>NC_046610.1:2005765-2375877 GCF_900324465.2 Anabas testudineus | reverse complement strand
CGCTGCAGAGATGTTAATTTTGGTCCTGTGATGCTACATTTAGCAGTTTTCAAACAACTTTAGCAGAAAAATTAGCAACAAAGCTAGTGACTTTGTGGCCAGACATTAGCAACTTTTATTGAGGCCAGTTTCTAAAATGTGAAGTGGAAATAAGGCACAGTTTTTCTCACTATTATCACATCTAATCATCACAAAATCTTCGATAACTGAGAAGACAGCTGACTACAGCGAATCGAGATGTTATATTTGTGACATTTTGAAAATAAGTGACTGGAGCTGTATGAGTGTTTGCAAATACAACAATTCAGTAAATGTACTTTCCACTGTTCTGTCCTCTAGGCTGGAAACACATCGACTCACCCCCTGCGTTGGTGATGGTGACAGGAACTCCCTGCACTTGGACTCCATTGATGCTGATCGTCTGCACCGCCTGGGCTGCTGAGGAGAGCTGCGACGCATTCAGTGCTATCATACCCCCTGCTGGGGCAATTTTTGCCAGAGTCCTCTCCTTTCGCCCCCCTGTCGGCGTCTTCTTGGTGTTGGCCGGGGGTGATGTGGTGGTTGTAGCAACCGATGTGGTGGGTGTCGTCGTGGTGGAAACCGAGTCCTGGAGCAGAACTGACTGCCACTCGCCTGATGTTGTTTTGAAAAGGATCTGAGGGAAGAAGATATCAAAGACTGATTCAAGCTTATTTAAACTATAAATGTAATTCTCAAGACAGGGGGCCAATTTCCAATTTAACCTTAAAGACAAAAGTCTCAAACCTAAAATATATTATTGCTGAGCTAAAATATAAAAAGACCTGAACCACTTTTAGAGTAATTCTATTTTAAATACTAAACCAGGAAGAATTTCTGTATCCCTGCAACAAGCACACCTTCAGAGAGGATGTTTAGCACAAGTACAAACATTCCATCACCTCAGCGGTCAGGTCTGAGCCCTGAACATGCTTGTTCATGTTTACATTTGATATTGTAGGCATGCTGAGTTATTGGTGCACTCCTGGGATTCAGAAAAGCTTTTAACGACAATCAGCCAAACGGCTGATAAAACAGAGTGTCTGAATAGATACCTGTGTCGGTGTTGGCTCTGTCGAGGTGACCTGCAGGTTCGAGGGGACTGACTGTCTCTGTGGCACGGGCGGCAGCGTGGCAGAGGCAGCTTGCACCACCTTCAAGGCCTGCTGGGGGATCTGAACCACCTGAGAATCTGTTTTGGGCTGGACCAGCTGCACTTGCTGCACCACAGCTGGCTGCCCAGGACTCTGAACGATCAATAGGTTGTTACCAGCCTGCAAATACAGACACAGGAGGGGTTACCCTGTGATGTTCAGGTGCCAGCCTTTTACCTGAATTGGTGTGATCACGAAAAAGAAGAAGGGTACCAGGATGCTGCACGCAAGGATAGTGAAAATTATGGGGTCATCTCTTTCTAGACCACAGTTTCACCACTACTACAGTTAAGCTCAGCTTTCATGCATTAATTGATCTAATGGCCACTTGAGGGAAGCTGTTAATAAAAGTCTTAAGCTGAATCTTTCAATATCCAACAGCATGTTTAAACACTAGCATCCATCACTTAACAAATATAAATACAGTCTGTTTATATTGAATTCTATTTTTTTTATTTGTATAGCGCCAAATCACAACAGAAGTCATCTCCAGTCTGTACATAAACACACACTGTACATGACTACCTGCTGTGTGAATAACCTATTTCACCAATAAATATTTATTCCAGCAATATTTTTCACCTGTTTCTGTGTACATACTTATGTTATTTTTTACTTTTACCAAATTATATACTCCCTCACTTTGCTTGTACATAACAATGATCTTTCTTTCTTTCTTTGTACTGTATCTACCTGAACACTATTACTGGTATTGTGTGTACATACACAGAGTGCCACCATAAACTGGAGTCAAATTCCTTGTATACACATGAATACACCTGTCCAATTAAGCAGATTCTGATTTCTTTAGCTGCTCAAAGCTCCACCAAGTTCACCAGCTAGTCGCTAATTGTGTGTACTTATCCAAAACAGCTGCTCCTGGAAACTATGCAGATGAGGATATAAAGAGTTAATGAAAACACTGAAGCTGCAGACTGTAAACCCAAAACAATGAGCTTAAAGATTAAAATGCCGTGTATAGCAGGAGAATGGCAGAGTCTGGTAATCAACCTCAATGGTTTGTTACTATAAGGTGGACCTTTGACCCAAATGTGTCAGAGAAATTCACAGGATGGATTGGTCTGCAAGTCTTCTGAATTTAGTCAACAATTAAACACCGTTTAAGTTCTTAAGTTCTTTTAACTGTTAATTGTATTTGCTTAATAAAAGGGTCAACTGTCACTTACTTATTTACTTAATTTTATTTGTTTATTTTGTTTTAAATTCAATACATTTATGTTTTGGATCTTTGATCTTGGAATTGGACCATATTAAAATATATTTTATCACAGATAGTGTAGTGATGGTGTGTTGATAAAATTATCAGTCAGTGGTCACTACACTTCCAGAACATGATACTGTAGTGTAGTATGGGACTGTAGATTACAAAGATTAGTGTGCATGTGTGTTACTTTTACGGGTATCTTCTTGTATCACTGCCAGACGTACCTGTATGATGTTGTCACCAGCTTCAATCACTATGGTCTCCATCTGTTCTGGGGGTGGGGAAGCAGCCTGTGCAGGAGGAGGTGGAGGAAGAGGCGGTGGAGGCTGAGGAGTCAGAACCACTTTCTTCTTCCTCCCTCGACGTCCCTTTCCAGACATGGGAGGAGCAGCTGCTGTCTCTGTGACGATTTGCGTCCCGCCCACCTCTCCTGTTGCCACATTGACCGGCAGTGTGAGGCCACTGGGCAGCTGCACCATGTTTGCCGCCGTGTTGTTTGGCTTTCGCGCCTTAGGGGAAGGTTTGATGGCTACAGTCTTCTGTGGGGTTACCGGAGTGGTGGCGGGCGCAGGAGCTGGCACAGTCATAGGAGTGGTGATGATGGCCTGGTTGGTGCCTGGTATGAGCTGGATCTGACCACCCTGTGGCATGACCTGGATAGTCTGGGTGCCCTGAATCTGTGGCACCACTTGGTACTGGATGTTGGTGGGGGCTGGAGTATTGGTGCGGGCCGGACTTTGCTGGATAGTGAGAACGATGGGGCTGCCAGGGGCCGTGGAGCCCAGGCCAGTGGGGAGCTGGATCACATTGCCCTTGGCTGAGAGAAAACCTAGGTTTTTAGGCGGAGCGGGGGCAATCGGAGCCGGCTTTATGGGGAGGAGTCTGCGAGGCTGCGGCTGTGCTGGTGGAGAGGTGGCAGGAGCCTGAGCAGCGGGAGGACCGATCTTACTGCAGGTAGCAGCCAGTAGGGCCAAAGGAGAAGGCTGTGTGTCCTGCAGGGAGAAAAACAGTCAGACATGACAACTCAGATAAAACTCACAGTGTCTGCGTTTAAACCATCCTGAGTAGAAACGGCTCAGCACTAAGAAAGAGAAACGGGTGAGAAAGCAAGAGAAAAGAAGCTAAAATAAACGAGTCGAATAAGTGATGCGAGTTTCCACCTGCAAAGGTTTTGCGCTCCACTGTGATCCATGTGTGGAATCCTCAAGCTGCAGGACAAGGAAGCATCTACATGAATGTCAGCTCAGCTATGACATAACACAAATTATGACTTATAAAGGTGAGAATTGTTTAGTGTAAGCATTTTATGTTCACGTATAAGAATCAAATCATCTAAAGAGAATTAAATTTTCTTTTTCTTTCTCTTCATAAGCACAATTCCAATTTATCACCATATCACATTTTTCACACAGTGCAGATGAGACAAAATATCCTAGGTTATTTGGGAAGTACAAGTTAAAACTGTGCTTCCATACTCAGATTTTTAGTTTTATCATATCTACATATAACAATATTGATTTAAAGCTGATATAATCACTGTGAACTGCTAAAGAAGTGCATTTTTGCAATGCCTTACTACTGTTTATCAAATCACGTGTATGAAGTGCTTTGAAAGACAAGTTCACGCTTTTGCTCAGTATGATTCTGGCACAATCATGTCTCTACAGTGTGCAGTAACATGAAGACAGCATAGTTAAATAGAGATAATGACAAAAGGAGTACAAATAGTAACAGCACACCACTTCTGGCTGTTACTCACTTGTGTGGAAGCGGTGGAGGGCTGAAGGTATTCACTGGGACTGACAGTAACCGTGGTGGCCATACTGTCCTGTTGTTCTGGAAAACACAGAGACAGCACAGTCAGATTCAGACTGCAGCAACTATTCAAAGACACCACAGGACATTAATACAAAACAGAAACAGGTCTGAGACAACAAAGCTCTGTAACGTCCTACTGTAATCACAATCTGTTACACTGTCATTATGCTTAGTTTAGTTAGTGTGTGTGTGTGTGTTATCCTTTTAGAAATTCTTTTCACATCTGTACCAACCTTTGGACATAAACACAGAGATTACTATTTATCTTTACTGCACATTGGGAGCATGACTATAATATTATTATGATCATTATGATTATTATAATGATTTATCTTAAAGTTAAAGCAGACCAAAGACTAGCAGGGAAATTATGATGAGCCTCATGTGTCACTGTTTTGGGATTTGGTATTGCTCTTAACAGAGCAACATGTTGTTTTATCCTAATTTACTGGTTACAAGTACATTTACTGCTAAACTTTTTTTTTTTATTTGTTATACTTTATTGTTCCTCATGAGGAAATTGTTGTTTGAAGAGTATCACATATATGATGGAACTACTATAGAATTTCAATGTGTGTCCAAGGAGACTTTAACATTTAGCCATGAGGAACCAGGAGTAAAACCACTAACCCTGCAGTGACCTTTTTAATCACAGTGCACACCACCTGATCATTTCTTGTTATTTTACCTGGATTTGGTCAATGCTACAATAATGGAGATAATTACACAGTTTTAAATTAAGGACAATAAAGTGTGTCTCAGACATTTATAAAATAAGCATTTGAATCTTCTGTTTAGTTAGTCGGCATATGTATATTTAACCATAGTAAATCCTCAGAAGAATGCTACCTATAAGTTGAGGATGTTACTGACAAATTTCTCCTGGTAAAGTCATGCTTTTACAATTTAAAGTGAATAACCTATTCCAGACATTAATGCCTGAATACAGCATGAAACGCCATCACAGCTTTTAACAAATAACACTAGTAGTGCTTCGGGGGTATTTTCAGTTTCTGCTGAACATGTTCCCTCATTTATGAACATGTGAAACAAACAGAAATATTAGTGTATTATTTGAGTTGAGTTCAAAGCAGGTCAAACACGTCAAACACTTAAAAGCAAACATCAGGTGACACATGACAGCCTCAGACAGGGCCATTCTGCAGACCCATAATATTAGTAAGGGAACATTTTCATCACAGATCTACTCTAACTGAAAAAGATGTTGATTTCACGCTTTCACTGGAGAGCATTAAACTAGGGCAGTTTGTGCCTCTAAAGTAATAAAAGTACATTTAAGTCAGGGAGCTGAGGATTTGTGTTTTGCCTATTTTATAGCTGCCACTATTCATCAAATAATGAATTAGTGATCAGTGACAGTCTTTCCAAACATTTGCTGCTTTTAGATCTGAGGAATTTTCTCTGTCACTGACTTTACAGAGCAAACAATGAGTGGACAAAATATTGGGCAAAATTAACTGATAATGACAATAATTATTAGCTGCGGTATGTTTGTTGAAAGATAAACGCCTTGACATTTTAAAATAAGAACAAAACACATTTAGCAACTATGTTCTGAAGATTTACATAGTTGTCAAAACTTTGGATGATATAAATATGGTACGGGCTGCAAAAATAAAAAACTATTTAGCTGGAAATAGGTCTGCTTTCTGAGTTTACACATTAATAACAAGAAATATACGGATATGATGTGTGCATGCATGTATAACATAACAGAAGGAACGATGTAACTGACATAAGTGGCTTAGAACAAACTGTGCAAGGATGTGACATTTCTGGTGGTTGTGTTTGTTTTCACAATATTTGTTTCCTAATAGAGGAAAATGGATTAGGAAAGTAGGGCAAATTGGGAAATCAGTTTAAACTCTTATACGAGTAAAGTTACTTACTAAGGTTTTAACTATTTTCTAGCCGACATATCATTTGTCTTTTTCTTTTCTTTTCTACAAAACACATAACTCAGCTCTGTGGCTTAAAACATGAAAGGTACAAACTGAAGCTTCACATCAACCCTACTCAAACATGAGCACTCCAAAACGCACAGGATAAAGAGCTACATGGGTACCATTTCCACAACAAGACCAAATTCTTCCACATCTTCTGTCAACAATGAACTTCAACCTGACAGAAAGTAACCTCTGTGTCATAAGACAAAACAGAACCGTTTCCTATGTCAGAGCTGCACGGCTCATTAAGTGAAAGTCTTAAATATGCAGCGGGTGATCGTGGTGCTTTAACTTGACTGTCAAACCAAAAACATTCAGTCTGCTGAGCAGCTAATCTCTCTGGACTTAGCTGAGATGATTTTTGCATATACCACTGTAGAGCTGCTGCAGAAACTAACGTTTAGCAGACAGCATCAGAAAAATGAACGTAGGTTTAGCTGTTTCTTTAAACCTTATGGCGCAAATAGAAAAAATGTGTGGCCTCAAAATAGCGCCGCCATCAATCAGATACCGTTGGTTTGCTTTGCTGTGGACATCCAGCTACTAACGTTAGCTAGCTAACTAGCAACACTGACCGGGGCAAGCTGAAGAGGCTAACAGCTAGCTTACGCTGGTGTGGATACGTGTGCAGCTTCGTTTGAAGAACCAATATGATGTTGCAGCACTTGAACAACGCTGTTTTTTATTGTGGAATAGGTGGATAGATGGAATGCACGGTCACACATTGGCAAAAGAAATAAAGAGCCAGCTAACGTTAGCTAGCTACATAGCTTACATTAGCATATTTGGCTAGCTGACGCGTAGCTAGCAAGTCAAACTCTCTTTGATAACGTTACAGAAAAAGAAAGGCAGCCCTTTCCGGAAGTGCATTGCTTATTTTAGTTAACAAAAAAACCCCAGTTCTCTTGAAACATACTTATTCGCACTGCATCATGTGCTGTACTTTTCTACTAAATGCAAATATAACGTTTAAAGAAGCAGATTGTAATATAAACACCAATGTTTTAATTCCTACCCACCGCTCATGACGACATTCGCTCTCCGCGAGCCTTGAAGACCGAGCCCGTGGAAGAATCCGCCCGCACTGCTGCACCAATCCACGAACAATAGACGGTTGAGCGACAGTCGGAACGCCCAATCGTGTTGAGCTGTCGTCGTGATTGAAATTAAACTGAACCAATCCCTGTGTATCGTTTATGAACGTCAGTGGATGGATGACTGTTCGACCAATGAGATGTCATGTTTGTGTCAGTGGGGGCGTTCCTAAAGGGTGGGCCCCTATCCAGGCTGTAGCCTATAGCAGCAGGAATACGGTTTGACTGACGTTCCCTACGGCCAATGAGATGTTCGAGGGGCAGTTTGGTCAAAGCAAGAATGACAAGCGTGCTGATCAATGAGCGTCAAGTCGCCACTGGTTTATTCTAAGGAACAGTCCGTTAGAGAGCAGGCTGTGATGTATGATGCTCAGTATACCAGCGGTTTCTGTCTTTTTCAGAAAGGTCTACATTTTGTACTATGCAAATCACCTCAGAAATGTACTTTTTTTAGCTTCAGTACTTTGTTTGCACAGACATTAATTGTGTCCTTCAACACAGCCACTGGTGATTAAATTGTTTTCGGGGACTCAGATCAGATTTGAATACTGGCAACTTGTCTTTTCGGTTTAGTGTTGGTCACAAACCAATGAGACAGGCTGACATGATCCCAGCTCCGCCACTGCAGGCCTTTCACCCCGTGGAGAACACGTTCCAGTCATGGCTGTCAGTCCCATCTGTCTTCACCCTCCGCTGAGCTGGCCCCCAGCACTTCCAGGCAGTGTGTAGGGTCCAATGAGCTGTCCTCCTTTCTCACTATATAATGCCCTGTGACTTTATTCACGATGCATACAACCCTTTTCATATAGGCTTTTCCCAGTGAGTGCACTTGACCTTATTCACATACAGTGGTCTGTGTTTCTCCCCAGTGTGTCCTCTCCCTGCATCAATCCATGAGTTTTTAAAGTACTTGGGAAATGAGAGTCCTGCTTTTAGCTAAAGCTCTTTCTCCCTCTTCACCTCAAGTGTACTGTAGCTGGTGGTAGTGGAGAATGCAGATACTGTCTATCACCTTCTCCCCAGGCACCTCTGTGGAGAGCTTCAGAGGGAAAGAGCTGCATAATTTAACTTGAATATCTCACTTTTTCTCACTTAACAGGCTCCATCAGCAAGCCTAAAGCATCAGCTGGAGAGTTTTCGGCCTTGAACAAGGGAATAGCTTAAAAAATGAAACACTGTCTTTGCTGAGAAGCCACCATCAGAACACGTAACACTCAGAGATGGATACTGCATTTGTATCATTGTCTATGTTGGCTGCTAAATCATGATTTAGGTCATCTGTGGTTCTGGAGACACTTAAGCTCAACAGACTTCAGTCACAAAATTACAGAATTTGGTCACGAAGCTGGTACAAAGGTGGTTTTACAAAACACAGACTCTCATTTACAGACAGTAAAATAGAAGAACAAATATTTTATAAATCTTAATGTTAAATTTGGTTAATTTTTCCACAGGACATTTCATGTTAAAACAATTGTGGGACTAAACCAAAAGGCTGTTTTCTATGACAAGTAAGAATGGACAATCATGTTAGTTTGTCATGTTAATAATAAAATCCATTGTAATTATTATTTTTAAATGGTCATTTCCATTCTCTGCATTGGTCTTTTTACATACTGTATGTCCAAAGGATCCACAAGCCTGACCAGACCTTTGCACAAAGACGTTAACATGGACAATTCCACTTTGCTTCTAACCTGCAGTCCTCTCTGGATGGAGTCACAAGGCTGATTCCAGCATTTATTTGATGTTATGTACACCTCAAAACAACCTGACTCTTTCTCTTTCTTTCTCCTTTGACTTACTGTTCTCCCACAGACAACTCTTTGGTTTTCATGTTACTGTTTGGTCTTTTAAGAGCAGAATCAGAGGTAATTGATCAGGTCACATATTCACTACTTGTGCTCCCTAAAAATTTGGATCATCAGATACAAAAGGTGCTTTGCTGTCTTCTCTGTTGTTTAATGCATCAAGATGAAGATGACACCAAAGAAAAACTGAAATTCGGAACTTTTTTCTTGTTTCTGTCGTCTGATCTTTTGCCCAAACGTCTTTGTTGTACAGCACAAACTAACAAATTAGCCTCATTGTTCCTTTACTTAAAGAGGAAACTGTTCGAAATCATTTCATTACACATGTCACAGCTTCATGCATCTTTAAATCCTTAAACTTTTGTTTAAGTTGAGTTTAAATCACAGATTTTACCTGTATATTCTCCACAAACACAGTCAATACTGCTCTTCCTCATACATCCTACTTGTACTTATTTTTTCCATTTGCCTTTTAGAATAAAAAAACTAAAAGTTTTTACTAAAGTCAAAGTTGAATCTTCAGTATGTCAGTCTTGTTCATTCCATTTTGTCTCTTTTGAGCAGAGAGCAGCTGTAATGCTGCAAAACATTTCCCCCCCCGGAGCAGTGAACTTCTTTGAATCTTGAAACGCCTCAAAAGAAAAATCGTTTTTTCCCCCCCGGAAATGTCAACGTCAATCTCACTTTAAAATTTAGAAATGACAGCACGTACCAATGTTTATTTTTCTTATTTTACCGAAAACGCTGAGCCAGTAGCCAGCTTCAGGGTACTGAGAAACAGAATAAACAAAATACACCCGGGCATTTCAACAAATGAAACTGACAGGTAGAAGATCAGTCATGGCAGATATACACACAGTGAGGCAGGGCAGTGGGGGCTTTAATCTTAACCAGGCTCTAAGTAGCTGCAAACATCTCAGCATGAACTTTATTACAAAACTCTTAAATTTCCTACCTGCAGTTTGAAATCGATTGTATGAGAGATGTTGTTGAATGTGTGAACGTATGTTTGTCTGTTAGCGAGAGCGTCCTCGAGATGTTACATTTATTTCAGTGTGAACAGCCTAACAGCCATATATTGTACACATTTGGTATTACACCGAGTTTTAACTCCATATCACACCAAATGATTAATAACTTATAACTATTTATTTGAACAGGAACTGAGTTTTTCCCTCATCCTCTTCTTGTTTTCATTTTGAGCTCTGTCGGCTGTGAAGTGTCTTATTTACATTGAATATAAGCTGTTACTCAACCAACTTTTTAAACCCATATGTGTGAATGACTTGTGTACCCCAGCTGCAGAATCCACTCAGACCTTTGTGACACAATTAATAATGGAGGAACTCATCACATATCTCTATCCATGTGGCTGCCTTATCAACAGACTTATTGAAGTTCTTAAGGAGGTTTCACTTCTCATCTGAAAGACTTATTCATTTCTCACTCACTGGAGCCAAAAGCCTGAAAACATCCATGGAGAGGATGAGATTAACACATATTATTATCAGAACATTTTTTTGTCACTGACAAAAGCTACTCTGTTGACTGAAACTGCCGTCAGCAAGGTGAATCCATCAGCTGTTACTGTTTGGTTGGAGCGAAAAGGAACAAACTGATCCCCCCAAGACAACGTCGGTCTGAATGACGGGAGAGAAGCAAAAAGGAGGCTCAGTGTGATTGTCAAGTAAAAATACACAACTGAAACACACAGCAAGTGTAAACAGGATAATAATAATTTTGATTTAGATTTTTATTTCAGTTTAAGATCAGCATCATCATTAGAAATGGAAACTTTGTTTGCTCGGAAAGAAAAACCTCAACTGTCCAGATGCTCGGTGATGGGCCTCTGTGTGTCACTCGATCCTGAGGGAAACATCTGAGCCAAAATCCCTCAGTTGGACAGAATGGAAGGAAAAACAAAGAAAACGGCAGCAAACAACAGTTTTACAAATCGACCAGTGCATCGTGTTTCAAAACTCCAGTTCAGCAGGTTCAGGAAATTCGCTAATCGAGTCCAAAACCATCGCTCTGCTTTTGTTTTCCTCTGTCATGTTCGCAGGTGAGAACATCTCTGCAGACCAGGTTGAGTTCTCTGCATGGGCAGTTTCCCACCATCCAACTGCGAATCCTCCTTTCATTAGTCCAAATCAACACAGAGGAGGGACCATCCCAGTCCAGCTGGACACAGAGACTCCTAAGGACTCTGATTCGCTGATGCTGGAAGACTGGCAGACCAGTACAGACCAGTCCTCCATTTAGAAACCTGCAGTGATGTAAGGGTAGAAGTCGTGTTAGGGAAATGCTGCATAAGGTGCTAACACAGGCTAATATCTAGTAATCCACCTAAAAGCTGCGGGACTTCAGGCAGACGATGCAATGAGAAAGATAATGATCAGTTTTATTGATCATTTTAATATTGCAGATAATAAACAATGTCTGGTGAGAACTCACTTGAGCTGAGAAGATCTCTGCTGCTACGTCTGCGACTCGGCCTCCTGCTCCACTCCCACCACCCTCCGAATGCTCTTGATTGACAGGTACATCTCCTCCTCTGGGTCGTAGTAATAAAACTTACTCAGGTAGGAGATCAGCGGTCTGCAGAGAGGGATATTACAAGAACAAGCTGACATGCTTAACAAACTGTGTCTTCATGTTCTCCATGTCTTATTGTTCTGAAACAATAAAGAGTACTTTTACTTTTGGTACTTGAAGTACATTTTGATGCTGCTACATTTGTACTTTTCCTTTTATTTCACTGTGGTAATTCAGCTTTATTAGGTGGGAGTACCTGGGCAGTGGAAGCTCCTGGATGTGGTCGATGCGAACTATTTGTCGGATGCAGAAGCGACAGAGGTGCTGCAGCGACTTCACGTTGCTGAAGCGAGATACGGGGTACAGCAGCTGAACCGGAGTGGGAGGAAGCCCTGGAACAGAGAGTGAAATTATATTCACTGACACATCAGCCACGCAGGCACAAAGACAGCTTCTGTTGACCCAGTTAGACCCGGTCTCCATCACCGTGGCGTGCCGTTTGGCCTGGGGTGTGCTGGTGGCCACATGTAGCCCAGTTAGGTTACAGCTGAGGTACTTTGTTCATGCTCACTGTCTCATTTCCTGTCACCTTTTCACTGTCTCCGCACTTTCATGTACAGTAAATGACTAAAAACATGCGACCACACAACCTCACTGGTTCCTACTGAAGACGCAGATGTTTGAAAATCAACTCACAAACTAACACTTAATTTAAAGAATTAGTTTAAGGTACTTATACTTCAGTATAGAGTATTTTCTTTTTTAGCTTCACTCCATTTCATGTACTTGACGGCTATTGATGTATAAAGGTTCATTCTTTGGTTACTGGACTCACAGAAAAAGACATTTCTTACAATATAAATACCAACTTTATCTGAGCACTGTAGTTTTTAAAACATTACTCAAACAGGAGTAAATGGTTCATTTTGTCTGTCTATAATCTACAATTGGAGCCAAAGCTTTTGTTATTTTGAATGATCCCTGTTTTATACATCTCTTCTTACATCATTCATGTAAAGGAGATCATATCTACAGCTATTTATGTTGAATCTTATCAGATTCATTAAGGCATAACCTCTTGTAGAAGTCCTACTATAATTACATTATGTTTTTTCATGTTCAGCAGTTTGTTGGGGGAATTTTCTGATCTATCTTCATCCGATTTGAGGTTTTATGGACAGAAAATGTTGCTGCTGTAGAGACTGTAAAGCCACTTGTGACTTCAGACATATAAAACTGATGGGAATATTAATATTTACACATCATCCCATGTGTCATAAACATCTTCAGCTCTGTTATTTGTCATAAAACCAGCTTATAGGCACATTACCACCAATAAGAAGGATGATTTAGTAGATTCACGCGCCTCTTACCTGTTGGCACATGAACGTAAATTAAACTGTAAGTTTGGGACAAACATTAACAATACAAATATGAACATGTTGAAGACAAACACAAAACCTGAATCTAACATTCAAACTCACTGGGAGGCTCGAGCGGCTGCCCCTAAACCTGCCGTACTTGTCGCTGCATTCTCACAATCATAAATCATTCACAGGCCAAATGCAGACACGCAGACAGACAGATGCAGCCCCCCTCTCCTCAGGCACTCACATACATTTTTGATCGCATCAGGCTGCATGTGGATATATGACCTATATTTTACCTGGGACTCTGGAGCGGAGGAAGTAGAGGAATTTGCCATTCTTGGAGTGCATGATGGCTCGCTCGATGAACTCCACCACAGAGTGGCAGCGGTCCTCAAACTTTGGGTGACACCACAAGCTGAAGGTCCCTGAAGGTTGAAAGAGAAATGTTTCTGTCATCAGACAACAGAACAACAGAAGAATTCCTTCCCTTGTGAAGAAAAACCTCTTTTCTACTATCGAGAACACCTTCCAGGAGGTGGGGGAGTGTTGGGGACATTAAAATGTTAATATTCTAAATATACTCATATTAAGAAATAAATATCTTTTCTTATAACTCGTGTTTAAAAGCTTGGTGATCATCAACTCAGCTATTATAACAGTGAGATGGTCATTTTATGGGAGGATGTATGTCTAAAATTAAGATTAAAACGTTTCTTATCTATAAGACGTGATCAACAGAATGCAGAGGGGATATCACAGCATGTTAGTCTCAAAAACAGGAAATCCAGATTAAGGTGTAAAAAAACATCCTATGGACAGATGAGACCAAAAAACCAAACAGCATCAGGAGATGTAAACTCGTAAATGGTCTGTATGTATCACTCGTCTACTTTATTGGTACCCAAAGCACCTTACAGAGTTTTTCTTATTCACCGCTTCACACCCTGATGACGGCACCGTGCAGGGCGCTGGGAGCAACTGGAGCTTCAGTGTCCTAGAACACAGGAGGAGCTCGGGATGAAACCCCGGACCCTCTGTAGGTTCATAGATGTTTTCCAGACGTCAGTCAGTCATTGACTGTGAAGAATCTCAGCTGAGTATTTAAACTGACCCTGTTTATTTCCAGTTGTTTAGGATCAGTGATGTACTGTAGTATGTACAGTCGAACTGTCTCTATCAGCCTCAATATTTTCTATTCCAGCTAGGATTTGGATTTTTACAGGCTTCTTGTTATATGGTCATGTCCTTGAATTCATTCGAGTGTTATTGTGATGGCTGCACATCTGAAACAGATCTACCTGAACAGAAGTGTCTGTCTAAGACAGTTTCAACACAAACCGAGCTGTATCACCTTCGGGAATAAACGATCGGCTGCAGGACTGTTGTTCCAGACTGTATTCGTTTTAACTAGCTCTACCTAAGAAACTGTCAACTACTGTAAGTCTAGCTCCAAATAGTTGGAGTTGACTCCGTGTTGACCACTCGGTGGTTGTTTATCTGAAAGTCTGTTTGCCCTCGATTCACATTGGGCCAAAACGCGTTCATGCAAACATGACTGTGTTGATGTGAATGTGTTGTGTCAGTCGGGACGAAGCATCTGAATAATGAATGTGTTTCCAGGCCTGACTCTATAGCTTAACAATGGTGACTCATTAATACTGAGCCTTATTTATGTACATCTGTGTTACACATGTACTTTATGAGTCACCTTCTTGTTAGTTTGTCACATGTAGCATGCACAGATGTGCACGTAGCGCTGTGTGAGTTATTCATGCTTCAGTGATGGAGTTATTGCGTCCCTATAGGGTGCCTCTCATTCTTTCTTATTGTGCTTTACTGTTTATTTCCTTTATTTATATTTACATATGTTCAACAAACCTTAAAGTACTGAAATTAAATGAATTATGCGTCTTATCTCTGTAACGTCCACAGTATAGTATGAAGAGTATTGTCATTAGCTGCATTCAGACTGAACATGGAGCAGATATCCAGATATCCAGCCCTCTGTTTAGCACATCTTTGGCTGTTGTGTCTTTTTGTTATTTACTTCACCTCTTCCCTCTTGTCTCTTGTCTCTGCACGTTAATGAAGCAATCACAGCTCTGAGATAAGCTGAAGCATTTTAAACTCGTGTCTTCTTCTCAGTTTGTGGCAAACAGAGCTAATCTGCATCCATTTGCATCCACTGACTTTGTGCACGATCATGCCGCTTCGCAGCTCTAATTATACCTTTCTGTAAGCAGAACAGTTTGCATGATGTAAAATTCATCACCTGCACATATTTAGTCCACATTTTGGGTCTGTGGCACAAAATGTTTGACTGTGCAGTACTGATATAAGGAAGTATCACATGCATCCACTGTTGTCAATGTTCACTTTACTCACAGCGCCCATGAAAGGTTGTCTATTGAGGGCACATAGTAAATTATTACTTCACTTGATGATGTGTGCTTCACATACAGATGTGTGTGTGTGTGTGTGTCTCACCTCTGTAGTGCTCCATGCGTGTGTGATGTGTGACTCCCTGCGACCTGAAGCTGAGGCTCAGGATGTATCGTGGGTCTGAACTGTCTCGAACCAGGAAGGATCCATCTGGTTTCCCCTTCAGCTTCATCTCTGCATCCTCCCAGTTCATGGGACCCCAGTACCACCCGCACTGAGGGAGAGACACCAGTAAAAACACTGAGAACATGGTTGGGATTTAGAAAAAGAACCTGGCTGCAGGGATGGAGATGCTACAGCCGCCAGGAGAAACCCAAACATTCTCCAGAAATCTCAGGGTGCAGCTGCCTGTAGTTGATGCTCTGACTACATTAACACCAAAGTCCTCTCAGAAACATTTTTAACAAAGAGCCCATCCACGATGTTTCAGTAATCTATTAAAATCAAACAACAGATTCTACACTCAACTATTATGTTAGACAAAATAATTTCACCATATTTAGAGAATAGGTCTAATTTAAATGTTAAATATAATTAATGTATTCACTGTGCTCCAGCTGCTGCGTGTTTACAAAAACAGAAACTCATGACACCAAACCATCTTCCTAATGTTTTGCTCAGCAGGGGATATATTTCATTTTAACATGTACATGTGACATATGACAAATGAAAGCTTCTTCTTCTTCTGCTTCTTCTTTTTCTGCTTCTTCTTCTTCTGCTTCTTCTTCTTCTTCTTCTGCTTCTTCTTCTTAATAAAATAATAAATAAATTTATAGAGCACTTTTCTAAATATATGTTACAAAGTGCTTCACAAGACAGACAAGAAACACATGTAGCGCAACAAGATCAACTTGAGCAAGCACTAGGCAAACAGTGGAGAGGAAAAACTCCCCCTTAGGGAAGAAACATCCAGCAGAACCAGGCTCAAGTTAAACGGCCATCTGCCTCGACCGGTTGGGGTGCAGGAAACAGTCATACAAACAAAACAATAATACAAACAACTACCACATCGGTCCTTGGGGAGACCAGTTCCAGCGTAAGTCTTCTTCTTCTGCTTCTTCTGCTTCTGCTTCTGCTTCTTCTTCTGCTTCTGCTTCTGCTTCTTATTCTTCTGCTTCTGCTTCTTCTTCTGCTTCTGCTTCTGCTTCTTATTCTTCTGCTTCTTATTCTTCTGCTTCTGCTTCTTATTCTTCTGCTTCTGCTTCTGCTTCTTCTTCTGCTTCTGCTTCTTATTCTTCTGCTTCTGCTTCTTCTTCTGCTTCTGCTTCTGCTTCTTATTCTTCTGCTTCTGCTTCTTCTTCTGCTTCTGCTTCTGCTTCTTATTCTTCTGCTTCTGCTTCTTATTCTTCTGCTTCTGCTTCTTATTCTTCTGCTTCTGCTTCTTCTTCTTCTTCTTCTTCGTCTTCTTCTTCTCTTTAGTGGTACTGTGCTTTCAGCCCAGTTCCCTTAATTTGATTGTTCTTTGCTTCTTGATCTCAGTGAGATTCCCTGAACAGACCGTCTCTCCCAGAAGAAGTTAAGATTAAAAGATAGAAATGAGACGAAAGTTCAGAACTTCTGCTGCTTTCATTTGATGCTATGCTGCATCTCGATATGTTAAACAACACAGAAGGCAGCAACTTTTGCCTTTTTTTTCAGTTTTTGATGTATCGGAACAGATGATTTTGAAGTAAATAAAACAAAAACGTGGTTGTAAATCCCTTGTTTGCAACAAGGTCTCTCCAGCAGATGAAATGTTTGGTGAGTGAAAGTCCAAAGTGTGGAGGAGGAAAAGATCTAAATGATCCAAACCACACAAGCTCATCCATGAAGCATGGTGAGGTTAGGTTCATGGCTTGGGCTGTTTCTGGAACACATCCACCGATCTTTAATGATGCAATAACTCCCGATGGGAGCAGCAGGAGTGAATTCAGAGGTGGACGAAAACATTTAATCTTCTAATTCACAAAAAGCTTCAAAAACAGAAACTGAAAGCAAGAAACTTCCCCTAAAACAAATAAAAGAGGCTTCAGTAAAAGGCTGCAAACACAGTTTTTGATGTCAGTGAGTCATAACCCTGATAAAACCAGGGGTTTGCAACCTAATATTAAGTTTTATTCCATTCAAACAATCAGTTTGATACTTTTTCTCACTCAAACTTTAGGTCACCTGATGGTAAAGGTGCTGTCTCCTGTTGTTTAGTGAGTTGTACCCAGCATAAAATAAACTAGTATTTGAATTTTCCTCTTATTCTCATCTTTTGATCTTAAACGCTGACGTCTCCTGTGTCCAGCAAATGCTCCTCGTCATGCTGTCACTTGCACAGTAGACTCTACATATATGTCAACATGCCAGTAGCAGCCTGTCCTACCTTCTCCAGCTCTCTCAGACTGGCCGTGAAGTTGCTGGCCTCGGATCGCCGCAGGGCGCACAGCACTGGGGGTGCAGGCTGTCTGGTGGAGGCCGGGGCGTCAGCTGGCGAAGTGTTGGAATGAGGAAGGGTCCGAAGGAAAGCGTCTGAATCAGTGAAAGAACAGCAGAGATATGAAGTGAAATGTGAATTCACTTTAGATTTTCTAACGCTGCAGCAGGTGTTGTGCACAGTGTTAGAGAACCTGGACAACCCTGTCTAAAACTTATTACATTTACTTATTCATTTACAGTAAACACATTAACGCTCACTTAGCCTCAGCTGGAATTAAATAATAAATGGATCTAACTGCTTATGTCCAGAGATTTTTTATGATTAAAATGGTTTGATGGCATATTTATTCATGTGTGGAAAACCATTTTACACTAAACTAGACGAGAATTGATCTGTCATCTTACCATACCCATATAATTTTAATAATCTTTTCTATTGATGGTTTACTCCTTCACCAACGCCTCCTAACACGTCTTACCATTGAGGCTGAGACTGTGCTGGATGGTGGCGTGGGAGGGAGGAGGAGGAGGAGGGAGAGGCAGGGGGAGAGACTGCAGGGAGGCGCCCATGACACTGACTAGGAAAGGTCCAGGCTGAGGCCCGGCTATGTCATCTGGAGGTAGGATAGGGAGAAGGAGAGGAGAGAGCGAGGAGTGAAGGAGAAAGGAAAAAAGAAGAATAAACAGAGGGAGGAGGGGAAGGAAGAAGGAAGGAGATAAGTTAGGAAAGGTAAAGGAAGAAGGAAAAGATGGAGGAACACCATCACGCAAAAAAGACCCAGTCCTCCAAATTAGAGAGGTTCGAAAACTCATACATGGGGAGTGGACTTTTACATTTTAGTATGTTAACGTTTGAATATGTAACTGGAGTAAAAACATTATTGTGATATTTATTTCATTATATTATAATAAAAAAAGCCTTGTTCCACTATGAACAGAATAAGGAAACTGGAATATTACCCATTTAGTATTTTACAGCAAACCATAAAGTTGTCTAAGTTTGCTGAATAAGTGGGTCAAAAAATATCAGAAGCTCTGAGCAAAGCATGTATTTAAAAGGTCAGAATTAATAATGGGGGCATAAAAAAAGCCCTGACTCTGAATAAAACCTGCATCTGAGATTGTTCTGTATTATACAGTCAGCTGAATTTCTTAGTGAATGACTGTGTGTAAATGTGGCGTCTGTCTGCCAGTTCAAATACGTCCAAACAAGAACATTAACTGTTGTTTTGTTTCCTTGGTACAGAACAGAGGAAAACAGTTTTCCTCCTTTGCCATCTTCACATCGATTGAGTCATTGCATCCAGACCTTTTATCGCCTCTTCAATCAGATTATGGTAGATTACAAAAGCTGGTCTGCGTCTGCATTTCCAGAGATGTACGACATAAAACAAAACTAATAAAAAAGTATCGGACTCACACAGAAATATTAAGAGAAACTGCATCAGCTTCCTTTCCTTTAAATTTAGACAGATGGATGTAAAAGCTCTGTGTAAGCAAAAGCTTAAAAAGGGCAGTTTGCTTTTTGCTGCCACCGTTATCATTTATCATCCTGTATCACTTTGTGTTTGAGCGAGAGAGGAGCGGGAAAGACAGACAGAAAGCAGAGAGATGTACCTAATAGACTGAGACTACGACGGGGAGGAGGAGGAGGCGTGGGAGGGTGTGGCGTGTTCGCCCCTCGCCGTGAAATATCCACATCCACCAGAGAAACAGTCTCACCTACAGCCAGGGAGGTATCAGGTGGAAGCAAAGAGAAGACACACATGAGAGAAGAAAGTGAAATAAAGATGCAGACAGTGTAAGAAAAAGTGGAAAGGAGCCTGTTTGTGCGTCTGGGGTTGTGTGTTGTTGGTGCCTCTGCTGCAGAGCGCCATTAAAGCTGCACCAGCCAGGATGTTTATGGAAAATCGCACCCAGCTAATCAGCCTAAATCACTGCAATAAAGAACAACATCCCATCCTCGCTAATTGAGATGCAGATTCACTCTCCAGCAAAGTGAGATTCTGCACGGACACAAAATCCAACCTTAAGAGCCAAACCCCACTGAGCACGGGACTCACCCACATCAGCGCTGTGTTTCTATCATCTCTTTAGCTGCGTGTTGGACTGTGAGACATCACACAGCGGCTGAACGTGAGCTTGCTGTGTGCAGGACTTTCTGGGTTTTCCAGTCCCCACAGTTTCAAACAAGTCACCCTGGCTCCTGTGGGGAGGGGACCTTCAGCGTGAAGCGGCGCCTGGTGCATCTTTAATGTCTCTGTCTAATTGGTGGTTTGCCCTGCGTGGAGCATTAAACTCCAAAAACCACAAAAAGATCCATTTTTTAAGAAGTTAACTTAGCAAAGCTAAAATCTACGAGCTATGTGGGACGCCAGAATGTGCTTGTGCACCCTGTGGAGGTGTTTCTTCTAATGTCAGCTAAATATTTTTTTGCCAGCTGAGCTACAGACCGTCCTCCTCTGGTTACTGTACCCACAGGCCTTTGTGCTGAATCCTGTCTTATCTTATGTGGTGCACCAGTAACACAGTCTGACTGGTGGGAACAGTTAAAGGTTGCAATGTGCAGCGTTTTTACTGCTTAACTGTGTCATGTTAAAGGAGCAGTTCGCATGTTTGCTTTGTGGCAGAAAGTTGGCTTAGAAGATCAATATCAGTCTGCTGGTTAGCTTAGCTTAGCATAAGGGATGGAAACAGCTATCTTGGCTTTGTTCAAGTGTAACAACCATCATATCTCATGTTTATTTGTGAATTTTACAGGTTCTGGCAGCTGAAACGTGGCCTCGTCTGACAACAGAACATGTTTCCAGTGTCTTTCGATCCACTTGACATGAGCTTGGTTCCAGAGGGTTTGGCGGGATTTCTGTACAGAATTGTTTTATGGCTTCTTTCTTGCTTACTAGAGTTTCTATTGGCCTTTCTGCAGCAGTGGACTATGTTAAAGGGGTCAGATTATCCCTTTTGCGTTCTGATGTTACACAGTCTGAGGCCCAAAGCTTGAGCTGAACGTGTCTTTGGATGTTGTCTAGCAGTGACGAGCTCAGGTTCAGTCTGGCTGATTTGCTTTGTTCTCAAGAAGTTTTTTCTAAAAGCTGAATTTGCATTTGTTGACATCACAAAGAGTGGAAATCTAGAGTGGCCTTCCAGTTTAGGCTCCACACCCTCTAAGTATGCCAGGTTAGCTTCCCCGTTCTGCTCATGGCTCTATCTCGAGTGTTCATGCAGAGGTGGATGGGTCTCGTGTAAATGATTTTTTCAGCTATGAAGGAAAATTAATCCTGTCCTGTTTAATCCTGTTCCTACAGATACATCAACAGACGTCAAGCAAAACAACAACTTTCTCCACCTGCCCGAGGCACGATGCTGTTCTAACTGGGCATAGATTGACCCACAGGACGACTTCCACAAGCTGACCAGTCAAAACAGAGCCGCATTAGAGGAGGGACAGTGCCTTAAAGACACAAAATAGACATTATAACCCTGTATTTGCACTTTTGAACCTTGAAAACTATATAATCTCGTATGATGTGTAAGTCAAATAAAATACAAACTAGAAGCACGATGAAGTAAACATTAAGCGTGATATGGCCGCTTTAAGTGACAACCGTTTTCCAAAGAACCCCAGAGCCCATGTGGTTGTATTCATCATGGTACCATGATGGATTCTAATATAATGCCGCCTGAGGGCTCGAAGGTCATGCAGATTCAACAGTGGTTAGATTTCCACTGAGACTGCACCTTCTTGCTTATCAAGTGCTGGTAGTTGGATTTTGTTCTGTCACAGCAGCAGCTTTCCTCTTTTTTATGTGATAGTAAAGTGAATACATTTTGGACTTTTAATTTGTTAAAATGAGCAATTTGAGGAACTTATGACTGGCATTTGTCACATTTTCTGACATTTTAATGTTAATAGATTAATAAAGAAAACAATCATGGCTGCAGATGTGACCTTATCACTTCAATTATGAAGACATCAGGAAATGATCAATTACACAATAAGAAAAGACCTAGTTCAGTGTTCAATGCAGACTAGAGTCCTGTTTTAATGAAGACCTTTTTAATGCAATGTAAACGCATTTAATTTGATAAAAAAGCTTTTTCTGGGACCCAGAGTTACAACAGAAGCAGCAAAGAGACCCCTTACCAGTGAAAGCAGAGAGGGAGGCAGAGAGGGAGGCAGGGGAGAAGGCACTGTGGGCCCTGGTCAGTCTGGGCTGGTTGTGGCTGCCGGACAGATGTACAAAGAAGAAGACCACGAGAGGAGAGTTAGAGCAGAGAAGAAGTATTAGTATCTGCAGATATTTCAATATGAGTGCATCTGCAGTTTTGAGTCCTGCAGCTTTCTCTTTTTAAACTTCTTTTTTCCTTTTGATGCTCTTAGCTCTGGCAGTCAAGACTTCTACAGCTATGTTTTTTTAATCATAGCCTTCCTTCAGTGTGTTGCTGTGAATAATGACTGAGCACTGAGGAGGATAGAAGGTGACAAGCCACAAAGGTTTGAAAAATCTCTGCATCTAATAGCACCAAAAAACTTATTCCATGTCTTAGAGAAGGCCAATAAGCTGCCAGCTGAATGAGTTAATTCAAGCCATTAGAAGACAGTGTCTGCTGCGCTTACAGAGAGTGATGTTAGAAAGGCTGCAAGCTGGAAAGAAATCATGTCTGAACTCGCTGCACAAATCAGTGACTGGATTCAAAATGTGTTTATGTAGGCACGTTTTTCCTACACTAGCTGACCTGTGTACAGTTTCTCTGTCACAACACCCACTCTGGTCTTATTTACATCTTCTGAACTTGTGCTGGACTTTATTTCTCTGGGAGTTCTTCTGTGTTTGAGGGTTTACACAAAGCTCTGACCTGAAAGCTTAAATACTCTGGGTGTATTTTGATCAGGGCCCTGAGTGGCCCCCAGATATTATTCATGCATTATGTTTTTAATCTACTTCTAATCACTCTTATAAATTACAATATTACACTGTCACACTACTCTTGGACTGGTAGATGTGGCTCACCTGTCTGCGTCCTGCTCAGCACCTGAAGCACTCGCCATATCCACCAGACTCCCGGCAGAAGACACTGAATAGGTCACTGACGGCCTCTTGTCCAGGAGGTGATTGGAGCCGCTGCAGCTTTTAGTCCGGAACAGTTTACTAAGACGGATCTTTAACGAGCCTTTCTTGGACTTCCCTGGAACTTTGAGCGCTGCCCGGCCTGTGGGAGTCCGCGGCGCACTGGCGCACCGCTCCGGTCGTCTCCTGGGTGTCGACGCCTGGCTCGGGTTTGGGCTTGTGGCCCAGGGTGAGCTCTGTACCGGTGTCGATGACGGAGACGTGGCTGAGATCTGGGCGGCAAGCTCCGAATCCCCAGAGCTTACCTGTGAGAGCTGGCTGGATAAGGTCCCGTGGAGGCTGCACACCTGCGCGCCAAGGTGCGCGGCTGCCGCCGCTTGTGTCGCCACCGGTGCCATCCCCTGCACCTGCCTCCTGAGCTCCGCTTGGAAACTGCTGATGGAGAGAGCCCCGGACATTTTCTGAACTATTTCCCTTTTCCTGTTTAGCAAAAACTCGCGGCGTCTGTTGTCATCCTCCGTTTCATCCTCCGGGCACTCGTCCATGCCCAGGCCGGCAACATCCCCGCTCTCCAGCCCCTCCAGCACCAACAAAGCATCGCTGGTTTCTGTTGGGTCATCCCCGGGCTCTACTCCCCCTCCTACCGGCCCGTGTGCGCCCTGACACGAACACTGTGGGAGCTCCCCAGCTTTGAACAGGATCTTAGGAACCGCACCGACCCCCAGCTCCCCGAACCGCCGGGCCAGTTCGAACACGGCTCCTTCTGTGTCCCTGGTGGCGCATTCCCATTTCGAGTCAATCACGGTGAGGGGGTTGGATCTCTGCGACAACAAGGGCCACTCGGGCGGGGTGGTGATGAGTCGATGCCGGCGGCACAGCTCCGCAGTTCCATGCGTCTCCGCGGTTACCGGGACTGGAGGATGCGCTCCCCAAGTCCGGTCCAGCAGGTTCTGCTGCTGCTCTCCTGCACTCAGGGTGTTGTTATTAACAGTCGGCCCGGAACAGCCAGACCCCGGACTCTGGTCCATACCCAGAGCATCTCTCGGCTGGTTTCGACGGTCTAGTTCTAAAATCCCTTCTCCGTTCCGAATTATATTGGAGAAGACCAGCAGCTGAGGCCGTAGGCCGGGGCTGGGAGCGAAGTCAAAGCCGTGGGCCTCCATGGGGCTTTGCGGAGGAGGAGGTGCGGGCAGCGGGGCTCGGCTCTCCGTCCCCCCCGTGTCAGGTGCCGCCGTGCCTTCGCTGCTCGTCTGGGCTTTGTTCAGACGGCTGCTGGGATGCTCGAGGCCCGCCGTCGGATCTCGGCTTATATCCAAACCCGCTTTGACGCTGCTGTGAGCCAGGACCTCCTTCCCCAGCCCTGCCACCACTCCTGCCGGCGGCAGATTCCCGTTTTCTGCGTCCAAGCGGTCATCCTCGGCCGCGGAAACCAGGCGCATCAACACGAAATCGGGCGACATATCTTGAGCGTTGTTCATAATTATTCCTCAGGATCGCGAAAAGAGAATTATCAGGCGATTCGCATAGCGACCAGCGGAGATCTCATCCCTATAATAAAGAAAGGGCCAAGCCGCTGTTGCCTCCCATAAATAGGCTGAGAGCGAAAATGCCAAAAAATATATCAGGCGATTTTTTCATCGTCCGACTCTACGACAGGACAGAATCCATCTGTCACACATCGAGGAGATGAGCGCAGTTTGCTCCCGGCAGCAGGTGAAGCCCTGGGTCAGACATGCGGGCTGATCTGAGTAGAATAAAAGCCAGTAGAGTCTCCGGTCAGTGACCATAGTCTGCCTCTGTTCTGAGCCAGGCCCCACCCGCTCCTCCTCCGCTCAGCCCATAATACCACTTCATGAACACCACTGATGAGAACTATAAATCAGTCTTTGGCATTTTAACATCACTGCCTGATTCAGCCTCGCATCTGAAAAGATTATTTCTGTTTTCATTGCCTCTAAAAGGACAAAGGTAAAAAATAAAATAAATAAACTGGAAGAAAAAACCTTCTCTCAGATTTCACATATTATTTATTCATAAATCGATGTTTCTTTCCTAAAACAAGTTATTTACACAAAATAGAAAAAACAAGGGAACCCAGTAGTGCACATAGGCTAAGTCAAAATACCACAGGTTTCAAATACTACATTAACTACACTTATAAAATCAGACAGTATTAGTAGTATTAGTAGTAGTATCAAAGTACTAAGAAGTATAATGACCATTTTGACTGATATCATAGTACCATTGTTACTATACTGTAAAGGAGTTTTCTAATAAACTGCTCCAGATGGATTCACTTTTAATTTCTCCACCGTGGAGAAGCAGGACTTCGACTCAGTCGTACCAAAACATTACATTTCTTCTGCTTTAGCCACTTACTGCTGGAGCAGCTTGTGTCTTTTTGGTTGCTGTCTTGCTGTATGATCTGCTTTCTGTTTCTTTCTTTTGTTTTTCTGTAGAATCTGTTCGTACAACTCAAAATTAATAGCAAGTCATCCTGGTCCAAATGCAGCGAAACAGGCCCTGATCATGACACTGCCACCACCATGTTTCACAAAGACACAGGAAAACAGTTCTTGTGCTGGAATGCAAAGTGTAATCATCAGTACACAAAACTACATTGGTTCCATTAGTCCACAGAACATTCCTCTAATGGTCCTTTGGTTTATCCACATGGCCACATGCAAACTGTAAATGTGCAGTAGTTTTCTTCCTCTCTTGTAAATCGGGGGTCACATCACTGCCTCTGGACTCCAAACCACTAGTTCTTCAAATGGCATTGGCATTGGCACACCGTATACACAAAGACACTCATGCACATGTTATCCAGATACTGTACCATTTATAATGCTGCACATGAACCCTGACAGCAGGTGAAAAATACAAACCAGGTGTTTCTAATAACATCAGCTGATGCCTTGTTCTGCAGTTCGCGTAACTGAGCCCTTGTTAATGTCATTAGCTCCACCTGAGTTCTTCCCGTTAATCCAAGACAGGCCTGTTCATTTCATGCTCATCAGGTAAACACGTCAGTCAAAACAAAAAGCCAATCCTTCTCTCAGTTATCTGTTTGTAACTGTTACAGTACAATTATAGTATCTCAATGAAATTCATCTTAGCTCGAGCAGCTTCTTCTCACAGATGGTAAAATTCAGTGCATGTACTACAACCATATTTAGCTCTAGAGTGCTTTTTTTTTTTTTGTGTGTGTGTGTAAAGGTTCAAGGGGTCCTTGTTCATTTATCAGATATAGTAGACATAGTAAAACTACAAAGAGACAAAAAACAAGTAAAATGAGTAAAAAACAATAGATGTAAAACAGCTGCAAAGAGGAGCAAGATAAAGAACAATAAATATAAAAAGCTACAAAATGAAACTGCTACAAAGAGGAATGAAATTAGTAAAAACTGAATAAAAAAACAGCCACAAAAAGAGAAGGAAGTGAAAATAGACATAAAAAGGTTCAAATGAGAAGTAAAATGATTAAAAACAGTCCAAACAGCAGAGCTGAGTGGGTAGAAATAGACAAAAAGAATGAAAATGTGTAAAAAATAAATATAAAACAGCTACAAAGAGAGAAAAAACTGAGACAGATAGAATCTGAAAGAGAAGCAAAATAAAAGACTCGAATGTGATGGAGCAAGATGAAAAATCAGGTGATCGTTAATGTTATATGACTTTTCCTATGGAGAACGTTAATGTTTATAGAACATTTTACTACAGTGCCTCCAATGATTGCTGAAATATTTTGGTCCAACACTGTTTATTACAGTTTATTTTATAAATGTAGGATCCTCACACTCAGTACACACAGTTGTACATATTAAAAAAGTGTCAGTGCAGTTATTAAGGTTTTATGTGATGTTTTTCTTTTAATTAATTTAAAAAAAAGAGGAATTACATCAGGCCCCCTGCAGCAACACACACTGGTCCATCCAGTGTGAGCGTGAAGTGTCAGCAAGGCTGACCTGGAGTGTTGTGAAATGACAGACAGGTGGCGCTGCAGGCCACCCTGCAGTGATGGATGATGGTGCTGCTGAATACAGATAATGATGGGAGAGTGGATGAAGGGCCATTAATCCTCACAGTGTGTGTGTGTGTGTGTGTGTGTGTGTGTGTGTGTGTGTGTGTGTGTGTGTGTGTGTGTGTGTGTGTGTGTGTTCATATCTCAGGTTTATGCAGAGTAATCAAACTAACAACCTGCCCTGCAGAGCTGAATACTGATGTGATGCAGCCTGGAGGTCAGAGGTCAGCAGCATGCAGCGTTAACATTACTGTTGTGTTATTCTGTGTTGTAACGGTTCATGTTGTTCTGCCATATGCATCTAATCACATCTCTCATGTTATGTCACACAAACAGAGCAGTAGAGGGAGTAAAACTGTCACAATACATTCACACTCATGTGGATTTCTCATGTTGGGTTTTGTATATGTTTCCTTAATTCCTCTTGTTGGTCTTCTGGTGGTCAACAAAGACACGTTATCAGCTTAGGAATATTGTGTTTGTTTATATTTGTGCCTGTCGGCTTATCCCATGGAGGTCACCCCAGCAGATCAAAGTCTGCACGCTGGGCTTGAGATCAGCACCCACCATATTTAATTCAAATAACCTGTGTTAAGTTATTCAAGCAAACTCATCATCTGATAAACTGTACGTCACCTCTACCCAGAAGTGCTCAGCTGAGATTTGATATTTCACATGTGGCTTTTGTTTTTCTTTTTCAATTCTGAGGGAAGATTTAAAGTGTTTTATTTTGTGATTTGGGATCAAGAATGAAAATAAAATACATTTTATGTTGTACTTTCTTTTTTAACGAGAGCTCTGAGTTAAACCTCTCCAGAAAATATCACAAAGGAATCACAGCAACTTTAAGTAACAATCACACTCAAATCAGCAAAACCAACTCAAGTAAAAGTACACAAATATGTGTGTAAAATACTACATGAGTACCAAAAGTAAAATGACTCTTTATACAGAATGGTTCATTTCACATCTATTAATATTATTGGTTTATATTCATTGATACTTATGTTTAAACATTATTACTATATTGTGGATGGACCTCTGTACACTCACCCTTTCTTTGCCTTGTACACTTGTAAGTTGCTTTCTGCCAAATGACTAAATGTAAATGTACTGATGTTGCAGCTGGTGAGGGTGGAGTTAATTATGTGTACAGTGTGTGTCCTGTTGATGTTGAGAATTTAGAAATAGTAAAAAGTTCAGTACTTGACTGAAAGTTTAACCACTGGACTGAACAAATACTGTAGATCACAGTTTACATTTCTATGTGTACAAAATACTGTGTTATAACATTCACCTTACTTTCCCTTGTGTACTGTGGGTACGTGTATATTGGGGAACTTTATATGTATGACGTGTAAACAGCTTCTTTCACAGCTGTAATTCATGGAGCTGCTACTTGGGCATCCATCACTTCAACATGTGGCCACAAAGTTTATGCTGCTTGTGGACGACACCAACTGATCCAAATCCACCTAATTTTCTCATAAGAAGGTTTGAAGGTTAAAGCCGGTGTTTGTTCACAACATGACTTAAACAATGGAAGAACTAAAGTAAAAATTACATTTCATAGTAAAATGAGTATTTATGATGAGTTTGTGGATGTTTCTGTAGTCGCTTGTGCACAGAGAGAAAACAAAGGTACGACGATGAAGGAGCAGAATGTGATTCAGGCTGTGTTGAACCAGTGACATCTTCACACATACACCTGATGTTTGCATGGTTCCTTTACAGCGACACGAGAGCAGACAGGGAGACGGTGAGAGTGAACACACACACACACACACACACACACACACACACACACACACACACACACAGTGCTCTGCCTTATTGTCTCCGAGCTCGAATGCAGCACCTTCACAGCTCTGCAGTAAAGTCCCAGGTTGGGAGGTGGGAGTGGTGTTTGTGTGTTATTGTATGTGTGTGTGTGTGTGTGTGTGTGTGTGTGTGTGTGTGTGTTTGGGGAGGGGTATGCTTCTCACAAACCGGTTGCCATGGCCACTGAAACAAGGATTCTTGGCTGCATCACTTCTCCCAGCGAGCACGCTTCAATTCCTTTTTTTTTTTTTTTTTTTTTTTTCTCACGCTCCTCATGCACCATCCACACACACACACACACACACACACACACACACACACACACACACACGCACACACACACACGCACGCACACACACACGCATAAAGACAGTGTTTGCTTGTGCTCCCCCATAACACTTAATAAATCAATTTTAATCACTATTCAATGTTTTCATACGTGTCAACATTCTACATGTGTGTTTGTCTGTGTGAACAGTTAAAGAGCATCTTCTACCCCAACGAGTCTCGGGGGGGGGGGGGTTAATCCATCCATCCAGGCAGCCAGCAGGGGGAAACTTGATGGACGCCCAAATGCAGCAGAGCTTAACCTCGTCTCAGACAAACTGCATCATCCTGTCCTCTGTGAACACACACACACACACACACACACACACACACACACACACACACACAGGTTAGCGTCCCTGTAAACGGGGGGAGGTACAGAGTGAATGAAGGGGAGGGAGAGAGAGGACAGGAATGAATGATGGGAGAGAAGGGATGGTGCAATGGGTGGTGAGGGAGGGAGGATGGATGAGCATCACAAACCTCCGTCAAATGGGCTCGAAGCTCTTCGGAGCAACAGATATCAGAGGAAGAGGGAAGAGGAGGGAACGGGGAGATCTGCGCTCCACTCTTGATCCCTCCGTCTCAACAACACGCTGCTCTCCTCCCCCCTCCTCCCACCTGGAAGGGAGATCCCCCAACTTTGGGGCTTTTCCCTCCCCCCTCTTCTCCCCGCCTCCTCCTCCCCCTCTTTGCGCACGCTGCGTATATTTTGATTTGGAGCTTGACGCACGACACGAAACCTCTGTGACATTGGAACCACCGGCTGTTGATACCGGGCGGACTGCGGACATGAGGGCAGTGCACGAACCGCCACCCACCTCCTCCACCAACGATCAAAACAGACGAGGACACGCATCTTTAGGCTCGTGCGTGAGGGTTAAAGGGCTCGTGCGTGTGTCTGTGCGGCGCACGGATGGAGCTGTGCGTGAGTGAGAGAGGTGCAGACCCAGCGGACACCTGCTGCAGCGCAGACTGATGCAGAGATGAAGACATTTCCACAGAGACCAAACACCCGCCAACTCCCCAGAGGAATTACAAATGGGCCGAAAACAGACGGTGTTGTAGGTGCGTGACCCCCCCGCCCCCCCTCCTCTGCTCCTCTTCTTCTTCTCCAGAGTGAATTCAGGATGGGTCCTGTTTGGCTTCTTCTGCTGCTCCCCCCTCTCCTCAGAGCACAGCTGACTCCAGACCTCCCTTCTGGAGTTAAGGTGGAGGCAGACAACAGCACCGACTCTTCCACAAACAGCACAGGAACCTCAGACATCCCCACCAGCCCCCCCAGTTCCATCGGATCCTCAGAGCCTTCTGGGTTTCCAGCGACACCTTCACAAACTCCCACAGTGGAGGACGACTGGTCCCCAGCAGAGACCTTCTTGTACACAGGAGACCCCTCCACTCTGGAAGGAGCCCGCTGCTCACGGGCGTACAGTTCACCTGGGGAGGCCGGGCCCCTGCCCAGAACCTTTGGTGACCCCCTCCGGCCGACTATGGATGCTCTGGCCAACACAGCCAATTTCCTCAACATGATCTTCCAGGCCAGTGACCTGCGGGAGAGCACGGTGCAGGAGGACATGGAGTGGTACCACGCCCTGGTCCGTGCCCTCCTGGAGGCCGACGTGCTCATTCAGCGGGCCCTGCTCACCTTTGATGCCGACCCCACTGCTCAGGTTCCTCAGCTGGTTCTTCGTGCAACTCGCAACCCAACAGCCAAGGTACAGACCATTGTCCTCCAGGACTTATCGAAGGCCTGGGAGAGCCTGCATCCGCCCGCCCCAGCCCCTGACGACAGCTGGTTCAGACAATTTAAATTTCCAGAGTCCAGCCAGCCGATGGCAGCTCTGTCCAAGCGGGTGCTCATCAACGACCTCAGCACCTTAGACACTCCCAAGTGGGGCCAGGGCGACAGCTACGTGACCGACCGCAGCGGGGTGCGCTGGGCCAGCGCCCCCTTCTTGGACTGTAAGGACGGACGTTTTGAACCCAGCTGGATGCTCACGTTGTCCACATCTTTCTACGGCCTGAAGCCCGACCTGACACCAGAGTTCAGGTTAGGGCCAACACACACATACACACATAGGAAACACTCAAACACACAAGCTGAGGAAATATTTCAAACAGACAGAGACACAAACACGGCCGTGATGTGTGATGCTGATTATTATCAGTGATAGTAAACATCTGGCTGCTTTTTGTCAAAATGTCAAACAAGAAAGTTGCTTAACGAAGCTAACAGGTCACTGGTCAGTGCTGTCATCTAAAGAGTGGATAGAACACCGGAAGATTTAAACAGTGAAATAAGAACATAACTCTAACTATTAGAGTCCTGCATGGATTAGTATGGAGGCCCTGAGAGGTCTTTGTGCTGCAGCTTAAAAATGCAAATAAATATAAATATGAAATTAAACTGCTGCAAACTCAGAAAACTCAGCCACTAAACACAAACGTGTTGTATTGTGTTTTATGAAGCTTTTTGTCTGTTTGCATATGATAAGTTGCACCGCAGCGAGTTCTCCAGGGAACCACCAACATGTACTAACTGCAGTATTGTCCAACATGTGTCTATGATGTTTTTACTGAGATGCTACTGATCTGTAACTTGTGTCTACTCTAATGGACGTTAGGCTGTACATGGAGAACGCCCTTTAGGACATCACCTCTAATGATTAGTGTTAGAGGAACTTCTCTTACTGAGTTTTGTTGATTTTCCATGTACTCAGTAGATGATCTAACCTTTGCTGCCAGCAAAACATATTCCAAACCATTGGTTACAGGTTTGAAAAGAGTCAGTTTTTGCATTTCACCTTCCTTTCTCGTTCTGTGTTGGTCCCTGTAACCTTTCTTCTAGCACTCTGGAGAAATGTTTGGTAAGAATTTAGACTAAAAATGTGTTTAAATCATCAGAGTTGGATAGAATATGCTCTTTGAAAGGCCACACAGGTTTCCTCAGAGCTGCAGGAGAGAAAAAGATTAATCTGATGACTTTAATGCCGACTCTGATGACCTGTGTGTGTGTGTGTGTGCTTTTTGTGTGTCAGAGGTGTGATCCGTGTGGATGTCAACATTCAAGACATTGACTTGGACCAGTGCGCAACAGGAGACGCCTGGTTTGCAGATACACACCAGTGCAACCGCACATCGATGGAGGTAAACAACAGTACAGCAGAGCAAAATACTGAACTGGAAAGAAAGGTTGAATTTTCTGCACAGTCACAGATAAATCACGGTTCTGTAACAGATATCAGACTTTATTTAAGTACTTTAAAGACAACTTATGATAAAAACAAATATGAACAGTAAACTAATATGTCACTAGTACAAATGTAAACAGATTTAAAAAAGGAGAAATATAATAAATGCAAAACAACAAAAGTATGTTAATTAAAAATAATCTAAAATAAAACCAGACAAATTAAGAGAGAAGCCACACAGTTGCAGCAGCTGCAGGAGGAGTCGTGGCTTTGTCCTGCTGAAATATCACCTGAACCCACCTTCATGTCAACGGTACCTTCACCTATATGAGGGGATCATCAGGTGTTTCTGCACAAAATGAATGTCTCTGCTTCCTTTTTGGCTGCAGACTCACTCTTAGGTTAACTGATTAGATTGGAAATGGTGAGTGACTGTTTGTCAGCTGTCTCACTGGATCCTGCTGGAATCAGCTGAAGCAACTTCAACAAACTTTAACAGAAAACATTCATCGCTTGCACCAAACATTTAGAAAACTGTTGCCCTGTAAACTGCCAACCAAGAGTTTCTCCTTTAACCATTGAATAAGTTATTTAATTAGTCAATCAAAGTAGTGAATCTGTTTTTATTTACAGAAGTCTTGAACGTTCCACCTTTAGCTCTGTCTATAGAAGCTTGTTCTGGTTCTGACTTTAGCTGTAGTTACATCACTCAAATACACTCTAAATGGTTTAAGCCCTTTCTGTCTGTGCTCATTACTTTGTTTTTGCCTTTTAATCTTTGATTATGCTTTCACCCATTCACACTTCCCACCACTCTCCTATCTGCTCCACCACCTCCACCCATTTCTCTGCTTCAGTTTCCCTTTTCCCGACCAATCCTCTACCTCTCATCTCAGCCATCTATTTAAAAATGGCTGTTCTGGGTGGCGGGCTGCGGGATGATCTGATGGATTATGCCGATAATCCAGCCCGCTGACATACTTCCCCTCTTATGCACCGCACTCACAAAGGTCTGAAGCACAAGACAAGTCCAAAAAAATCCCCAAATCCACATGGCACCTTTTGTCCCATCCTGACCTACCTGGCTTAGAGGATTCAAACCCTTTGCCCGAGCAGAGGACGTACTGTGTCACCCCCTTTCTGCTGTTTGGTCCCGTCCATGTCCATTATCATCCCACTGCATCTTTTGCTTTGATGTTTGTCAACAGTTTGTCTTGTTCAACTCATTTACATCTAAATTCATCTTGTGCAATCTTCAGCCTAGAAGTCCTTTCACACCTTGTGTCATCTTCTTCTGTGTCATCTCTGATTTCAACTCACGATCATGTGTATATCAGGTGCTAGAAAGGTAAATGTGGAAATCTTGGCTTGCCATGTAGCACATGACGGATACAGTGAAAAACTTAGGAATAAGTTTGTGAGCTGGGAACTAGTGATTATTGATAATTACCAGCAGAGGCAGCAGGAGTTCAGTGAACATTTCGTGTGTTTGGTGGTTTATGGTGGTTATTACATCCTCTGGTGTCTGATGGAGATTAAATGTTTGAACCATCTGAAATATTTATTTGAAATAAGCAACAGCCACTACATCACTGAGGCAGCATGAAGCTATAAAACAGCTGAAGTGGCGTCATAGCTCTGAGTTTAAACATGACAGATGAGCAAATTCTCTGAATTTACTACGACTCTCTGTTGAATTCAGATGTGACCGTGAAGAGAATTAATTTGCCCACTGTGTATAATCCATATCACATTAGAGTTGAGCGCATGCCATTAGATCCTTAAGCATCTGATAAGGGGGCTGTGAGTTTGTATATACATATGTGAGGCCGGCATGTGTGTGTGTGTGTGCATGGAAACAGGATTTCTCTAGAAAAGGCTAATGCTCTCAGTAGAGGCATTATGTATCCATTTAGCTTTTAACTTAGATTAACACACAGAGCATCCAAGTGTGTGTGTTTGTGTGTGTCTCTCTGTCCCGACTGCCCAAATTGAAGCGAGAAATCGAGTGAGAGGGAGGAATATGACCCCATTTTAACCTTAATTCATGCACTTTATTCAGGCCTGGTGGTTTTATCGCAACAACAGAAAAGTGACACTGCTTCACTGTTTGACATCATTTGAGCCTGAGACACACGGAGCTGAAATAAACCATTGGTTTTTTAGTTGATATAAGTTTATTTAGGTTTAATATTTACATCATGTGATAAATGCATGTTCAGGTGAGAGAATAATTATACAAAAAAATTATATAGAAAACCCAACAATCCCATTTGAGCAAACTTTAGGCAACAGTGGAGAGGAAAAACTCCCTTTATAGGAAGAAACCTCCAGCAGAACCAGGCTCATAGTGGGCGGCCATCTGCCTCGACCGGTTGGGGTGAGTGGAAAGAGAAGAGAGAAAAGAACAGCAGGTAACAAAGACAACAACAAGCAGCAAGAACATTGGGCAGATGAACAGGATGCAATGTTTAACCATGAATTCACTGTATTATATACAATTCTAATGATCCAAAGATTGATTAAATACACTAACCTTACAATCCTGTTGTGTAAAATGTCAAATTAATTCATTAGTCATTAAAACCCACTGAGCCGAAATGTTTTGCCTGGGATGTTTTGAGGTGAGAGGAGCACAAGACGTTTGTTTGCAGAGCGATATTATAGTAAGAATGACGAGAGCTTCATTACTCTGAGAAAGATTTCTGTAACAGTGACCAGGCCAGAAAGAAAAACTGGGTCCTCAGGCAGCACTGGATTAAAAACCAACATGATTCTGCAGTGGAAATCACTGCATGAGCTCAGGGACACTTCCAACTAACATGGTCAGATGGTTGCTGCATCCACATATGAAAGATAGACAAGATCCAGAAACACCATCACCTTCTCTGGGCACCAGCTCATTTAAGATGGACTGAGGTGAAACAGAAAACTCATTTCCGAAATTGAATGCTGAATGATTTACACAGGTTTAGGAACATATGCTTCTGTCCTGATGATATTTTTTCCCAGTGAAAACATGTTTAAAACAAACTAAACAATCGATTTGAACATTTTATGTGTTGTATTGATGTTTGTTTTTACAGTAAAACCAGTTGAAATAGGACAAAATGCTCCAAGGTTCTTGCTCATGTGGCAGCAGAGGCAGAGGAAGCTGTTTAATGGTCACTAGCAGCTTTTTGCTGTAACTGGGCAGTTTACAAGGGGGCATGTGTTTAACTGTGTGTATCAAACCTGTGCTGCATTAACAGACGTCAAACATTTCATTTTACCTTGATTATGCTGCTGTATCTGTATCTAAGTCTTGGATTCAGTCACGAGGCTCCAAACCTTAGTTTAGTAGATTAAAACTATTAAAAGTAGTGAAACTATGAAGTACTTAGAGTAAAATGTTTTTTTTAAAAAGAATACCAGAAGAGAGAATTGTAATATTTTTTTGTCCTGTCATCTTCAGTGCATGCCAATTCCAGGTCGGGGTTTTCGGTTGGGTCAGTACTGCTGCCGCTGTAAAGACGGCTACTACAACCCCGAGATCGACCCTCAGGACTTGGGTGAGTGAACTGAAAGTCATCAAAGTTGTGCTGCCCATTTAAACAAATTAAGACACAAATCGTTTAAATGTTTAAAATGTATGATGGCTGTGCAGAACTTGAACTGATAGGGATGAATGAACTCAGGAGCTCGGATTAGCAGATTTACCTGTGGAACAATTCAAATTGTGCATGGCAGATTTGTTTTTAGCCTGTTTTACACATAGTTTAGTGACAGCCTATGACTGTGACTAACTTGTTTAAATTTTTTAGACATTTTTAAATAGTTAATGTTCCAGTTTCTGCTCAGCAGGTAGCAGAACCTAGATTTATTACCTGAGCAGCCCTGTCTCCTAAGGTTTATTATGGTCGGGTGCTGACATTGTTTGGTTAAGGTTAGAGAAAGACTGTGAGCTGGTTTAATGGTGGTAAAAAAAAATAACAGCGTGCTTATTAACCTGGAGATGTTTTGGGTTTTTTTTAATTTATCTTAAAAGAGTTTTCTTAGTTTTCACTTTGTCGGTTTTCTCTGACTCTCTGATCAACCAGCAGTCATCGGTGCAGCAACACGCTGTGTTTGCATACTGTTTACACACACATGCACTTAAGTAGCCTGGTTACTGTGCATCCACTGACATGCAACAGGTCAGTGATCGGATACATGATGAAGACTAAGCAGAATGACACAGTAGAGAAAGACAGACAACGTCTGAAATATAAACACAGACACGGTGGAAACGTAGTTTGATTTTTGTTTATTAGTCTGACTTAGGACTTAAATATGAGGAGGTGTTGTTCCGTGTGATGCTACTTTCATCAAGACCAAGATCACTTGTAAAAAGCAGATTAAACACCTGCTCATGTGTCTACAGGTGATATCAGGTGATTCTCTAATCACCCACCTCATAAACAGAATCCAGTTTCTCTTTACATCACAGTTAAGAACTCAGCTACTAGAGAAAGATGATTGTAACCAGGTTAGTTAAGCACATGATCCCTCACCGGCTTCCCACAATTCAACACAGCTGAATCAAATCCGAGGTCTTTAGAAGCACGTAGGAGCGTGGAGCAAATTTACTCCTTTTCTACCTGCTTAAGTTTTATATTTTCAAGCTAATTCAACTTAAAACGTTGTTTTTATTGACAGAACTCATGAACATTAGTTATGACTTTAGGTTTAGTAGCGTATTAGTAGACTTCCCAGCATGCATTGGTTGAGTTAATGCTTTTACAATATTGTTATTTTACCTTAAAGAGAAGTGGTGGAAACCTGCTGTGTGTTAATTATAAATACATACATTTGATTGTTATTTTCACAACACTATAAATTATGTGAACCACGATATGAATTCAGTCTCTTCTAATGATTTTTAAAACCACAGAGTGCAGCTTATCATGATTTCTGGGACATTTTGCCTCCAGCAGAAGCCTGTACATTATCTTAGCTGCAGTACCACTGCTGTTAAACTCAATTTGAAGACGTCATGTCTTCCCATCTCATCCAATTGTCTCCTTCTCACACTAGAATCCAACTCTAACAGTAATTAAATGATGAGTTCATTTTTGCATGTGCTTTGTGAGGGTTTAGAGGTGTACAACACGAGAGCTTCACAGGGGTTTGTGTAGGTGTAGATGCATGTGTCCCTGTTCAATGCAGATGGCGGCTATGTGAACCGGAGTGACGGCAGTACGTGTTACCCGAACATGCCCATCTGTCTCCCGTGTTGGCCGGGCTGCAAGAGCTGCCAGGACGGTGCACCCTGCTGGGTGCAGGAGGACTGGCTTCTCAGGGCCGCCGTGCTGGCCGTCCAGGGGGTCTTCATGTTCCTCATCTTTGTCAGCATGATGGTGGCCTACAAGCACCGTCGAAACCGGGTGAGTCAGGTCTTTTGGCTCAGTAAGGCGTTTAGACACTGACACTGAGCCATTATAGACTGGGAAAGATTTGGTTGTTTAATTAGGAGAAATGTCTTTTCTCATAACATGAATCTTTAAATCTTAATGACTTTTATCAATAGGTCTTGATAATCTCACCTGGATGACTCCTCACACACTTATTGCATATGAACATCATTTGTTGGAGACAGCGTTGGCTCTGATTGGTTGGCTCTTGGTGCTTCATCATCAGTGCAGGAGAGAAATGTGTTTTTAGATGTAGACAAAACTGGGAACTTCCAACGGGTTCTGCCTTTTCTGAAAATTAATGTAGGTTTGGTTTTATGCTGTAGAAAATCAGAAACAATGTGCAGAAAAACAAATACACAAAGATATACACTGGTCCTTTATAACAACCTCTTGTATTTCTGACTTTAAACGTTGTTGTTCTCCACCTCCACCTCCTCCTCCCTCAGAGGATCCGGGCGTCGGGCCTCCTGCTGCTGGAGACGATCTTGTTCGGGTCTCTGCTCCTGTACTTCCCGGTGAGTCTCTGAGCGAGCTGGCAGATTAGAGCTCTTTACAGATCACTGCACAGCACACGGATTATATCATAATGGACGATGTGCAGGAGGGTGAATGGGGTGAAGGCGTGTGTGTGAGTGGAAATGGGGCGGGCGAGCCACCGTTTTCATAACGTGTCTCTGCTCCAATGATAGATCATCAATCAGTCTTTAGATTCATTTTTCCAACTAAAGGGCCGTTAACGTCAGTCAGCCGTGACCTCTTATCCACCTGTCTGAGAGTGTCGGTCGATCGGAGCTCGTTCCTGCTGACTGAGTGATTCAGTGTGTGTTCGCAGCTCATACTGCAGATTATTGATCATTCATTTAGTTTAATGTGATATGTGAACATGTTAACAGGTCGTTCTTATGGCAGCTCTGCTTCTCTTAACTGCACACTGGTGTCACCATGTCAAAATAAAAGAACTTTAAATATTTATATTTAATATCACATGGTGAAGGGAGTACTCTGATCTCGTACTTACGTGAAAATACTCCTCCTGCCACCTCCATACATCTAAATTAGAGGTAACAGAAGTACACAAAGTAAACATTCAAGCAATAAAGCAAATACTATCCTAGTTCTCAAGTTCTCCCGCAGAAGTAGCAGAACCACTTCAAAATTCAAAGTACAGGTTTGGAATTTAACTTTAAATGTAAAGGTATAAGTCCACTGGTAACCTACATTAAATACCTACACTGATTTGTCTGAATCAATCCGACAGTTACTGAAAAAGTAAAATCTTTAGTTGAAAAACATAAGTTTTCAAGTTTAGTTCAGATTTTTTCCAGTTTTGGCTCATAAATAAAGTTTCTGCGGAGAACATAAACACTTAAAAACATGAATCTTTAATATGTGTCGCAAACTGCAAACAAACTTTCAAAGGTGAAAAATAAGATGAAGAAAAAACTGTAATTAATGAAGAAATAAGGGTAAAAAAGTGTCTGTGTCAGTGTAGAGACACGTCATCTTTTATATGTTTATTTTATTTTGTTGTAAGAATCTGAATCTGCTACAACAATATAACCAAGTTCCTCGAGACAGTTACTTTGACTAAATGTAATTAGTTACTTACCACCTCTGAACTAAATATATTTGAAGCACTGAAAGTAGAAGGATTCGTAAAGCTGATGGCTTTTCTGGTTTATGTAGTTTATGTAGTGTTTTTATACATATATTTTAAAATGGTTTAAAAAGCATTACTGAAGCTCACATTTGATTCTCCCACTCTTTGCCATCTTGGCAGGTACAGGAGACAATCCTGAATCAGGATTTGTTAAGGATTAGGATTAGGAAGGAAGCCCAGGTTCAAGTGAGGGGGTTGAGTGTGATAGGGTGAGACATCTGTCAATCAAGAAAACTAGGGCTGCGTTTAACCCATCAGTTGCTACGGATACAGAGCTTCTCAGGACTTTAGTGGTCCACATTAAACATCATCTCATTCATAACTGCTGCTGTTGTTTATATCCATATTAAAGCTGTAAAACCATCAGTCAACAGTAAGAACCTGCAGCCCGTGAACTGAACTGTAGTTCTGATAGAGTCCCCTGTCTCATCTCAACCTGTGGGGGGGGGGTCACTCTGATGCTGTGTCCATTTGATGCACAAACAGTCGGCTGCTGAAGGGCCTGTTGGTGTTTTGTTGTGTTGCTACATGTATTTATTAACAGCGATTGCACTCATGTAAAGTCCTGCACACAATCACAACACCTGAAGCAGAAAATTCATCTTAGCAGCAGCAGCTGAACCTGATCTGCACTTCTTCCTACTGAAAGACAGCGATTGTTGCTGTGATGTCCTTAAATGAGACTTTCATGTGACGACCTTAAACTAAACGTGGTTTCCTTTAACTGCCCTTTCAAATGAAAGGGCAACTCCGGAGAAAATAAAATTAAATAAAAAATTCCCCTTTGAAGGTTTTTCTGTGATCTGTAAAACGCTGGCAGTCCAGTGGTGGATAAAGAGCTACTGAACTGAAAAACTGATTTTCAAAAATCTATTCTTTTGGCAGCTGCTTTAAGGATTTAATGCTGCTCTTCCCCTGACATGGTGCTGTTTGTTCTATTTTTTTTATCGTGCAGTGCCAAAGAGTAAACATATTTATAAAGAGAATTGAATTGTAGAACTTCATTTTTCATTTAATTAACTCATTATAATAAAGATACATTAATTAACATTGGGTAATAAAGTAATAAGCATTAACTAAAAGCTAAATATTTGTTAGATATGTTTACTATTTACTTAGTAATGGTATTCAAGCTAACTAAGGCATCACATAATACTACTATTACTCTTATTTATTAGTTTAGGACAATGCAATTAACAATACTTAATAATTAATAAGCATTAATTAAAAGTTAAAAAATACAATAGACATGTAGTATGTACTGTTAACAAATATCTTCCTTAAGTAACATAAATGCATCAGTAATTAATAAGCATATTATACATTATTAATGCCTGTTGTGATCCTCATAAACCTGCAAACACATATTCTGTTAACATTTTTAAATGCGAGTAACATTAATAAATTGTTAAATATAATTGATCAATGTTTATACATGTATGTAACATGATTGATAATGTGTAGGTAAGGCTCTGAGCTAAGGAACATCTACTGTACATGAAACATGGAACAAGCAAGCCTCTATCGTCTTTAGCAACATTAATTAGCACATGAATCCTTGTTAAATATAGTTATAACTGCATTAACTAATAATAAGAAAAAAAATCAATTAAATATCATGCAGGTGTTTAACATGACACAGAAATAGAACTAAAACTGTACTTCCTGTATATACTGTATACAAACTATACTTCAGCACCGTCAGGGTTCCCTTTGTCTCCAAAGGATTTAGGTTCTTGCGATCAGTCCAAACGATCAGTTCTTGCAGATGGAGAAACTGAGACAGTGTGAAATGAGAAACCCGCAGAGAATTATCAGCTGACTTTCAACTCTCAATGATCTCATAGCATTGTTTTTAGCAACAGCTCTAAAAAATACTTTAAAAATAATCCACTGTACACTACCTGCTCAGCAGCAAACACAGATTATAACACAATGGGCTCTGGGTCCTGTAGGAGAGAGGATATTTGTACTCCTTCCTTGCTTGGCACAGTGTATATTTGTACTGGTTTGTTGTCACTTTACACCTGATGATTGTTGTTTTGCATAGTTTCACACCTCAGGGAATACATTTGGTGACCTTTTGGTAAATTTCTGTATCTTTATGGTTGTGTTCAGCTCATTTCTCACATCTTTACAGATGTTTAGTGCCCGTTTGTGGCTGTTGTTTAGTGTTTACTTTGGTTGTTTCATGTCTCTCTCTGGGATATTAAGCAGTTGATCCAGATATTTTCTTCAGGACGTGGTGGAGACCAAAAAAGGAGATAAATATTTACCAGATTGACACAAACCAGCTCCAAATGTTTGATCATCTTGTTCTGTAACAAGTGAAAATAATCAACATTAGGCGCTAATATGTCAGCATTCAACCTGCAAATATCAGTCCTCTCTGCCCACTCAGCTTTATCTTCACCAGTCTGATCAATGGCTCCTACAGCTGAGACCCCCGTCTGCCTTTAGGTGGAGGTAATTTCTGCTGATTAAACTGCCTCCTCTGGATGTTTACTGTCTCTGATTCTATATGTATTCACCCTGAGTCCTTCATCCTTTATAAGTGGTTTTAATGCAGTTATGTAAATTTGCATTCAAACTTCAGGCTTTAGCGGATGCTCTTAACCAGAGTGACTGACACAGACTGTCACAGCAGATTGAGTTTTAATTCCTGGATTACAGTCATCCACTCTATTGTTACATACCGATCACAGACAAAGGTACAGCCTGTTATTGAATGTGGCTGACTGAGCCCTCAGTATTAACAATGTGTAGGAAAGTTTTACTCTACACAACTGTGGCCTTTTCCTTTCCACATAAGTAGCTTTGAAGTTGTTAAAATGATTTTATTCCCCGGTGTCTGACAGCATCAGCTTGCACCAGCTCTTAGGTTAATGTATATGTTTCTTACAGTGTCATCTGTTCTCCATTAGAACTGAATTATATTGCTGATTCAGGACCCACTGCCTCCATTAGCATGCTAGGATTCTGAAGACTAACACTATCAAACAGAAATATAACTCAGATGCATCACACTGAGCCTCACATGCAGCATTTGAATGGCACCACTAATTTGTCTGTATTTTACAGTAAACATAGCGATAGTGCTGCTTATAAGTAGAATTAGCACGACAACAGTATTAGTAGTACCCACCAGGGAAACCGTTGTCCATGCAGTTCATGTAGTTCAAGTAAAGTGTGTCTCTGTCTGTGCAGGTCTTCATCCTGTACTTCAAGCCGAGTACTTTCAGGTGTATTCTGCTCCGTTGGGTCCGAATGCTCGGCTTCTCTATCGTCTACGGCACAGTCACACTGAAGATGTACAGGTGGGTTTATGTTGTTTCAGAGTAACATAAATAACTTACATACATACATAACAAACACATATGTAACATAAATACCTTTGTCTCACATTGGTAATAAAATGTGAGATTTGTCATCGTTTTAACAGATCACATGTGACATCTTTAGGTTATAGCCAAAAAAATTAAGTTGTAGATCGTACTGTTCAGCTTTAACTAAGGAACTGTGGATTTTAAAGATCAGAGTGAAACAAGAAGACATTATTTCAGATAGTGTATGAGCAACAATCCTGACATACAGAAGGTTTTTGTTAGACTTTTCCTTTTCTCTGTGTTTCCTCTCCACAGGGTGCTGAAGGTGTTCCTCTCACGCACGGCCCAGAGAGTGCCCTACATGTCCAGCCTCCACTTGCTGAGGATTCTGGGAGTGATGCTGATGACGGTCAGCTGGTTCCTTTGTGCCTGGACAGTGGGCGTCCTCCAAAACCGCGACAGGAACATCCCAGTGTTCATCACAACGTCCACATCAGATGGACAGGGCTTCATCCTGTGTTACCTGGACCGATGGGACTACATGATGGCTGTGGGTGAGTAGACGTGAAGATGAAACCTGGATATATGTATATAGAAGTAAATTGGTCAAAGCTCCAGCTCCAAATGCATCAACAGTAAAATGCTGAACACACTCTTTATAGTTTTATTTCATTACTTTATTTGTTGGGCAGCTTTCTGCAAATAATTACTTTAATTTTAGATTGTTTTTTTACCTTGTCATACAGCTACTTTTACTTTAAAGGAGCTGATGACTTCTTCCACCATTGCATTTGAAGAGAGAAAAAACTGTGCAAAACTATTTTAGTAAATTAGGGCAACCAAGAAAGTCTGAGAAATGAGACTTATTTATTTTCTTTAAAAGAAAAAAAACTTCTATATTTATCCATGAACTTATAGACAATCCATGGTTTTGGTTTCCTCTGTTCTTACCGCCTTCTACTACAGCTGAGCTTCTGTTCCTGTGCTGGGGAAGCTCCCTGTGGACCGCCGTCAGACCGGTCCCCTCAGCCTTCCACGAGCCTCGCTACATGGGCATCGCCATCCACAACGAGCTGCTTCTTTCCTCCATGTTCCACCTGTTCCGGTAAACCTCATATGCCTAAAGAGCAGTGTATTTGTACACTCCACAGGACACAGAATAGTCACAAAAAGTGATTTTGTGCTTTCCGTCTCTGTCAGGTTCACCTTTCCCTCTCTCCATCCTGATTGGATGCTGCTGCTCTCCTTCACGCACACTCACGTTACCATCACTGTGACACTTGCCCTGCTTTTCATTCCCAAGGTATTCAGCACGTCCATGTCTTAGTGCCAAAGTAAATAAATTCTGGGAAGGAATGAGGGGTCAAAGTTTAAGTGCACTTTGTAAACACTGAAGAATATAGATTGGAACATACTTTATGAGGAATACATTAAAAATGTATATATGAACATATTATGCAAAGTGGAAAGAGTTTATTGCAGCTTGCCTGTCACTGTTGCTGCAGTAGATGTGCTGTGTTAGAGGCACTTAGCTGTAGTGCCCATCATACACCAGAAAGCAATGTTTATATGGATAAAAAAAGTTAATTTTTTACATCAACACATCAGTTTTCTCTTTCATGCACGTGTGTGTTTGTGCTTTCCAGTTTCTGTATGTGTCTAAGCCTGGGAGAGAAGAGATTGCAGCAGAGGTGTATGAAGATGAGGTGGACCTGCGACGCTCTGGCTCGTACCTTAACAGCAGCTTTCACTCTGCTTGGAGTGAGCACAGTGTGGATCCTGATGACTTTCGGGTAAACCCTCTTGTCCCCTCAGAACGATGTTATCACTTTCCATTAGGGCATAATTTACAAAATGTGGAAGAAATTCCCAAAGTCACATTTAAATGATAAAAATAAATGGTTAATTTCACTTATGGCCACATGTAGACATATAAACAGATCTTAAATGTATCATAATTTAAATGATAAAGTAACAGTAAATACTCATAATCAATGCAAGAAAACATATTATATGACTTTCTCCACCATTTACCCCTTTTTTATCCTAAATTGTGTTCTTACATGTAAACGTATTTTACCTTTCGCCTGACTTGTTACTCTCCGTGTGTTTTCCTCTCCTCATTCGTTTCAACCATCTCCTCAATCCCTTCCCCTTCTTCATTTGCACCAGGATGAACTGAAGAAGTTATATGCCCAGTTAGAAGTCCACAAGACGAAGAAGATGACTGCGAACAACCCTCATCTGACTAAGAAGCGAAGTTCTCGATGTGCACTGGGGAGATCTATTATTAAACGTATTGCTGAGATCCCGGAATCCATGAGTCGGCAGTGCAGTCGCGAGGAAAAAGACGGATCTTTCCGCAGTAGAAGTATAAGTCAGTCTGACTCTTTTAGGGGGGCTCCAGATACTGTCAGCATCAGTTACAGAAGTTCAATGAAATCGCCAACACCATCCATGCGCAAGTCCCAAAGTGATCATCACTCCATGTTAAAGGCCAACTCTGTGAAGAGATCGTCACAGAGATCAGAGACAGACTCCTTGGATATTCCACCAGGCGTCTGTAAGTCAGCCAGTGCACAAAATCTGACAATTGACACCAACCTCCTGCATCCTGACCACAACAGGATTCATAAGACCTGGAGTCTCACGTCCACTTCTACCCATTCTATGGAGAATATAACCAAGGTGAACAGAAGCAGTACAATGCTGACAAGGTCCAGGCAGAGCATTTCCATTGGTGAACAGACCAGGAGTGCGCTTCAGTCAGAGTCATATGACAAGGCCGAGGTCTGTCCGTGGGAGGTAGAACAAGAACCATCAGGAGACAAGAACCAGAAGCATGTCACCTATGCAAACACAGAGGATGGTGAGGAAAAAAGGCCATCATCTCCACTGGCACTGGTCTGCCCATGGGACCATTTACCATCTCCAGAAAGGAATCCTTCGTTGGACAAACAAGGTGAAATGGAGTCCACCAAACCCAAGGCTGTTGTCTCTGCAAGTGCACCAGGCTCTCCAAGACCCAAGGTCACAAAAGATCAGCGGGTGTTTTCTTTCCGCACCACCACCAACAGGTGGCTCTCCGTGAAATCAATTGTAGGGTCCTTGGACGCAGGAAGCAGGTCTAGTAAAGATGGAAATTTGAATAAAGAAGATGTTGCTTCCCAAAAAAGTCAGGAAAGTGCATCCACAACTCCAAGATCAGGATCATCAAGCAGACGTCCAAGCACGGAAAAGAGGCCACTGCAGAAAAGAAGTCTGACAACAGCAGATGGAAAACCATGTCTTGTGAAGCAAAATGCAATCAGACTGTCCTCTGGGGATTCCTCAGACAGAAGCCCAAGAAGACTTGTGATTGTAAAATCCACTGTCTATCCTTGGGACATTGATGATATACAAAAAGATGGCACTTATGAAAATGTGTTTTTATCAAGGCACAACAGTAAACGGAGTAGTATAAGTTCTTGGGAAACTGCCAGCAGCTGTAGAACGCCTTCCACTCACAGAAGAGGGAGTAATCGAATTACACCAGTTTGTAATGTTTCTAAAGCAGATGTGTGTCCTTGGGATGGAGCAGGTACTTTGCAGCAAGGAGAGGCACCAAAGAGACAGCAGAGCATTAAAGTAGACGTCTGCCCCTGGGAATTCCAAGTGTCTGAACGATCAAATGTATGTCCATGGGAAGCTCAAGAGCAAGGGATTGTGAAAAGACAAGAAAGTGTTCGCAGTGAAGTGTGTCCTTGGGAATCGCAGGATGTTCCTGTTATTTCTCATACTGACTTGTCCAAAGACGCACAGACACAACAGTCTTTGAAACATGCAGCAGAGGTATGTCCCTGGGAGACTGCAGAAACTGCCAAACCTTCAGTAAGTCAAGATAATGAATATGCTAATGTTTGTCCTTGGGATGTTCAGGACAACGCTGAAGTTGTATATGAAAACCTAAATCCTTTGGAGACAAAGGGAACCCTGACGGTGCCCTTTCGACAAGAAGTTATGAAACCTGCTGTTTATCCTGGTGCATCAAAAGAACTTTTAAGTAGTGAGCAACAAGACCTTGCTAAATCACTTGCTCTAAATTGGGGTAAAAATGTCACCAAGACAGCAGAAAGTTGTCCATGGGATTTCCCAGATCCACCAAAAATCATGGAATGTATTTGTCCATGGGATGAGGGGAGCACAGAGCAAACTTATACAGACTCAACGTCACAAACAACCATCAAGGTAGATGTCTGGGAAGCTGGAAATCAGGATGACCCAGAGGACTCTCAGACTCTCTCACCTTTGAAACAACCTCACGGACAAGACAGCACAAGTGTAGATGTATGTCCCTGGGAAACTGAGCCCCCTGAAAATACTGCAGCTACCAGGACGTTGTCACAAGAACTGCAAAAAACAGCAGATGTTTGTCCATGGGAAACTGAGGACTCTCAAGCAGGTAAAGCAGAGATCCCCAAAAAATCAGATGGTCATGTCAGACAAGACACAACTCGGGTAAACATCTGTCCATGGGAGACAGACGAAGAGACACAGGTAGTCAAAACTGAAGTATCGGACGCAAAATCGGAGAAGCTACAAGGACAGAAAAATTCCTCTGAAGCAGTTTGTCCATGGGAAACAGAAGCCTCAAAGGTTCTGAATAAGAAAGACAGTGCTCGGGCAGATGTTTGTCCATGGGAGGCAGAAGAACCAAAGGTTCTCAAGAGGCAAGACAGTGCTGGAGTGGATGTTTGTCCCACTGAATGCAATTATCCACAAATATCAAGCAGAAGCACAGCTGATCTTCCCAATAGTGAAAAAGATGAAGTCCCAGAAAACCAGGGGCCACTTAGTGAAGCAGATGTCAGCAGAGAGCAAATAGATGAGTCCATAACAAACTTAGCCCTCGGTCGACGTGATGCTTTGTGTCCCTGGGAGATGGTAGAGAGCAGTTCTGGATCATTCACATACAATGCCTCAGACATTTTTACATGGGAGCCAGAGAATATTCCAGAGGAAGATGAAGATGCTGATGCAGAGTGTGCTGCTGAGGCTCTTGTATTTCCACCTGACTTGTGACCTAAATCTAGTCAGAATTTACTTTACCGGCTAAGCGAAGGTCAACTCTTTAACACTATTTTGGTGGAACCATATTTGATTATTATGGTGAACTTTGTTTTACACTTCCCTGGATCCACAGGGAAACGAGAGTAAAAGGGTCAGGAACAGGTCCCTGCAGGCAACAAAGTGAAAATCCCTTTCTGATGGACAAGTACTTGGGGGGCTAATGAAAGATACAACTTAGGGCTGTGCTCTTTCCACAGTGCTGTACAATTAAGAAGCCTCCTGTAGAGAATCAATGAGCTGGATAGCGTGAGTTGTGAAAAAAACAAAAAAAACTAAAAATCAGTTTTCTTTTTACTGAAGCACATACTGCAGACTCATAACATCCCTCTCTGATCCGTGACCTACGAACAGTCCTTGCTGTATTGATGGAAGGGCATCTAAGGTAATTAGATGAAGTCCCTTTTCTTCCTGCTTCAACCCCCCATTTTAAATTAAAATGTTTTATGCATTTGAATGCTTTTATGTGGCAATTCAAATATTTGACATATACATAAAGCAAAGGACCTAACTCATAGACTCCACATCTAATACTAACATGGTAAATTCAGTGTAATTTTGTTGTTTTGTGGAAATTATATATTTTAAAGTAAAAGAAAAGTGTCATGCAGTTCCACCAGGGTTATAATGGATATCAAGTACAATTCAATCAAGAATCTATGATAAAACTAGGCATACCTGTTTATAGTTTAAAGCCAATCTCTCTCAGTTTCTATTCAAAATGAAAATAAAATTCCACTACCCAAATAACTATGCCAATCTCACTTGTAAAAATGTAAACTGTAAAAACTGCATAAATCACCATAAAATCAGACTTCTTAAAATCCAACCCCTTAATGTCAAAAACTGTTATAAATCTTTAACTAGGGTATTTATAGTATTTAAGTCATGCCAGTTTTTTTTATCTTGATGTAATTCACTGGAAATCACTTTTATTACAATGAGTCCGTGATATTAAAAATATGCTTCTTTAAAATTTTGGTTAACGTTGATAAATGTTATGGATCCACTCCTTCAGTGAAATGTGGGTCTGCCACATGAATTAAATAATTAAAAGTTGGACATAGGGCAGATTGTGAAAAGTTGAAGGCGGTGTGGTGCAAAAGGCTTAAAACAACTGAAATAGGGAACTGGAGTACTAGATTGTGAAACTGCACCAGGTAGGAAAGCATGTTTTAACTTAAAGGGATATGCTTTTATATTAATAGGACCTGCAAGAAACAGATTTAATGAATGATGGAAAGCATTTTTTCTTATTTCCTGCCAAAGTCTCCTAATTGGCACTGAAAGAAACTAGATCATGAGACGTTCCTTAATATGCAATCATTAAAATTCAGAAATTGTATCACTGAAATACTCAAATACATCCTATGATGATTAAATATTTTTTTATTTATTAATAGTGTCCCTATGTTTTTTTTTAGTACTACAACTTTACATTTTTTTAAATGTTTTAGGGTGAATAAAACCTATATTATGATCAGTTTCTGTATTGATGTAAGTAACATGTAAAATACATTATCCAGTGAAATCAGGTACCAGTTGTTTCAAATAGTGAATAATTATCAGCACTTCTGCTACAGTGTCATTCAGCCCAGGTTTCCTTCATTCACTGATTTCATTGTAAACAATATGGCAGTTTTTCTGTCAATAATGTGACCTAGTTTTGTGAGCATTGTTGCATGTGTTTTTGGATGAACGTGCTGTAATTTGTCATGTTGAAAGAAAATCTATAATTGTTGTATCACATCCCTTGTTTTGCAAAGATTAACGGCCTGTTCCGTTTTTGTCTGCATCTTCTATGAAAGATGCACAATCCAGTGAAATCTGCTTGTGTGAAGAAAAGCTGATGGGACACTTTATTTTTGTATTTTCCAAGGTCGATATGCAGTATATTCATCACAGAATTAAACATTTCAATTACAGGAGAGCTGTACACTTTATTATCTTTTTTTTTTTTTTTTACATGTGCACATTAAATTAGCCTCAAGAAGAAAACATGAAAATGTGTGAGACAAAAACTGATGTTGGAAGTCATAGTAAGAGCCGTTACTTTTATCATTCCAGAGTTTTGTTTGGTGGTTTTCTGCAGAGTAAGAAGAAGATTATATTGGCTTCAGTACACAGCAGTTTGTTCATCCTAAGACTCACCTGCTGCTTGAACTGTTTCAGCCAAACACCTTTTTCAAACACAAACAAGCCTCCAAATGAAGTCTGGTTTCCTGCCAAAGTGGACAAACTAACCTGCCACAGCCAAATTTTATACAGCCTTTGGCCCATGACTAGAGATAATGTCCTACAGCAGTTTGGTGAAACGAGCGGCGCCGCCTGGTGGCTTATTTGTACCACTGTACTGCTGCTGGTGTGGGAACTTGATAGTTGAGTGCATCAAACTCTTCTCCTGGCTTCAGGTCTGGGCCAGGAATCATCAGAGTCTAAAAGAGCGAGAGGAGGAGATATTATATAGAGCATAATCTGAGTGAAAGAAATAAAATATATTTTGTTAGTACATTTACTCAAGAACTATACTTAAGTACAATGTTGTACTCATTAGCCTTAACGTCTATTCTACTATAAATAAGAGAAATGTTGTGGTTTTTATTCATTGGATTTACTTGAAGGCTTTAATTTATAGGTAGTTTTCAGAAGCAGATTCTCAAAACATGATGAATTAATTAATTATTATTGATTAACCACATGGCATGGCCTGGTGTGTACTTGAACTGGCGACTTGATGTTACTTCTCAAGTCTTTATAATAAACACATATCATTGAGCGCATTTGTAATTAATTCATGAAACATGAAAAACACTTTTATGCTTTGTTAGATTTTGATTCTAATGGAAAATTCGAATGGTTTTAGTTTAGTGAGGCTCCATATTGTTACAGCGCCCAGCGCTGCAGCAGAGACTTCTTAACACTTCTGCAGAGCTTTGCACACGTTTTGAGATTTTATCAGAAAGAGTGAGAAACACCTTCCAGGCAACATTACTGCTCCATCTGTCGAGTGGACGCAAGACACAGCAGGAGCTGACTCAGAGACTGACTCACATATTTAAGGTGATTATTTTTTGCAGCGATGCATATAAAGCGAGTCATCTCCTAGTCCAGTTGAACATTATGAAGACTGGCACACATCACGAACACAACTCTCAGGTAATTAGGGCTTTGTTCATCATATTCTCTGATGCTTACTGACAGATGTCAGTGCTTGAGGAAACATTTGAATGCATAAGAAAAAACAACAAAAAAATTTCAAGTAGCAGGGATTCATCTGCATCCCTGCATGTCCATAATGTTTATCTATGATGGAGAAGTGCTAGATCATCAAAACTGCTGCTGTGGAAAAATGCAGTTAAGCCTTGTGTTGCTGCAAGTGACACAATAAACCAGCAGGAGTCAATTTACTTGCTCCAGAGACAATTAAAAATAAGTTCACCCAATCAACAACTTATTACGTCTAGTTGTATGTTACAAGCACCAACATGACTACGTTCCAGATTCAGTGTAACTAGTGTCACATGATAAAACACTGATTCTGAGCCTGACACATTGTTCTCACCTCACTCGTTTATTTTAAGTTTGCAGCTGCGTTTAACAGGTTTCTTACCAGAGGAAGGAGCTGTGACTGAAACGTCTGAAACCATGAACAGCACGCAGCACACAACAGGAGATTGTCCGTGTCAGACATGTTCTCACATGGGTAAATAGTTTGCAGTCAGTGAGGGGTGGTTCATGTGAAGAGTGTGCAGGAGGCATCGCATCACCCAAAAAGTACGAAGCAAAAACATCGAAGCAGCGGTAGTCACATGGTTAGAAACAATGTCTTACTTATAGAACTCTGTTTTCGCGAAGGAGGGAAACACAGTACAACACCACAAAGCATTGTTAGTATTTCCTCTACTTTCTGCTGTTGTGCTAAGCAGACTGACATAAAGGCACTGTTTAGTAAGGTGCTCCAGACAATTACCTGCAATATTCAAACATGGGCTTAATCGGACATTAGGCAGACTTTGTTCAATGTTAGCTAGTCGGATAATGAACATTTAACGTCCAGGCAGACTGACTCAGATATTCGTGTTCTCACTTACAGCTTCTGTGGGTAAAGTCTAGAGAAATTCAGAGTTCCCAAGAATGTCTAAAAATGGCTGAATTGTACAGAAAAGTCAGACAAAGGCCGCCGGTGTACAGTGTAGCATAGACAATGGCTGCATCATCAGTGTCATTGTTCACATACTTCCTTGAGTACATTGTGGGTATCTGGAGGATTTAACAGTACTGTACATGCACGGTGGGAAAAATTAGGGTCTAATCAACTCTAGCCAAAAGTAGCTAGAGTCTCATGAACCTCATGAACCTCCACTTTTGCACACTGAGTTTTTCTGCCATTGTTTTGTTGATTCAAAGCTGTTATGTGTTGATTTCTGAGCACATGCACATCCAAACGCTCCAAATGAACACAGGATACACAACGTAGCTATGATGCAAATACACAGTTAAAAGCAAATATTTCCACCTGTAAGTCGCTTCGGATAAAAGTGTCTGCCAAATGACTAAATGTAAAAACTGCATAAATCACCATAAAAACCAGGCTCCTAAAAATCCACCCCCTTAATGTTGAGTGAAAACTGGTATAGATTCTTTAGGGTATTTATAAAGTCATGCCAGATTTTTCTATGTGGATGCAACTCACTGGAAATCACTTTTATTACATTGTGACAGTGATATTAGAAACATGCTTTTTTAAAGTTTTGGTTAACTTTGATAAACGTTATGGAGCCTCTGCTTCAGTGAAATGTGGGTCTGCTGCATTAATTAAATAGTTAAAAGTTTCCACCACTGGATTAATCCAGAAAGAATGAACTTAAACTCAAATTATTTGTTCATTGTAAAATAAAATCTCAGCTGAAGAGAGCTAAAAACAAATGTGTTGTCTGCACAATTCTGCATTTTTTTGTTTTACCTCTGTAACTTGTATTATTGAGTTTGTCAGCTCACAATAACGTATGTTGATTATCCAGAACAAGGCACACAGATACATAGTTATCTGTCATATGTTATGAATACCTACATTTACTTTGTAGTTTGTATTTTATTTATTGTTAGAATTAAAATACCCTTTCTTTCTGAACTCCCACATTAAAAGTTTAAGTACTGAATATTCTATAAATATCTATAATCACAGTTGGGGTAGAAACTCAAACGGATTTAGGAGGAGAAATAAAAAGACTTGCGTCTAACATTAGCAGTGTGATGGCTACCTGGTAAGAAGCATGATAATAGCAACAGCACAATTATAACTATTAAACATTTCTTAAAAGATGTTGGCCTTTATAAGGTTGGTCTTTGCAAGAGTTACTTTGGCTGAAATTGTTTTAGCTTAGTTTACCTAATAAACTGGCAAATCTTCCTAAAAGATAAATATTGTCAGTCAGTGCAGAGCAGAGCGTCACCTTAATTATGGGGTCTTTGGCTGGAGCCCAGGACGGCACTATTTTCCCGTGTAACCTCCATCGGCCATAGGGGTTAACAAGGTGTCGCTCTATAACTACGTACTCCAAGACGTCCTTCGGCTGCTCCTCGCTGCCCAGCATTAACCTCCCGAAGCGGTCGTAGATGGCCAAAGTCTACAGGACAGAACAGACAGTAAAACAAATTTCAATAAGATGGGGAGCTAACATTAAGAGCTTCAAAGGCAAGTCAAACTGCTGCAAAGTTTGTGCAGGTTTTTCCAAACTTGTCTGGTAAGTCTGGAAGAAGCACACACCTTATGACTGAATCAACACTGCACGATGGGCAGAATGACACTATAACAATATAGGTTCTGTCAGTAGAAGTTTCTGTAAGATCGCACTTAATCTCCTGTGTTCTTGTACCAAAGTAAAGAGACAGAAACCAACAGCTTGGACTGTTTATACTGAAATACAGAATATATAAATAAATGATGAGATCATGTATGGAGAGGCACAATCAACACAGAATGTGTAACTCAGAGGGAGCTGGCAGTGAGTTTACTTAGATACATGGACGTGCACAGTAGGCTACAACAGTAATCCAGTATCACAATGAACATACCTGTTTTGAATGCATGCGAACTGTCACCTGGCCGTACAGGTTTCCCTTAGTGACCATGTCAGGGCAGCGGGTGTGGACCACTTTGGGTGGTTCCAGGGACTCAACGAACCTCCAGCGGATCGTCTTGTAGCGATTTCCTCTCGTCATCTCCTGAACACAGGACAGGGGAAGGAAGTGAGGAGCTGAAGAGTGGTGTTCAGTGGTAAAAAACAAAAATGAAACAGCAAGGGTAGAAGACAGAACTTACTGGATAACATCTTTCTGTTACGAGGAAATGAAGTTTCTCCCTGTTAAACCTGCAAAAATAAAGCCAGGTTTGTACTTTCGTCTGTTTGATAGTAAACGAGAAACTTTAAGAAAAACCCAAGTATGGTTTAACAAAAACATTTTTACATTCATTCCACTCTACAACTGTGATGCATTAGTTAAGGGTTCTCTCTCCCTCACTCTCTAACACATGCACAGACACACAAACTAAAAATAGAAGTAGCAGCTTCAAAATTCTCCTTGAGAAATTAGTGTTAATTAAAAATTTATGAAAGACATGTTTCTGCATGTGTACAGGACTTGAGGAAATTTCATCAAAGCAGAAAATCTTAAGATATGTTTGGAAAATGTATAATTTACATGATCAAAAGATAGTTTTAATTAATATTTAAGTAATGGTGAACTGACTGAATGGTTGTTGGCAAAAAAAAATCTACTTTAATTCCCACTTACTACCCTTTACTGGAGCTTTATTGTTAGCAATTATAAAATTTTTTGCACTGTTTTGGCTACGTTTTTTTTTTTTTTTTAGAATCTTCAGTTGCTTCATGAGCAAATTGAAAAATTCTGATGAAAACTGGTAAATGAAAACACACATTAATATGAGTTGTGTGAAGTGAGACACGGGGCATGTTTTCTTACTGCGTCAAGGCGTTGTGAGCCTCAATGAAGATTTCTTGAGCTCTTTCTGCAAAAGTTTTTGTTGAGAAGTCAGAGTCGTACTCTTTGATTTTACGAATGCTGTAGAGACAAAAATGAGAAATGTTCAGCTTTTGCTTATTTGCAGTAACAGATCCACACCAAACTGCATAGGAACAACACATGGAGTCAGAGGACCAGTCTTACGCTAGCTGTGAGGAGGCGCTCTGTCGTATCTGCTCCGTTCGTTGTTTCAGGCCTTCTTTAGACAGGGCAGAAAGACGGGCGTCGCCCTCTGGGGGTACGTAGGGGTCGAAGATTCCCGCTGGCAAAGACGGTAGACAGGACTGATTAAAAACTGTTTAACCTCCAACAAGGAAATGATGCGAAACTAGACAGTATCCAACATTTACATGTTTATTTTAAAATACAAAAACAGTATCACTAGTTTTGAGATTTAATGTGCTGATTTATCTTAAACTACTATTCAATCCCTGATAAAGTCGGTTAGGTTTAATAATGTCTTGATAAACTAAACACCTTCACTGATTTTGTGTTGGCCTGCCAAAGCATGAAGAAGCAGTTTTACCAGTGCAGGCAATGTTGATGGGCCTCTCCAAGTACTGCTGCCTGAAGACGATGCCCGCTGCTCGGGCCCTGGCCTCCTTGTTTTCCTCCTTCCTACCCTTCACCCCCACTGCTGGAGGGATAAAGTAACGCTTCTTGGTCCGCACCGGCAGGAAAAGTGGGAGGGGATGCCGCACATCCAGGGATGCCTCAGTATTCTGGAAGGATTGGGGCAAAGAAATGTTTTACCATCAAGGATGCTTTTGTAATTAGTTTACCAATCTACAATTGATTATACTGACTACAGGACATGTTCATCCAGAATATGCTGATGTTGTGAAATCCATTCTTTTCTCTCCCTTTAGACAATGTTTCTTGTGTCAACAAATAATTATATGCAAACAATTCCCGCCCAACAGACGTGCAGTCTGGTCTTCAACTTTTCTTCCACGTCTTGTCGGAAGTGGCAGTTAAGGTAAACTTTGGAGGCCACAGTTCCAATTACCCATTGCCCTTTCTGAATAACATCAGGCATTTCGATACCTTTTCTGCTTTGTAGGTTTCATTTAGCTTCATTTTCAGATTTCCTGTTGCTTAGTTGCTCATAGTTGTTAAGCATCATCACAAAGATTGAAGAGTCTGAGAATTTTATTTCAATAAGAACAAACATTAAGTAATAGAAAATTAACAATTTCAGAAAGTTTGGACTTGTTTGATGGGGTTGTTATTTCTTTTTCTAAAAGCAACATATTCTCATACATGCACCAGAACATTTGTAGTTTTTGGTGACAGCTTCAAAAAGCAGTTACTTGTGTCCATGATTGGGATAATTAGATTAGGGATTGTTTTTTTTTTGTTTGTTTGTTTTTGTTTTCAGATGAGTATAACTCATTCTAGTTATTTCTCAAAATTGTTTTAGCAACAACAGTCTTCTGTGTAGCTAATGATATTAATGCCCGTGCAGTTAACCTAGCTAGCTACCGTTAGCCAAGCACAGCAAGCCCGGTAAGACATTATGTAATATAACAAGTTTAAAATAGCAAACGAACTTCTTCCTCAAACATATGAATTGTCTGCGTTTACTGCATCACAATATTATTAAACGATGTGGTATTACCTTCAAACTGCTGCATGTTGTTCTGTGAAGGACCACCAGCGTCCTCCTCATGTGCATCGCCATTTTACCGGAATATAGAAAAACACGCTTCCGATTGTCTCTTTCAAAATAAAACGACGATAAATGACAGAAAATGAAAATATTTTAAATAAAACGCAACAAATCAAAATGATGAAATAACAACAGGCATGAAATTAAACTAGAATGTCAAGAGACAAAGTTCCAAAATTAAAAGTCTATTATCGCCGATAATAGACTTTAGTCGATATTATGGCTTTAAAAGTAAACTTTCCCTGAGCTGTTGCTGCCTTGATCTTCTCAAATTGCATAATGTAGCATTTGGCGCGGTACAATATCATTTTAAATTTTTTCCACAATCCACTTAGACTCTTTTTTAACTATTTGTATCAAAATATCTCTTATCGTTTTAACAAACATTACCTTTTAAGCATTTCTAACAGTATCTCGAATGTATGCTAATAGCTAATAGGTACACACGTTGGGCACGTACGCGGATACGTGACGACGTCACCGGCGGACGCTGGTTAACTAGGGCTGCTCGCGGTGCGGGGAGCGGAGAGTAGCTGGCGGTGCTGAGAGGGATCCGGTGGATGTTGCTGTTCTTGGGCCGCAAGGTTCCGCTGTCATTCGTACACAGAGTCACTACCTGCTGTCCACCATCACTGTCGAGGCCCATTTTGGTCAGCTCTGCATTAATAAAACTAAGAGCGATACGTAGCGTTGCACACACCACCTTCTTCGTTAGCGCAGCCGGTCACAACACAAGAACCATGCCCGAAAGGAGGCCCTTCGTACGGTTACCAACTGACGTTTACCCCGTCAACTATGGGTTATGTCTGAAGCCCGATCTGATCGACTTCACTTTCGAGGGCAAGTTGGAGGCACTGATAGAGGTATGTTGTACCCAGAACAGCTGGTTAAGTGCACGGATACATTTGTATATGCATGGCGAGGATCTTGTTATGTAATATACCGAGCTAATGTTCCAGCTAATGTGCTGTATTCGACTGATAACGGAAAATTGTTAGCCGCTAGTCTTGTAGCATTAGTTAGCTTAGCTGCTGTTAGCTGGTGGGTGCTAACTAGCGATCAGATTCTGTTGGGCTCACACTGACACTGGAGACCCTTGAGTGAATAAATAACCACTGGATGTTTGTGTCGTTATCCTCAAGCTAACTGAAGCTGGCTAGCACAACAGTCCCGTAGCAGACTTGCAGTCTCATGTTAGCTTAGCCAACTGTCTCATTAGCCCGCTAACAGCGCTTGGCAGTGAGCTCAATGTGTTTTTAAGAGCAGTGTGATAGTTGCCTGAACACTAATCTTTTGCAACACCGATGCATTACTATTACACACTATTAATTGGTTAGTTGTAAGTCACTGATCACATGTAGTAACGTGTATTTAACGTTCCGTAATGTTTGCTAAATCATGGTAACAACATGTCGCCCCCTCCCTCCCTGCCTCACTCATTCATTTAAGTTAAGTGTTTTATATAAAAACACGTTAAAACTGCTCTGGTCGTAAAATGACAGGTAGAGGGTCTATTTACATGGTATGTCATTATCGACTCAGCTCTAGTTAAAGTTAAACTATACTTTAAACGGGCTTTTGGTTACATTCGAGGAATGTAAACTCCACATTGTCAGTGCTAGTTAGCTTTAAGTTGGCTGGTGGTTTTAGTGCAGCGATACTCACTTAAACACGTATTATCGTTTTTTCACAATCACTATTAGTAATAATGTTTTTAAATCTACTTATTTTGTACTATTACTATCACTTTTTTTGCGTGCATAGTTTTTCTCCTTCCTCTAATAACAAGTTTGCTAAACTCATCTTCCAATGTAAAATCCGGCAGGTGAAGCCAGAGCAATGTGTCAGTTTAAAGGAGTTTGGATCAGGTTTGATTACAGTTTTGTTAAGTGTCTGGTTAAAATTGTATAACAGTCCAGACTCAAGTTTTCATATTGAGTATGCAGGATCTAGTGGATCAGTTTCCTACTTAGTGAAAACAACATATATTAAACAGTAACAGCAGCTCGCTTCACATTTATGTCAGAAATAGCATTTATGATAACAATGTGCAAATTGCACGACTGTGTACACACAGAAACCTGTCAGCTGAGTGTCCTAACACCTTTGCCTGGTTGTAAACACATTATCACAGCAGTGAAGAAAAAACATATTATTGTAAATTCGCAAATGTTAGCTTTGCTTTGTTTATGTGACACCTTCCCATATTATGATATAAACTGCTTCACTATCAAGAACAAATAATAGAATAATACGCTGACAGAAACTGCTTGGAACATGAGTACATTTTGAAATATAAGGCTGAAATAATAATGTTTTATTTGACAAAAACAGACACTTTATACAGAAATAAAACCAAGGGAAGGTGTAAATCGTCTAATTTGAAAAGCCGATGTTTTGCATTTCTCTAAAAAGAAACGGTGCTGAAAACATCAAACATTCACACAAACTGTATTGATAGAACCCCAAACATATTTTTAATACATTCAGAGACACTGTTAATCATTTAAATGTTTGCGGGTTTTAAGGTGACTCCTAGAACTTTGAAGTCCCCCTGGGTAGGTTTAGTAATACACTGTTTACATGCAGTTTCAACAAAGTTGTGCTAAAATACAGTACACCAGGAGAAACCCGAGCAACTTGGCACTTTGCCATTTGCTGGGCATGTTTTATAATTACTGTCTCAACTAGCAGCAGTGTCGAACCATCAGTGTCACAAACTGTGAATGTCACTATTACTGCCCTCTCTGCATGGCATCCAGTGCCGCTGTGTTTTGGCTTGAATAAGTTGGGCATTCACATGCACTGTTTTCTTCCTTTCTTTGTTTTCCATCACTTTCAGTTTTTCTTACTGTTGCTGGTTCTTTCTCTATGAGCAGCTTTGGCTTCGGCCTCTGTAGGTTTGCAGCATGTATCAGCAACAACACACATACAAACCTCCAGCTCCTTTACGTCCTCAATTACAAGTGTGGGTGATAGTTTAATATTCGCATTACCTAAACTTAATCTTTTCCCAGACACATTGGTATATGAAACTGTGGCACAGCTGAGATTATTGCAGTATAATTTATGTTGTTTTATGTCAATATTTGCAGGTTACACAATCCACAAATCAGATTGTGATGAACTGTGCTGACATTGACATCATCACAGCTTCCTTTGTACCACAGGGAAGTGAAGGTGAGGGTTAGACTTTGTCAGCCTTTCTCTCTGTGTCTTTCTGTATTAATGACATTAAATGTAAATGGAAATATAATTTGTTACTGTCTTATTCTATCTGATCTCTATTTTGGATAACACGATTTAAGTCCTTAATGGATCATTGTTTGAGTGCTCTGGCACTCAACCTGCTTTTTCCTTCCCTTTTATCCTTTTTATCCTTTTTAGAAATCAACGCTACAGGATTCAACTATCAAAATGAGGACGAGAAAGTCACCCTGTCATTTCCTAGTGCTTTACAAAAAGGTAAGAAGGGACTTCACTTAGCTCTGCTGTTGGTTGTCCCTGCTTTCGAGAAATCTTATCATCACTGCTGTTGATTTTCCCCCCTTTTGCTGAAAGAACAGTGCAACTCTCTCTGTGCACGCCTCCCCAGGCTCCGGCACGTTGAAGATCGACTTTGTTGGGGAGCTGAACGACAAAATGAAAGGATTCTATAGAAGTAAATATACAACCCCTGCTGGAGAGGTCCGCTACGCTGCTGTCACACAGTTTGAGGTTAGTTGATGGCCTCAGAGGGAACTGGGATGTTTTCTTCTGGAAAAGTTGAGTTGTGTATTGCTTAACCTGTGTTTTGCCTGTGTTGCAACTTAGGGTGTGAAAGTCATGTGACTTTTGTTAGCATGTTTTAAAAATGCTGCTCTGTGTGTGTGTGTGTGTGTGTGTGTGTTTACATGTGTTTCTGAGAAAGCTAAACCAGGTCAGACTAATCTGGACCCTGAATGGGGGCTTTCATCAGAAACTGAACCCCGGCAGGATTTAACTCTGCTAAACCTTCACAGGTTGAGACAGAGGATCTCCAGGTAGTCACATGCACGTATAGGTTTAGACATGATCTCGCCCCTATTTACCAACATCAGGCCGTCGTCTCACACCTATTAATGTATTTTTGAAATGTATGATGGGTATGATGGACTGCTTATTTCCACTGTAATCTCTTTTGGTAGATGTTTTTTCCTTTTATCTTCTTTAAAAGGCTGTAAACAGCTAACAGGTAAGCTGCTGTCATAGCTGCTGTGTTTACTGCCATAAAACAATCCTCTGCCACTTCCACGAGGGAGTAAGAGGTTTCTGTTGATTGTTATAGTTTCCTTATGGCCCAGAACCAAGTGTTTAGTTGCCAGGTACTCATCTGCTACCAGTGGCCTGCAACCACACTAATCTGTTTTCTGCAGGTTTTTCATTAAACTCACTGAATTAAGTTTGCTCAAAAACAACCATCAGAAGGTTTTGAAGCTTATCATCAGCATCTGTAACATCAGCTCTAACTTGTTTTTTGTACGTGGTTGTGAGCTGTCAGGACACGTTACACATTACTGACCTACTCATGTGACCATCTAAAGCTGCCACATCCTTTTTTGTAGTGCTCCAGTCGGCACCATCAGACGTGTAGCAAAAAGTGTCGCTGCTGCTGCTGCAATAGTTAAGAAGCTAATTCAGTCAGAACAGACAGCAACCGTGAACTCCTGCTTCACCTTGACTTTGATAGTGTAGCCACCTGTTCCTCCTGGCTGCATGTTGATGTGTCCTTGGACAAGCAACAGTAGTGTCAGTACATTTACTTGTTACTGTAGTAGCTGTGTTTTTGCAGATATGTCTGTCTTTTTGCCCCAACAGAAGACAAGCAGTTAAAATATTAATGTACATTTATCAGATAGGTCTAACAGATGAAAATGCAATTTTAAGTTGGACTTTTTTAAAGTGTTGGATTGTGTTTAAGACAGCATCACTGACAGCTGTAAAAATGAGAATAAGAGTGGTTAGTTTGTCATTTCCACAGTCAGTCAGGTTGATGTTTGCTCCACCACAAATGAAAAAAGGAGAAATGGTTGTTTATTGAGATTATTTAGTAAGAAGTTCTCTATTCTTTTATTCTTTTATTATGAAGTTCTATTTGCCCTTGACAGTATGAAAGTAATGGGTATGTTACTGAGTAACTACTGGTATAACTTCAGGAAGGAAGTAAACATTGGATTTTTTTTTCAGAGTAACCTCCTGACTCATTAATTAGCTGACCTTATTAGTTTTACTACACACACTTGCTGCACGCGATGTGTATGTTCCAAGAATAAGCCTTCATTGCACTGAAGCTCAGACAACGTAACACAAACGCTGCTGGAAGCTGTAACGACTTACATTGACCAGTCACTCGACACGACACCTTTGTTGAGTGAGCCTATAACTGTAGCTTGGAAAAATAGTCTGCGGCTGCGTTCTAAGGCTGCTTAGTAGATACAAATCATTGGCTGTTTATTTAAAGGAAATTCTACAGATGCCACAACTAAATTTGACGTCTACCCAGTACGTGAGCTTTGACGACCAGCTCACAGGGCGTGTAACCCAGCTGAGATAAAAATCCTCGGCTGTAGTGCTGCCTGGGACTGCTCACAATCAAAACGACAGTCTGTCTGCTTGACTCTGAAAAGGAAAATGAAGGTGAAAATCAAAGGAATTTTGTTTGGGTTGGGGTACATTTCAGTCTGTCAGTCTCTTAAATAATTTGAGCACCTTAAATCTATTAATGTGAAAGCAATTGTGTCCTTAATCACACAGCAGAACCAAAAGTAGGTTTTATAATAAGCATAAAATCAGACTACAGCCCCAGCTCCTTGTTTTTCCTCTGATTTATTCTTATTCCTTTTTTTATTTTTGCCCCTTTCTTCCTTTATGTTATATATTTTTCCAGATTATATCCAGTGTGTAAACAGCTGCTTTCTACAGTCCTCTGTTCCTGTGTGTCTCAGTGCTTTGTGTGTTTTGCCTTCAGAGCCTGGCAGATAAAATCAAACAAGAGCGGGCAGGTGAAATGTGCTCATGACTAGTGGAGGCACATTTAAGTGCTGGGTGTGAACTGCAGTCCTGCTCAGCTGGATCTAAGCACACAGTCTGGACTTATCTGGACTCACCGCACTGGGTCTCACTTTGTGTCCTTTCTCTCTACTCCAGGCTACAGATGCTCGCAGAGCTTTCCCGTGTTGGGATGAGCCAGCTATCAAAGCCACCTTTGACATCACCCTGATAGTTCCCAAGGACCGAGTAGCCTTGTCAAACATGGTACGTGTCATATGTTCACTGCTCCCTCTGAGAAAGTCCAGACCCCAGACTGGCTCAGTCACTTTCTCCTTCCAAGTTTCTTTTATGTGGATGTGTTTTCCCCCTCCTTTCTCCTCCCTCTCTTTTCTCTGGGCTTACATAACAGAGCGACTGGGCGACAGTCGCTGCACGTTCTGCCTCTGGCTAATGTTGTGTTTAACTACACGTGCAGTGTAACCACTGTACGTCTACACCGAGGTCGGTCATCAGAAGGAGAAGTCCTCTAAATGTCTTGTTTATCGTGCACACTCTGTCTTCAGCAGCTTTGAGTGGAAGTGTCTAAATTGTAGCAGAAACATCATCTGGTTTGGATTATTTCTAACACCACCCCTCCAGGCTAATTTAGTTTATCTGGGCAGTGAGGATAAAGCTATGGCTCTTTCTGCCAACTGACCTAATATGAATGACATAAATGCAGTCTGTCACGTGTTGATATCAGTGTATTTTAATGTTTATTCAAAATGGGACAGCACCTCAGTATAGGAGACAAATCACCGAATAACCATAGATAACAAATGGTGTAATTGTAAAAGACAAAGTGCAGATCATCACAAAAAGACTGAGGGCCCTGTTAAGACTGATGCTGGTCCAGTTTTTTACCTTTTGTGTGCACATACCTGTTAAATTTCATTGCCTCAGCAAGTATACTGTGACCTTTTAAAGTCCACTGACAGACAATACTGCATTAGGTTGAGTACACATGCTGCTTTGTGGATACTTTGTGGTAACATGAGGTTTTACACATTCAGGTGGCCATAGAAAGTGTTCACGTCATGCTGCCTTTGAGTGAACATTTCATACAGGAAATGTCACTAATTGTAGCAGTGCTACATTTGGGTTCCTCCTCACTGAGTCACACATGAGCAGCAGCCAACATCCATAACAGCATGTTTTTCCTAGTTCGCACTTCTGCAGCTTTTTAACTCAGCTTTTTAATGTGCGAGTTAGTCCATCCAACTTTTGTACACAAACAGGATATCTCAACAACCACTGGCCAGATTGTCAAACGGCTTTTGTGTTGTTGTCAACAAATCCCATGAAAAGACCAAATGCAACAATAGATGTTTCCTACTAACAAGTACTGTGAGTGTGTATCTCTTTCCTCTGTTCCACAGGGCCCCATTGTTGTTCCAAAACTATTAAAACACACCAGTGAGGCCCACTGTTGCACTGAATGAACATGTTCATTCATTACCATGAACACGCACACACCAGCAGTTTATTTTGACTCAGTCCCACATTCACCGTCCTGCTGCCACAAATACACACCAGAGCCCAGTTAGTCACTGTGCAGCCCCCGGGCCACATGTGACCTGCAGAGCTGCAGCTGGTGGTCCAAGATGGTCTCGGTAATAGATAGATATTACATGTGCAGTTTCTACTAGTCAGTGTGCACTCAAGCAGCCAGGTTAGAGCAGATCAGTGGATATGTCGTAGCTACTTTTAACAGGACAATCCGCCTGAATACAGATAAGCTGTGGAACTGAATTATTTAGACTTCTAAATGCTGTTGTCTGTTCTCTTCAATTTACCACAGCAACCTAGACATATTTTAGAGGGCATTGTCCTAACTTGCTATTAATTCATCTCATCAACATCTCATTATAATCGTCACAACATATATTATGGTCCTGTGTATGTCGTTACAGTTGGGGAGCAACCAAAGGATTCAGCTGATAAATGTTCACAAAAAGGAGTTTTTGTTAGAAGAATCGTTGACAAACCTATGTAATTATGTGTACAGTACAAAAATAATTATTTAGGGTGTAGTTAATCTCTAAATATATGAGGAGCCACTGCTCCATGTAATGATCTGTGATCTGAGACTTTCTGTGTGCAGCCTTTTGAAGACACCCTGCTATGGTGTAAAGCTGTCTCTTTAAGACACCTCTACACTCCAGTGTTCATTTTGTTCATTTTACACAGGTACTGCCTCCCTGAACATGGATAAACTAAGGGGATCTTTAACTAAGTTTGATTGTAAATGATTGTGGTCACAGATTCACTGTCTATTATAAATGGAACATTTCAGTTGGAGCATTAAAACGTATGACTCGTTGGGCCGTGCCACCAAAAGCTGACCACCTTCTTCTGATTCTAACACGATCATTGGGCCAAAGTTTCTGTTTGTACAAAATTTTAAAAGCTAATGGAAACAAACTGAAGAGGTTTATCATTTGGATTTTAATGACTCCTTTTCAGCCCCATTAAAGCAAAAGCATCATCGGTTTGTTTGTTCTGCCAGACATCACACTTGGTCATGAATATTTTAGCCTCTAGCAGCTGCTGGTGAGGCATCAGACTTAGTGTTAGCCCACAGACACAGCTACTGTAAAAGGGGATGGTGTCTTATGATGTCTCCATTTCCTCTCTGCAGAATGTCATTGATCAAAAGCCATATCCAGAGGATGAAAACCTTGTGGAAGTCAAGTTTGCCACCACACCCATCATGTCCACATACCTTGTAGCTTTTGTCATCGGTGAATACGACTATGTGGAGAGCCAGTCATCAGATGGTGTAACGGTACGCGTCTACACCCCCGTCGGGAAAGCAGAACAAGGGAAATTTGCACTGGAGGTGAGCATGTTGTTGAAACACTGTCAAAAAGGAAACCACAGTTTAACTCACCGACCACAGGAGTGGATTAACTAAAAACCTTCACCTCTGCAACAACAACTTGACTGGGGTAGTAGTAGACGTAGTAATAGTAGTAGTTGTTGTACGTCGTGTGTTATTTATACTTAGATTTTTTTTTTTTTTTTTTTTATTGAAGGAAGTTTTTTTGTTTTTGTGCTGGTGTGGTTCGTTTCCCTTCTTTCTTTTTGTGCAGAGAGCAAAAAATAAATTTACCTCAGGGATTAATGAAGTTTTTTTTTCTTGCATCTTAAATCAAGACGTATTCAATCACATCCAGCATTCATGTGGTGATCTGTCTGAGCCGTTGAATCTCTTTTACTGTCTCTCTCTTTTTACTGATTATAAAAGCAGAACTTGGCTCACTGCATTGTTACAACATTAAATCACTTAAATACTGTTTTATGTTTTTTTCTGTTATATTTCTTTTCTGCAGGTTGCAACTAAGACCTTACCTTTCTACAAAGACTACTTCAGTGTTCCTTATCCGTTGCCTAAAATTGATCTCATAGCTATTGCTGATTTTGCTGCTGGTGAGTACTTTTCAATCCTACCCTCAGTAATTTAACACGTCTCCACTCATGTTTACCAGGAGAGTAAAACACATGCTTGTTCCTTCCATTTAGGTGCCATGGAGAACTGGGGCCTTGTAACCTACAGGTAAATGTATTTGTCCTTTCTAACTACTGATTTTAAAATGTTTTTATGTCTGTAGGGCATCAGCGTATGCGTAATCATATATTATGATTTTTTTAAATATTTTATCTTGTTTTTATCATGGTTAATCATCCAATACTGACCTACCCAGTTATGGTATCAGTGTGTACTGGTGTGATGCCAACCACCTTGTGTTAAATGGGAGGAACACATGGCAGATGGTGTTCAATCCCAGCTCTGTGGGGGCCAGTGACTATATATAATCAGTCTTTTGCACAGGTCACCATCAGTCAGCTGTATAAACACTGATGCACCGTGGGATGTATTTTATTTGGGATACTTGCTGTTTCGGAGGCGTAGAATTAAAACAAAATCATAGTATTTTACAATATTTTTGAAGTAACTACTGTATATAAATGACAGTATGAGAGTAGTTAAATTAGATTTTAAGTAGCTAATTTTCTTCACACCATGTTGTATCTCTTGACTGTTTACTGTCATTCATCTGGATCCTTGTCCTTATCAGGGTGGCACAGTGGTGTAGTGGTTAGAAGAACCCAGGTTTGAATCTACAGTTGGAGTTTGCTTGTACTCCAGCTTCATCCAGTAGCAGTTAGGCTCACGTTTCTACCATGATGGTGTTTGTTTGTCAGAGTCTTCCTACATGTGAGCTTGCTTGTTGTTGTTATGATGGTATGTTCCCTTCATGGGGAGGAATTAAAATAGTGTACAGTGTGGCACTGAGCTCCCAAATTGGCCAGTTGATTAAATCTGACATGAAAATCTCTGGTGATAAAAACAGTTTTCTGAAGGAGAGAAGCACCATATAATACCAGAAAGCACGGTGATAATGTCTCATAATGTTTGGTGTTGTGTTGAGCCGATCAGCTGATACTCTTGGTGACTTGGTATTAATCTGTGTCCTTATCTTGTGCTTTTGTACATTCATTACTGTCCAGGAGATTTCCCCATGTGGGCAAATAAGTTGTTATCTTATCATATTCATCAGGGTCAAGCTGGACAATGTCCAGAAGCAGTAAGACAATGATGAAATCAAAGAGACAACAGTTGAACCCAATCAGCTATTACATTATCTTGAAGTAAGGTCAAAAGTTAGTGCATCTGGATTGCCACTTCATTGCGCAATCAACTGAGATCACAAAGCTGCTGCAAGAACAGTTGATCAAAGCTGAACAGAAAAATGAGGGACAAGAGACAACAAAATATCTTCTAAAAAATGTATTTACTTTTTCTTCAACAGTAATTAAAGTCAAAACTATGATAAAAAATACAGTGTGTGTATATATCAGTACAAAGTGTATATATGTATATACACACTTTGTACTGATATATACACACACACACGATATGCAGAGATTTGTGGCAGAAATTGGTTTGTGTGTACGTCCCCAACAAATAGAAAACAGTGTTTATGCATATGCTCGGTGGAGGATGTAAACATGTTAATATACATAGAAAATGAAGGTTTTTAAGGACAGTGACGAATGGTCTTTACAAAGTTTAAAAAAGGAAAAAGTAGTTTTCCTTAAAATCGGAGTAATAAAACCTGCATTTTTCATCTTGTTGGAGTGTTTTGGGTTGACAGCACTGATGACTTTTTAATTGCTTTGTGGTTACTTCGATGCGCTGCCACCTGTTAGGTATCCAGTTGGCATGTGAATAGCATACAGCAGCAGGCTCCGGCCATCTACCATCCGCAGCCATCTGCATGCAGTTTTCTTAATAAACAGCCCAGCAGCAGATGTGGACTCTGAATGTTTGATGGAAAGAAACCCGCTGGTCTTCAGACGACGTGTCGACCTTCTTCTGTCTCCTGTCTTTGCCTTTACCTCGCTTTTCTGTTCTTTTCCAGGGAAACGGCACTGCTCATCGACCCAAAGAACTCCTGCTCGTCCTCCAGGCAGTGGGTGGCACTGGTGGTTGGACATGAGCTCGCCCACCAGTGGTTCGGGAACTTGGTCACCATGGTAACTTGGCATAACCCAAAGCACAACAACATAGATAATTTTTCCTTCTCCTCAGTTCAGTTTGTTACAGTAAAGGGGAAGAAATGCACACACACACACACACACACACACTACCCTCACATTGTTTATAAGGAAATAATGTCACCCAGTGCAGCGCTGTGATCTCAGACAACAGCAAAGATTTATGGCACGGATGAATCAGCTAAATCAGGTTCACCATTGACATTACAATGACTAGAGACAATTTATTGTTGGTTTCGTAGATAATAAAAAGAATTCACTGCTCTTATCATTTAAATCAATGTTTGATTGACAAAATGCTATACAGTGTTATCTGAAGGGTGTGTACCGAATCTCCAAAATAATGCCGAGCACGGATGTCCTCAAAAAAGGGAATGAAGTCCAAAACAAAGTCAGGATACACTGCTTTACTACAAGTTAAATGGTTTGTGGGAATTCATTTCCCTTTTTTGTGTTTATGGGTTGCCTGCCATGCATTAGGATTTCATCGCATTGTTGTCAGATTCAAAAGGCTCATTAATCAAATGTTGTCACTGAAGCCATCCATTATCCCTCAGAAAACACCATTTTTTAAACTTTATTATAAACATCACTCAGTGTTCGTATTTCTTCAGGGAACTGTTGTAAAAGTCTTAACGGACAAATGTATTTCATCGATTTTCTGTGTGTGCTATTTTATACAGGAGTGGTGGACCCATCTGTGGCTTAATGAGGGGTTTGCTTCCTGGATCGAGTACCTATGCGTGGACCACTGCTTCCCTGAATACGACATCTGGACCCAGTTTGTCTCAGCCGACTACACCCGCGCTCTGGACCTGGACGCACTGGACAGCAGCCATCCCATAGAGGTGGGCTGTGAATTAACAAAACTGAAAGCTGCAGGCTCATGTAGTCTGTTGGAAATAATGTTTTTATTTGTGCCGAGTAGTTGTTGTTATGATCTGTTGTTATGATCAACAGGATACAGTCTCCTCTCTGAGGCTGGAGATTTGTAGTGTAATGATGGGCAGCAAAATGGACATGAGTGTTGATTTAGGAAATAGTCTATAGGCTCCTCTGAAAGTATCACAGGGGTAATTAATTAAGATCAAAAGATTATAATAAAAAAAAAATTAGCATGAAAGCCGTCTATGTGAAAGAGAAAAGGAATCAGAGTCAGGGCGCATTCTGGACATAACCAGTACAACAATTTGGAGAGTGTGGAAAAAGAAACAAACCACTAGTGTTCTGAGCAACATACACACAACTCCTCAACATTTATTTATTTTACTTGCTCTTTAGTGGCTTTATATACACTGTAATAAGTTGTGTTAACACCTGGAAAGTTGCCCTCAGACTCTATTAGCGCCTGATTTCTGTCTTTTTCCAACATCTGCTCCAGGTGAATGTGGGCCATCCATCAGAGGTAGATGAAATCTTTGACGCCATCTCCTACAGCAAAGGAGCCTCAGTGATCCGCATGTTGCACAACTACATAGGAGACGAGGTTGGAAACTGTCTTAACCCTCAGATTGTGTTGTGTTCATGTTCATATTTTATTCACTAACTTATTCCCAACTCTTTCTTTATAGGACTTTAGGAAAGGAATGAACGCCTATCTTTTGAAGTTCCAACATAAAAATGCATCAACAGGTGAGAACATGCAGGAACCATTTATCTCAGGGTGATTAAATTGGTTTGTATTTCTCTGACTCCCAGCTCTCCTCCACAGAGGACCTATGGGACTGTCTGGAACAGGCCAGTGGCAAACCCATAGCTGCAGTGATGGGTTCGTGGACCAAGCAAATGGGCTTCCCGATTATTGTAGTGGATCAGGAACAGGTGAATTACAGTTATTACAGGCTGTTTATTCAGCCACCAGATTGTGTTGGTGCCTGACATTTTGTTCAGTTACAAAAATCTGTAATTTACAGAATTCAGTACCGAGCTTTGCATGAGCTTGCAAAATTGGACCCATGCAGTGCTCCAGTTTTAAACAAACTTTTTACACCACAGAGGCTGCTTGATGTCTGAAACCATTAAAGCAGCTTCATTGATGCAGCTTCATGAGGTATTTTTTGTATATATCACAGGCTACATGGTTTGTGATGTTCAAATTAAATCTAAGATAAAACAAAGGGAACCTAAGGAAGCACAAAATACAGTTTTTACATGATGTTTGTACTGAAGCAGAGCAGTAATCCAGCACCAAATGTACCTGTGTGAAAAAGTGTTTGTTACCGAGTTCACTAAACTGCTTCAGTGAATATTCAGTTCAGCTGCTCTAAACACACCCAGGCCTGTTTCTGTGTCTGCTCCACCCCGTCTCCCATATTTAAACATTTCACTCCCCTGGGCATGACTCATATCACAAACAGGTTCGGTTATTTTTAGCGGCAGTGATTGGTTGACAAACACTTTATCTGGTTTTCAGTCAAGAAAAGAACGAGTGCAGTTTCAAAGACAAACAACTAGTCCGAACGTTTAAAATGCAACCAAACCCCTCACAAGTAATTGAACACAGTGGAATAATTTAATAAATCTTTCTATAGCCCATCAAATTGACCTATTTAAGTTTAATTAATTTACTACTACTTTACCTATTCTAATCAGGATTTCATTTATAGCAAGGTGACGACCGCATCCTCACGATTTCTCAGAAGAAGTTCTGTGCGAGCGGACCACACAATGGTGAGTGTGTCAGAATCTGTTCTGTTCTACAAGCGGTTTTGCTGGTTCCAGGTGAACATTTGCTGCTTGGGTTCTTTTCAGCTATAAATAAACTGGTCGGGGTTGTGGTTTCTCATCTTTCTGGCAGGTGAAGATTGCCCCACCTGGATGGTCCCTATTAGTATTTGTACCAGCGAGGACCCTAAATGCAGCAAGCTCAAGGTTCTGCTGGACAGACCCGAGACAACCATCACCCTGAGTGGCGTCGGTCCGGACCAGTGGGTCAAGGTGAGACGTTCAACATGAATTATTATTAAATACTTAAATTTGACTTAAAATGTGACAGAAATGTAAAATTTGTGAACTTAATAGATTAACAGGGTATAAATAATGTGCTATGTGGTGTTAGAAGTTTGCAGTAATAAAGCAAAGGCAGAGTTTCTACCAAGTGCTCTGTCCTTCAAGTTATTAAACCATTATAATTCTATATTGTATTGGGACCAGGCAATTTGGAAACGACATGCTGTCATAATGTGGCTCCAAAAATCAGTGTTTCCATCCTGAATGGAAAATGTTTAATGTTGAAAACAGGACACTGAGGTTTCTAGTTTCTTGCTCCCGTGATGTTGAGAGTGTCGGGTTATGTTGCAAAGCATGGGGCTGAATCAGTGAATCATAAGAGGAGCCGTTTGTTCAGTGTTTTATTAAAAGTGAAAACATGGAGTTTCTGTCTGTCAGCTGAGAGGACGAGCAGCAGAGGTCAGAGTGGTCAGCACGGACTCATCCACACTGCTTAGACAGAGGAGGCGAGAACATGAATGGACTTGTTAAATATCATGTGGATGTACCTTGCTAATTAATTCAGTTTTGGTGCCTTTAATTAAAACTCCACAGGAAGTAAACAAATGGACTGGCCTTTACACAGCTCATAAGGATCTACACACATTGTACTGTAGGCTGCGTTGTGTTGTATCGTCTGTGATATACAAAGATGATTCCTCCCCCTGGTAAGAATTTGTGAAAAACACGATAATGACAGTTTAGCTAAAATGATGACACCGTAACATGGACATGGTGGAAGGCCGAGCCAAACCAAAGTGAGGATGGATTCATGTGAGGAAAAAATGGATGACAGACACTGCTGTGAAGGAAATATCCCATTCGTTATACTGTTATTTTAGTTTAGTGTTTTTTACTGTTTGTTTTTGGAATATTATTTCTGATCAGTGATCCTGTTTGCTCAGCTTGGAGAGTGTATGATGATGTGTCTTATGGTAAAAATAGTATTGTACTGTATATAGTATGCTATTGTCATATCGACACTTCACAACACTTCTCAACACACTATCATTATAGCACAAATACTGTAAAATATTGTGATATCATTTTTTAGTCTATATTGCCCCAGGGAGGGTGTTTTTGAGCTTTCCTGGTTTAGTCTGGTTAAAGCAAGCTCTCGTTTATAGCACGTCTGAGTATAGAATTTGCACTAGGATGTGGACCAAAAATAAACACACTGAGATGCTTTAAGGATGTGGTCTCAGTCTGGTCTCGAAGGATCACTGAAGCAGTTTGTTTGTGGTGGGAACGAGATCTGGCCCACATCAGCAGGTTCCAGGCACTAAACTTGTTTTAACGTTATTGTAACATCAAAACTGCTGTAAAATAAAACTCAACTTTGGTGGAGCACAGACGGTTTTAGCTGTAACTTCCAGCCCTAGGTGGCTCCATGTTCTTTGTTATTATTCACAAAGAAACGCACAAGGTCCCTTTGAGGATGTAGCATCTCGTGTGAATAAATCTTACTGGAAGTGTCACTAAACAAAACCATAGACTTTATATAAAGGGAAAGTGGACCGGGGCCTTCACGCTCTCAGACTGAGAGGTAAAAATAGCAAAACTACATTTTTTCCCACATCCTGACCCAGTTGTGTCCCTGCTGTTTACAGATCAACCCCGGCACTGTGGGCTTCTATCGTATCCAGTACAGCTCGTCCATGCTGGAGAGTCTGCTACCAGGTATCCGAGACCTCAGCCTACAGCCTGTGGACCGACTTGGCCTGCAGAATGACCTCTTCTCACTGGTGAGACACAAACATGGACATGGACACACAGCCTTACTGCTGGCCTATGGTCATTTCCTTGTTTTTATTCATGACATAATATAATCTGTTGCAAGTATCTAGACTCTCCAAAAGTCAGTTTCAAAAGGAAGCCCACTCCCTACCACTGTAAATAAATACATGTTGCAGAATAGAAGAGAGCAGGAAGACTGGAAAAACAAAGTGACTTCTTAATTGTGGAGACAGGAAGGTAGTGAAACAGGTACACATTCCACTTGTTGAATGAAACTGTTGACAGAAAAGATTCCTAATGTTACCGGCTATAGGTAGCTGACTGTGACTGATGACAACAGAGTTGTACTGAGTCCCGTCCAGAGTTGCATTATTTTTTCACTGAGATCTTGTTTTGATGATGGGAGAGTCAAGCCACTGCTTAAAGTCTTCTCCAGCACATCCCAAAGATTCTCAATGGGGTTAAGGTCTGGACTCTGTGGTGGTCAATGTCTGAAAATGATGTGTCCTGCTGCCTAAACCACCCTTTCACAATTTGAGCCTGATGAATCCTGACATTGTCATTTTGAAATATGTCTGTGCCATCAGTCCAATGAATAATAACCTGGTCATTCAGTATATCCAGGTAGTCAGCTGACCTCATTCTTTCAGTTCATAACGTTGCTGAACCTCGACCTGACCAACTGCAGCAACCCCAGATCATAGCACTGCCCCCACAGGCTTTTGCAGTAGGCACTAGTCATGATGGGTGCATCACTTCACCCACCTCTCTCCTTCCCCTGATGGGCCCATCACTCTGGAACAGAGTGAAACTGAAACGTTTTATGTGAATCTTGCAAAATAAGCAAATTTTTATGAGTGAATTATTGCTCACCGAGTGGAATATAAAAAGTCTTTAATTGCTTCACTTTTAGTTTCATCATTGCAGGAAAACCTTTCTGTAAATGTGAACAGAAAAACAAAAACACCGCTGTGACACAAACTCGCGTCATATGAAGTTCTACTCAAAATACAACAAAGAACATCACACAGTGGGATTTAAAGACATTTTGTTATTTATGGCTGCTAATTCAAATGAATCATTTTATTAGGCTAATTCATTATGAGAAAAACCTTTTGCAAAAAAACATACAGTCCTAATAGTCGGTGGAGATGTTGTCACTCTGGCATGTGTTCAAGCTGATCTGTTCTAGCTTTATTAAAGCTCTAAACCTTCACACCTCTATTTCTTCAGGGCAATGATTTTATTTTAAAGTAATTCAGTAACTTTATAGCGTCAGACATTTGTGAGCTGTGCGCTTTTGTGCATTTCTGACCAGTTTCGTGGCTTCAGTCTCGTGCAGGAATGATCAGCACGGTGGAGGTGCTGAAGCTGATGGAGGCGTTCGTCAATGAGCCGAACTACACTGTGTGGAGCGACCTCAGCTGCAACCTGGGAGTGCTGTCCTCGCTGCTGTCCCACACTGAGTTCCACGAGGAGATCCAAGAGTTTATTCGAGACCTCTTCACCCCCATTGGCCTGCAGCTAGGCTGGGACAGCAAACCAGGGGAGGGTGAGGAGTTTTTTTTATACATTTTAAATTTAAGAAATATCTTACAGTGACAAAGAAATGTGAACCATAAAATGTTTAATTCAGTTATCATCTGAAAATCATGTGTTGTTATGATCATATGAAACAAAATGAAGGCAGTGAAAAGTGTGAGTGCGTCTCTGATCCCAGTAAAACGCACACGGGATGGGAAGGAAATTAACTGCTCAGTTGATTTGTTTGACAGGTCACCTGGACGCCCTGTTGAGAGGTCTGGTTCTGGGGAAGCTGGGAAAGGCAGGACACAAACCCACACTGGAAGAGGCCCGGCGGAGATTCAAAGAGCATGTGGAGGGAAAGCAGATCCTGCCTGCAGACCTCAGGAGCCCAGTAAGTAGAAAATAAAGTTTGAATGATCGGTTTTCTAATGAACATGTTCTGCAGTTTAATAGATTCATATCAGACTTTATAAAACCAATGTTGTTTCTTCACCCTCGTTTTCTTTCATGCCACTGTGCAGTGGCAACTCTGGTTGGGCAACTTCCCCATTGTACCAGCATGAAACCTACCATAAAATAATTTTTGTCAAGTAACCAAGAACAGCGTCCTATTAAAACCTAATTATGGTTTTAATTTTTTAAAGATTACTTCTTGGGTTTTAAATTGGCCATAACAGCCATAGGCTGCAAAAACAGATTACTAATCAAAAAATACAAAAAGGTATAAACTGGTTTATGATTTTAGTTTCTTAATTGGAAGAAGATACAGATGTTTGTTAATGCACCTGCACTGATTGGTTCATTTCAACACTGACAAGTTTTGTCTTTTCTGCTAAACACAGGACTCTCACTACAAAATGATTAGAAAATTACAATGGTTTAAAACGATCAAGTTGTAGGAAACTATTTTTTTTAATAGGGATGTTGAACTGTGTTCATGTTTCAGGTGTATTTAACAGTGCTGAAGCATGGAGACAGTACCACGTTGGACACGATGCTGAAGGTAAGACAGCAGCTGTCGGACAGACTGCGGCAGCTCATAAACTCATCGTAAAACAAGCCTGTCTGTGTTTATACCTGTAATCATATCTTTCTCTCTCTCATGTCTGTTTTCTTTGTCTCTGGCCCTTTTAGCTCCACAAACAGGCAGACATGCAGGAGGAGAAGAATCGTATCGAGCGAGTGCTGGGCGCCATCTCAGCCCCCGACCTCATCCAGAAAGTCCTCAACTTCGCCCTCTCGGTACACATGACCACGTTACCACATGTTGCAAGTGTGGTTTAGTTTTTTCACAGTGACAGAGGAAATGAAACGGATGCTATTTTTATTCAGCCAGTTGATAACAAAACTAAAAAAGACACAGAAAAAATTCAGTTTATTACAGCAGAAAACCATCAACCCTTTAGTGTCGAGATTCATTTCTTATAGACAAAAAAGGTTTATTGACAAATAGTTTCAGCTCTATTTGTAGCCATGGCCTGAAGAATGATGAAATCTTGTTTTTAAATCACTAACAAGTTGGTACAAACCTTCCCGTTGAATGAACTGTAGCCTTTTCACTCTGTGGTGAATGTGAAAGTCCAGACTCAGCTGGTCCTGATCAGCACCTCACTGTCTGGTGGGAAATCCCTCTGTCACTTCACTGCAGTTAACTTCTCTTTCTTCTGTGTCTCTGCCCCAAACAGGAAGAGGTTCGTCCTCAGGACACGGTGTCAGTAATCGGAGGTGTTGCAGGAAGCAGTAAACAGGGCCGGAAAGCAGCCTGGAAGTTTGTCAGGGACAACTGGGAGGAGCTTTACAACCGCTACCAGGGCGGCTTCCTCATATCACGGCTCATCAAGGTGAAAAATAAAACAAACACAAATAAAAGCCACCGTCTCCTAAGGTTGTGTGTTAGTGTTGTAACATATTAACATCTTTCTGTACCTTTATGAAGACTGATGACATATGTCACATTTGTCATAGTGATATTTTAAAGTAATGTGGCTGTAATATCTATGAACGATGTTCAGAAACTGCTTTAAGAAGAGATGTTTGTCTCTTTGTGTTCGACTCACTTCTTTCTTTTCGCTCGTCTTTGCAGCTCACAGTTGATGGATTCGCTATTGATAAAATGGCTGCTGAAGTGAAGGTGAGAGCTCTTCGCAGACCTTGAATGGTGGCTGAAGACTGAAACGATCAGAGTTCCTGTTGTCTCAGCTGCATTATGTCATTTTAACCACGAGGAGGCAGAAAGACGTCGGTGATGAACCAGCAGCTCATTCATTTTCTTCATCATGTTTAATGCAGATTTAACAGGAAACAAATTCTTATTCTCTTCAAAATGTGAGCAAAAGTATCAGCAACACCACATATGAGGAGGCTCCATTTCTCCACCTCTATGTTAATGTTTCCTATTTATTAGTTTTTCACTGCAGCTCTTAAAGTTAAAGTCAGAAGTTGGTCATCAGTATCTCACTAAAGCTGCAAAAGGCCAAATGTAGCATGAGATGTGAAATCAGCCGACCCAGGACGTCAACAACTGCTGCTGTGTTCATAACTGCTCATAGATGCACAGCAAGTACAGTGACCTTCTCTGATTGGTCAGAAGGGGGCGCCTTGCTCATTAACCTCAATAACCTTAATGTAAATAGCTCAGCAAAATAAGTTATGGAGCCTAAATCTACTAAATACAAATACATGGTAAAAGTTTCATACTGTAGTTTTCAGTAAAAATACTTAAACTTCTGTTTATATGAATACTTTATAAATACTTTATTGGTCGTCTTGGTGTTCACCATCACAAGGAATGAAGTGTGTGTTACAGATAAATAGAAATCAGTATTATCAGTAATTTAAGTATTATTGTAAATGGAGGGAACTGTGAGTATGAACAGGATGTAAGTTAAACTGAAACCTTCTCTCCGTTGCTGCAGAGCTTCTTTGAGAGTCACCCGGCGCCGGCGGCCGAGCGTACGGTGCAGCAGTGCTGTGAGAACATCCTCCTCAATGCCGCCTGGCTCAAGCGCGACGCAGACGACATCCACCGGTATCTACTGCAGCGCAAAGCTCCCCCAGTCTGAGCTGCCTCACCCCCTCCCCAGCCGCCTCCTCCAGCTCCCTACTACCCTCCTCCCTCCAGCGCGGACCTCCCAGCATCATAGCTGCTTTGGCCCCCACCCTCCTCACTACAGACCGGAGCGGGAGACCAGAGCGTACTTACAGCAGGCTTCATTTCTCTCCAGAACCTGTACGAAACCAGAAGGCGCAGCCAAGAATTCCACAAAGTGTTGGAAACACACAGAGACTCTTTGTACATTAACGAAGCAAAATCCGTTGTAGTGAGACCAGGAATGTAGTTGTTACCCCCATTCTGTCCACAAGCAGACGACACATCCACCTGTCATTAGTTATCGTTGGAAATCTGATCCTCAGCGAAGCCACAGTGCCCCACGCCCCTCGTTCTGACCCTGCTGACCTGCTGCACCCCCCCCCCCCCACCATAACAGAGAAAACTGTGAATCCGCCTCCTTTTTCCTCCCTTCAACCACTGTTTGTTTCCTGCTGCAGCTCAATTTTTAATGCATGAAGTGTGATTTTGTTTTTTTTTCTGCATTTGCTGCTTTATTGTTTTCTGTAAAACAACAAAAGAATTTTACCATTTTGTTTTATTTCCTCCCTCTCAGTTTGTCCACACACACATACACACAAAGCACCTGGGCAGAATGGGGATAATAACAGCAGTAGTGTGTGTTGTAGTTTCCAACAGCACTGATTCTCCATCGCTAATAAATGGTTAGGACGAGGCAAGCGACGCTAGCATGGTACTACATTGTAAACTATATAATGCAAGCATTTTTCTTTTTCTTTATTTTTTTGTTCCTTTAAAAGAATTAAATGGAAAAATTCATGGTTACGTGTTGTCACTGCCCCGAAAATCTTTCAAACTCTGTTCAGTCAGAGTTTGTATAGTTTGAATCCTCAACAAAGGGCGAGTTAGCGCCCTGTCTCTAGATCTTCCACCCTCAAGGAAATGAAGATATCAGCGTGTTTTGTTTTTTTTCTATTTTATATAAGACATCAGATGCAGTGATTTATTTAAATTTATTTACTGTGTGGAAAGGAGGGGAGGTTAAAAAAAAAAAAAAAAAAGATCACAACACTACTTTTTGGGGCCTTTTCATTGTGAAGTAACATCAGGAAAAAACGCCTCTTCGTAGGGTTGAGAGTCCGGCGAGGCCCGTCCGAACTTTGTGGACGTGACAGATCAACTTTGACTCCGCTGTCGAGCTTGGAAGCCTTAAAGTCGGTCGACTGGTTTGCAGTACATGTTAAAACACTGAAGTGGTGATGATAGGTGACTTCCACATAACGTCAAATGTATCTAACGTGACAGATTATGCAGACTTGTTGAACGAGTTTTATCTCCATAGAATTTAGTTTGATTTGACCAACCTGTTGTCGAGACTCTTCCCCTCGTCCCCTTTCCTTTTCTTTTTTTTTTTTCTTGTTTAAAACTACCGTTGATGTTCATTAAAGTGACAAAGGATTATAAAAAACAAATTATGTGAAATTAGTACACGTTGATTTTGATGAGTGAGGTGAGAGTGTGCATGGCTGGAAGCAGAGTTGTAATCTCACGTATAAATCAGGAAGCGATCATGTCGGATTATAAACAGCTGAATTATTCCTACAAAGAATAAAGTTGGTCACAGAGGGATGTTGATTCAATTCTGTAAAAAGGCAGCGTTTAATGTTTTATTGTCTTTTTTTTTAATGATTTTTAGTTCAAGATGTGGGATGTCTTTGTGCTTCTGACTTTGAAAAAAAAAAAAAAAGGAGGAAAAGCTGTCACAGTGTCACAGGACAGCTTTTAATTTAGTGATGCCAGGGCAAACATAAATATGCAGTACAATAAAGTAACACTTGATGATACAGTATCTGTCGCTACACAACATTTCTCAGCTGTAACTGTCTAAAACGTGTCTTTCTTAATTTTTCTGCTGGTCCACAGTGAAACATACAGTGGTTTGTTTGGATCTTTGAACCGGGTTTGTAATTTGTCTGGATCACAAGCGAGCCATTTTAGGATGAACAACATACATGAAGTGACTGATTTGTAAAGAATTAACTCATATTAGTAATTTTAGATTTTTAGGGGGTGTGTCGGATAATCTTTATGATCTTATCAAACTTTCACTGCCTGACTTTAAACCTGAGGCAAGTTTGACACCATAACACAGTCAGTTAAATGGTTATTTGCAGAATCCACTTCATGAAATTAAGTCTAATTATTTAAACATCACTAACATCACTTGTGGTCTGAACAGAGTTACAGTGGTACAGTTATCTAAATGTGGGAAGATGCATAATATCAGATGTTTGTATATGAATCTATGAGGAAAGAGCAAGCTGGGATTGTTCCTAACACATGAACAGGGTCATGGCTCCAATTCTTCATGCTTGTTGCCTTTCTTTAAAACATTAGTTAACTTTCTGATTAACACATCAATCTTTAAAAAAAACAAACTAGCTGGATGAGAATTAATACGATTATTTTATCCTGAAGAACATGGTTCGATGTCTAAGCTGCTGATGTGGGACCTAAGGTTGTCAGTGTTGCAGTTTACAGTCTGTTTGGTAATATACACACAGAAAGTGTTACACAAAGAAGGAATACTAAGGGGAAGCAACATGAGGGTTCACTTTGTTGTTGAATTTAATTGCTAAATAAGGAGGTTTAAGCTACAATATTTAGCTTCCTCCTACTCAGTGCTTTTCTATACTATATACAATAAATTATCATAAATAAGAATCTAAAAAATTCCAGTAAATCACAGAAAATTATTATTTAACTTAAAAAAGGAGAAAGTGCACAGGTCAGCTTTAAATAAACACACCACCACGAGTGCACTTACCAGATGCCACCAGCAGGTGTCACCAACAGATGGCGGCAGTGAGTCATAGGAAAAATAAGCGAAGAAGAAGAAGAAGAAGTGCACTTTGCCTCATCAGGTTGTTTGAGCGAAGATGCTGGTTAAGAAATGACAGCTGTGTAAGTAAAGGGATCTAAGTTCGTTTAAAACACTTTAAATGGTTAGTTTGGAACGTAATTATGAAGTTTTAAATCATTCGGCTGCGTCACTTTTCTGGAAGCATGAGCGAATTTAGCTGAAGGATAAAAACTAGTAGCTAACGCTAGCAATGTAACAGCTAACTAGCTGGTAAGGTGCATGTTAGCTTTTAGCTCAGGTTTATATCTAGCAAGTATCGCGGGTTATAAAATAGGCTATTTTGTATTATTCAAAAGAACAAACTATTTCGTTTTTTTTAAATAATCCTTGCATTGTTCGCATTATTCTAGAAAACGCGTTAAGAGTTAGCATTAAGCTGAATTTAGCTGTAGGTTAGCGAGATTATTCAGGTTTAACTAGTTTAGTAGTTTCTAGGTTCAGTGACAGCTCTCAGATTAAACTCAGTTTAACTGTAGTTTATTAGGAACACAGCTATAAAATAACTTGGTCTGTCTTAACACAGCATGTGTGTGTGTAACACGACAATAAATCACCTGCCATGAAGCTTATATAAGGTTTATACGTTTAGTTTTTGTTAAAACTGCCAAAGAGCTGTTGGTTAACAGGGGTAAGAATCTGAACAGATGATTTAAAGTTGTGATGTTTTTTATCCAACACGTTACAGTGTGCACTAATGATTAGTTTCACATTTTCAAAACGCATCATATTTTAAAATACTTTATATGTAGAGAACTTACTGAAGCTGTACCAGTAGAAAAAACAGTATTAGCCTGGAAATGTAGAAGAGCAGAAGTAGGAAATGTCCAGAGATGGAAATACTTAACGTAAAAGTACATCAAATGTGAACTTGTAATACTGGGGCACTTGATTGAATGTACTGCAGAGGTCAGACTCTGCTGTGTAGTTTATTTTTAACTGCTGAGTTTCAGTCAGCAGAAACTGTGGTTTAGACTCAGCTTTCACTGAACAGTTTTGCAACTTGTCTCTATTTATAATGCCTTTAGTTTACTTATTTTGCTGTTAATCTAAATCTGAATATATGAATCCTTCAACTATTATATTTCACAAATAAATATATATAAGCATATTTATCTTTTTAGAAGAAAGAGAACATCAAAGAGGATTTACATTTCTTGGATCGTTCCATGTGATGCGTTTTAGAATTTAGATGTAGATGTGGTCTAACTCTCAGCTGAACACAGAAATCCTGATGGAGTCCTGTTCTTATATACTGTTCACAAAACTACCTGAATGTTGTAGGAGGATCTGCTTGAGAAATCCTGAACTATTCCTCTAATGTAGACTCGGTCTGTGTCTGTTTTCCAGGCTGTCTGGTGTCATCCAGGCGGTAACGAATTGACAGATGCCTTCACCATGATGTGGAGCTGCAGCGCCCTGGTTGTCGCCCTCCTGCTGTCCCAGGCCAGAGGCTTCCTGAACCCTTTGGAGGACGACAGCGTCCCTGAAGAGTGGGTGCTGCTCCATGTGGTCCAGGGACACATTGGGGCTGGGAACTACAGCTACCTGCGCCTTAACCACGATGGGAGAATCATCCTGCACATGCAAAGCCTCAAGGGAGACGCGGACCTGTACGTGTCGGATAAAACTCTGCGGCCAAGCTTCGACACCTACAAACTGCAGTCAGCCACCTGCGGCCAGGACGTGGTGGTGGTGCCGGGGGACTTTGCGAGGCCTGTGGGCATAGGCATTTATGGCCACCCATCCCACCAGGAGAGCGAGTTTGAAATGCGGGTGTTTTACGATCAAACGGTTCGTCAGGACCCGTTCGATAAGGGCTCATACACTTCGGAAGATGGACATGAGCGAATAAAATCTCCTCAAGCAGCAGAAGAGGACTTTCAGGAAGAGGAGTCGATCTTGTGGACAATTCTCATCGGACTTTTGAAGATTATACTTGAGATTTTGTTTTGAAAATCTCCAAATCCTCCTGGACAGGAGGACACGCTGTTCTGGGCTCAATCAGCCTCGACACAGTAAAGAAAATTGTTTGGTTTCGTTCAGAAAATGTCAAACCAAACTCCAGTGGGAATTCTGGCATTTTAACAGCTCTTTGCTTGTGATCAAACCTACATGCAAATCAGTTACTAATGTTGAAGTAAATATGTTTCGATGGATCACTGATGTGCAGAATTCACCAGTAACCAATCAGAAAATGATCCACGCAGTCTCATTCAGATTCAGCAGAGTGTTAATTTGCTTTGGTGTCATCTCGCACAAAGGGAGAATAAAGTGTATTAAGGTGAAGCACATGTTAAGGTCACAGCCTGAGTTTGGAGGTTATTAGTTGCTGTAATCACGTCTCCTTTCTGCAGCAGTTTGTGTTGCTCTTCATAAAGCGACCAGACTGTATAAGATGTGCAAACACAGTCTGCAGTCTTTGTTCTGTGCAAACCTGAATTCTGAACTTCATCTGAAGCTGATATGAGACCTCGGTAGTGTGAGTAATGATCTCATTATGCTTCAAATGATCTGCTGTTCACATGTTTACAGGTTCAGAAAGCTGAGACAGTGTCAGCTAGGGCTGTGCCATATGACTGAAACTTAACAATAACTATACCAAACCCCTGATACTGGGTCCATGTCTGCAGATGTAAGGAGCAATGGCAGCCATTATCTCCTCCGATTAATGTGATTTTCTTTTTTTGCCACTGACGAAGGCTTTTTTTAGTCTGGGCTCTGTTTTAAATTCTTGACTGTTCCCTTGTCGCTTTTCCATGGTGTTTAAGTCTGTTGTGGGAACCAGTCTTCTGGTCTGTGTCAGACAGATTTGTCACACTCGAACCATGTTAGTGAAGCCGCTCTCTTAGGTATGATCTCATTTTGACTTCCTTCTCCTGTTCTGAATTATCCACTTCTGTGTTCCCGCCTGCAGCCGTGAATAATGATTTACAGCACAGCAAAATAAACAGTCAAACATAATGAAACGATAGACAGTTTTCTTTCGTAATATGATATATATCTCGCCATATTGCACAGCCCCAGCAACGACTGCTTTTCATTCACTGTGTTTAAATAACTTTGAAAAATCAGGGAACTTGTTTACATGCACTGTAGCAACCTGGTACAGGTTGTATTCATGACACAGATCAGGTTTCATCTCACAGGTGTAAGAGAAAACCCTACCCTACTGGTTTTTGTTTCTGCAGTGAGGGAAAGATGGACAGGCAGCACACACAGTCTGAACTGAACAAATACGTAATGTAAGCTAATTTATTTTGACTGTAAAGAGCCACGTTTTGTTCTCTCCTTTCATCCAGCAACTCGCCTCTAGTAGTTTCTTTCTCTGTCTGCTGTCTTTAGTCTGGCTCATTTATACATTAGACGCCTGGTAGCAGTCACAAGGCTTAAAAAACCTACCTGGGGAAATCAGGTCTCCCTCATCTCTCATGTAATCACAGTAACCAGGTTTCTTGTTTACATTAGTTAAAAAATCATACCTACAGATTTCTGTAGGTTGTTGAGTGTCATTACTGCCAGCTGCTCTGTATCTGTGTGTGTGCGTGTAAACTTGGGCATAATCGAACTTCCTCCCAAATGTCTGTGTGTGTGTGAGAAAGAGATCTAATCAGCTGTGTTAACACACATACCCTGACTGAAGCTGTTCATGGTGTTTGTTCACATGAAAAGTGACACGTGTGAGGAACAAGAGAGAAAATAGATCTTGAGCACTTCCTGTTTTCTCACCTCCACACATCCGACACAAAACACCAGCAATAACACACCAGTTCACACAACTAGGTTAATGGACCAAAGTCCGACCTTTCATAAAAGAGGACTGTGGATTCATCCCATGCAGAAGGGTTCCCTTTAAGGCCGGTTTGGATGCCGGGGGAATGGTTACAGCAGCTTGTAACAGCCATGTGAGTGTAGTATTAACATAAACTGTAGAAACTTCTTATAAATCTTTAAAGTTATGCTGAAGCAGAAGTGACAGTTGACAGTCTGTGAATGAATGAAACCGTTTGTCTTAACGCAGGATGTGTGGAGTTAAAAATCAAAACTCAGCAATACTGTCATCATCAACCACTGGGCCATGAGTTTCCTCTTGGATCTCCTCCTTAACTTAGGAGGTGACTAGTTTGCACTGCTTTGCTGCACTGACCTCAGATCCTCCACAGTTGATCAGTCGCTCACCATCTTTTTTTTTTTTTTATATTGATCCATGTGAAAAGTGAAGTGTGCGCGAGGCAGTTGCACCAGTTTAGTCTCTCTTTGTACCTCTCAGACGTGAACATACAAGTTGATCTGGATATTTCTATTTTTGAGAGTTTTGTCTTAAAGCAGCAGTCAGGTGCTCAGAAGAGCATTAAAATGTGTTTTGTTTGCTGTCTACACCTGTCTTGTTTATTCTGGCCATTAAAAGATCCCTCTGCACTTTAAATGACACTGATCCACGGGCCCTGTTCAGATATGATCTAGATATGTTCCACAGCTACTGTTTCGGTTTATTATCCACAGTGGAAGAATAATATCAGTTACAACAGTTTAAGTCAGACTGGTTGTTGAACAATGTGACTTAGAAGCAATTTATTCTTTAGTCACATGATAATGATAGTCACAAACATCCTCTCACTCTTTTGCTCTGCAGATTTCACATCAGTCCCACAGAGTCAGGTGTTGACACCTCAGGTCGTCTGTTTAGTCTACTAAGCTGCAGCTCAAATTAGGGTGTTGTGTTAAATTGCAGCATTGATTTTAAACGAATTATCTGCTCAGTCCTACATCTTTCTTTACACTGCACTGGGAACAGATCTTTTAGTGACCAGAATACACAGTTTCAGTGTCCGTATGAGCATCCTGCTGCTGCTGTTACCTCTCCTTTAAACATTTACACACCTGGTAACATGCAGATGGCTCCACATCATTTGAGTAACAAGATAAAAAATGTTTGCTTCACTAATTCTGCGTTAACAGTAAATAACTTGTGACAACTTGAGTAATAATGAAACAACTGTTTGGTTCGTTTTCCCAAACGACTGTGGAGTCATTTCAACTTTCATTTGGTGGTGAAATAAAAGCCACAGTTCAATGGGAATCGGTGAAGGTAAAGACGCTGCTGAATATGTTTTTATGATTCTTGGTTCATTGTTTACTGATTTATTCATTTAGACTAAGTGGAAACTAATAGTTAGTAAAGAAACGTTAACACCTGAGGCATCGTCTTGTTTGGTTTGATCACTCGTTAGTTTGTTGCCTGTTGGACAAGCTCCTGATTTTCAACATCGCCTCCACCGTCGGAGTTCAGTTCTGAGTTAACTTGTCACCACTGAGCAGAAATGTTCAACAGTGCCTTCAGATCAGTCGCCTGCAGCGGGAACAGCCGAGCAGCTGTTTGCCATTTGCACAGACGACTCAGTCAGGTTTCTTTGTAATAAAGTTGTTTTGAACACTGAAAATCCTTCGTCTCGTCTTTTGTTTCCGATTTGATAAAGTGGAACCACCTCAGAAGATACGTTAGATAATTAGGAGTTGAATATACACAATAATCGATAGGAGCCTAATGGTTTGTCTTCATTTGAGTCCATTACAGAAAGGCCAGTGAGATACTGTGACTGAGTTACAGTAAGCAGTTACTTACTAAGCAGTTAAGTTAAAGTCCGGAAAAACTAAACACTGTCTGGAGCCTTTTTTCAAAAGTGTGAAAACTATATTTTCTATATCGAGAAAAAGGCAAATATTAGTTTTTTTTACACATTCACAGAAAAAAACTGTATAATGAGACCTGTAGGATTTGAGCTAGATTATTCTAGACCAGGGGTGTCCAATCCTGGTCCTCAAAGGCCACTGTCCTGCTTGGTGTGCAACCAGCACTTCCAGCTTCTGATTGGCTGAACATACATTCCCAAACAGCTGAACATTGGCTGGACACCCCTGTTCTAGACAAACGATTCTTAAACCACCTCAGACTAGGTCCAGAGCAGAAAAACAAACCACTCAGACCTGTCGAAACTAGATTAAATTAATATAAATCATTATGTGTCAAGTCTTTTAAACTCACCACAGAAAAATGCAGGCTTAAAAAAACATGTTGGAGTCAGCTTTTTAGAATGAGGAAATATTTATGATGAATGAGATTAATAAAAAAAAATAAGCTGTGGTCAGAGTGGTCATAGCAAAACATTTACTAGATTATATTTTGTGTTAAAAATCTAAGTAAAGTAAAAAAGTAACTAAAGTAGTAGTAGTATATGTAATGGAGTAAAAATAAAGCCCCTCAGAGTCGTACTACAGTATTTTACAGTAATCATCACTACTTTTTATTCCAATCCGTCATGTTTGTGATAAATCCTCATATTTATTCTTTTTTGAACTTTAACAGTCTAAATACAGGAACAGAGAGAGAAATCCCTCACTGTTGTTTTTTAAGTACTTTAGTTTCATCTCTGCTGTAAATCGTTTATTTACAGAACAACAACCAGTTCCTCAACAGAGTCTCTGTTGGTCTGTTGCTGATTTGATGCAACTCTGAGGTCCATCAACAGCCTCGTTGACCCTGATGTGTCTGTTTCCACGTTGGTTTCCACTCAGAACCAGAACCCCGCAGTCTGTGATGGAACAATCCGGATTTGTCCGTCAGGTCAGTCTGGGGTTCAGTTCGATGGTGTTGATCCGCAGCACCGTCTGCGGCTGCACGATGATCTTCTTGCGCTGGAACCTGTGTCTCTTCCAGAACCTCATATGGACTTTGGGCCAGGACTCGGTCTTTTCGATCACGGTGGCCTCGACCCGGACCAGCTCCTTCTCCAGCAGAGGCCTACCGACCAAGGTGAAGTCCTCGGCCCCGACAAGCAACACCTTCTCCATCCGGATCCGCTCCCCGCACTGCGCCTCGATTTGGTTCTCGATCAGGATCAGGTCCTCGTTGGTGACCTTCCACTGACGTCCTGCAAAGTGCACTACAGCGAACAGTCGGCCGAAGTCCTGCCGCTGGATCCGCTGGTTCACGGTGCTCACCACCGCGGCGTGTCGCCTCCGCTCCTCCTCCTCTGAGACCACGGTCGGCTGTTCCGGCCACGGCGGTCGGGACACGGAGGTCCGGGGCACCAGGTCTCCGCTCAGAGAGCTCTGTGCTCGGACGGCAGCGGAGAACAGAAGCCGGTGTCTGGGTAACAACGTGCTGCATGCCCTCCACAGTCCAGCACAACCGCTGCTCACCGCCATCTTGACAGGAAGTTATTGGTCTTCCTCGTTGGTTTATTAATCGTCCGGTTGTTACGGTGCATTACCGCCACCTGCTGTTCTGGAGTGTGGAGAGTGGAAACACCTCAAAAAACAGCTCCTCTCACACAGAAGCATTTCTTCTAGTTAAAAAATCAATAAACATAAGTAAAATACTGAAACATGTTTTCTCTTTGACGTTCAAATTAGCATTTTGTATTCTACTGTGCCCCCTAAAATCCACTGTCAACTAAAGTCTTGGTCATGCTCAGGTTGCAGTGAACGCATCACATCACTGAACAGTGATCTGCAGATGTTCCATGTTGTGTTGTCTGTTTCTTTTGCTTCTCATGTTGTCTCTTTACTCTCTGTGGTGATACTGTGTCTCTTTTTTGGGACTCTTTTTGTAGTCCCTGCATACCTATAAAGTAGTTTTGCATCTATTTGTAATCATTTTGTTCCTGATTTAGTGCAAAATGTGTTGCCTGTGGTTTAATTGTGGTCATTTTGTGCCCTGTTGCAATCATTTAACATCTCAATGTTGTTTCGAATGTATTTTTTGTAATTCTCTCTTTGTGGTCTTATCGTGCTTTGTTGTAGTAAATTTGAGTCTCTGTAGTTGTTTTGCCCATCTTTGTCATCTTATAGTGTTTCTTTGTATTTAATGCATCTCTTTTGTGTCATTGTGTCTCTTCATTCAAGTATTTTGTGTCTTGGAGACATTTTAGACAATATTTTCAATATAATTGTGTTGTTCTGTTACTATCTTCAGATTTAGGAGATGTAGGAGAGGTCCTTTCCCCCTTTTATTTATTACTTGAAACGAGTGGATTTCCCCAGAGTTGGATCAATAAAGTTTGATATTATTTTATCTTCATGTAAAGCTGAGTATATAAGTTAAACTGATCATATCATATTTGTGTATGCATTGATGTGCATGATACGTAATAATTGCAATTTTTTACTCTAAAAATACTAAATAAAATAAACAGATTATTGTTTAATTTTCTTTCTCAATAAAATGGGAGGAACACGTTTTAAGCTTGATCTAACTACTGTTACGAATTACGACAGCACCTGAACGCAGCTGCGTCCATTTTGTTGTCGCTCTGTTTCCGTGTTCCCGAGAAGGAACCGATAAAACGGGATCAGCGGGGAGTATGGCCCTGCTCGCGGGTCCAGAGTGCGGGAAGACCTTTCTGTAGCTACCCTAAACATATAACAGTTAGTCTTAAACACGGTCGGCTGTTTGTTGAAAGCGCAGTTTTGTCTCCGAGAGCTCCGGACTGCGTTGACATTGACAGTTGGAAAGTAAACAGCTCGATGCTAACGGCTAACAGCGGCTAGCTCCTTGAGAACCGCCACTAGCTGAGCTGCTAATCCGTCGACAGCTAGCTAACGTTAGCCGGCTAACCAGTCACTGTTTTCGGTTGGTGTTAAGTTACATCACCGCGACTTGCCAGCACCCTCCCATTCTATTATTTGTCAAAGTGCCCCGACGAAGGACTGCCACAACGACACTTTTCCATTCATGTTGTTTGGAGGATGAGACTGTGAAACACCTTGTTTTTCGAGCCAAGGCAAGTTGACGCTAACTTTACTCCACCTAAGTTTAAGCTAGCACCAGGTGTGTTTGTTTCAGTCAAGGTTTACCTGAGAGGGAGCGGCTGGAGCAGCCACACAACCTACCCAGGCCTGATAAATCCTGTTTTACTGAGCTTTGTCTCTGTTTTTACACGTTTCTGCTCGCTGGAAACTCCTGCACTTGTGCAACAACACGTATGATTAATGCAGTGGTGGAAGAATTTAAATGCTGGATTTTGTGTATTGTTTTTTGGGTGTGTTGCAGGTCCTCGCCGGTTTCAAATGCGTGGATTTGTCTAGTCTAATGAGGCGTTAGACGGTATTAAAAGTCTTTTAAAAGTCACTTAACCGATAAAAGTCTGCACTTGACAGTAACATAATTCTAATGCTGCAGATTATATTAGCCACACCTAAAAATACGCAGGGCTTAGAGCAAGTAGGATTATTTAAACATAGTTAAACATCTGTGAATCTCTGTTTCTCTTGCAGAAAATGCTGCAATAGTCAGTTTACTGTGATTTAAGAAAGGGAAACCCTGCAAATGATCACATCTGAGAAGCAGGAACTCTTTAGAGCTCCATTAGCTAATCAGTTAACAGCTATTTTGATCAATGTTTAATTGTTTTAGTTACTTTGACAAACATTAGGATATGATTCTTGGTGTTTTATATGACATAACATACACGAATCAGTTTCTGCAGTGCATAATATTTGAAAGTAGCTTGTTTGATAGGTATTATTTATCTGTAAACTAAGTAATATATAAAAGTAATGGAATGAAGTCAAATGTAAAGCTTCCTGAAATGGGAATGCATAAGTAAAGTTTAAGTTTCTTGAGTGTAGCAAAAGAGTAAATGTAATTACCAGACTGCTTCCCACTGCTGGTTTTATACTCGCTTAATAATGAAAAAAGTAAATGTGTGTTTAGTACACTATCAGTGTAATTGGTGGAGGATGATGTGCCATGGCAGAAATCTGTGTTTTAGCTCACAAACAGCCTCGGTTATGTCGAACTCTGGCTGTGAGTTTTTCAGAAAGCCTAGAAACAGTCACCCAGAGCTGGAGGCCTCCAGCTCTCTGCATTTCCTTGATCACAAAAGCATCCAGTTTCCTCATACAGCACCCCCCCCCCCCCCCCCCCCCCCCCCGGCTGTATTCCTCAGTGCAGCGTCACGCTGTTGATGTGGGGGAAACTTTTTTCCATTCAATGGTTGTTTACCAGCTGTTTGGGAGATTTGTTTCATGAAGACCAAACCTCAGTGATCATGGCCTAGTTAGAACTTGACTCTACTTTGATCTTGAATGGAGAGGAATAGTCAGATTATAGAGGTCTTAGGTCAAGACCTGATGGTTTTATTACTGTAATGACTACCAGATTTGTGTAGGTTTGCAATTAGATGTATGCTGCAGTGGTAATGGATGACAGGGGTGTTCATGAGGCACTAGAAGTCCACATCTTCTATCATGTTGTCAATTGGAAGAGCATTTTCTCCTTTTAAATTACATTTGGTATTTTTAACTAATAAGAGTTTATAATCGTTCAAAGGATAAGGACAGGATCTATTTATACAAAGATAATAAATTCAATATTGAAATGCATCTGATAACTTGAACCTCCTTATAGTTTATTCACTTGTGCCATGCAGCTCCATTGTCTATTCAAAGATTGTTAAACACACCCACAGCACATTACTGGTTTGCATGTATTTTTTTACACCCACTGCAATGAATTTCCATAAGAAAGGGTCAACTTTGCATGCAGGGTTTATCGTTTAATATCGTGTCCCTCAGAGCTGCCAGAGACCGTTTTTCGTAGTGGGTTGTTTAGTTCATCTATGATGAATATCACTACACACAAACACAAATCAAAACTCCAGCATAACTGCAATAGTGTAGTGAATAATACAGGGAAAAGGAGCTTAAAAAAAGATTTTGGACGCAATTCTTAGTAACCTTGTTGTTAGACAAATATTAGGCCTCAATTGTTAATTATTTCCAAATATTTATTGCAGTTTTCAAATTGCAATGCTTCAATTAAACATAAACCTATAGTCCTCTGCAAGTAACAGAAAGGATAGAAGGAAAGGCATGTATCCCTTCATCACTGTGGTCAGAAATTTGGTATTGTACTAGTATCACTGGAATGAATTTCAACATTTACTCTGCTCTTCCTTTTCAGCGACAATAATGGGATGGTGCCTTCAAGTGAAGAAAAACTGTATTATTGTTATTTCAAGCAAGCAAAATTGTGTCAAACAAATAAAAACAATCAGCTTTGTTTTATGATGGCATAGCATTTCTACTGCTGTAACTGGCTGCATGAGATATGAAAAAAGAATCCAGGTGATAACTGGCCGAGGAGTCAGCCTGTTACTGTGACAACAAGGAAATAAGACAAAAGGAAATGTCAATTATCAAGTGTAGCGCAAAGAAAACATTTGTCTTTGAGAAGCTTTGATAATTTAGAGGTACTTCCTCCTCTTTTTGCTCTATAAGCTCAGAGACGCAGTTTACATACCAGGTTTTGGTCCATAACACAGTGCAAGTTACTCCACCATCTCACCTGTTGTTAGCTTTACCTTTCTTCTCTTTGCGTGTAACGTCAGACTGCACTCGTGAGGTCATTAAGCTAATCTCATCAGTGGAGAATTCGTGTAACAATTCTCCAAATCTGTGGTTCACTCCAGACAACTTTTAAACAGTTCAGTTTACTTTGATTTTTGAACCCTTGCGTTAGTTTTGTGGTTCTGGTTTCAATTTCAGAACAGTTAAACAGTTACCATAGAAAACAAGTATGTCACATTTTCAGAATTTAGGTGTCGTCTTAGTATCCAACCAAAGTATTAGTTCTTATAATATTCCTACAGCACCAAACTATCTATTAGTTCACTGAGGACCAGTTTTGTTCCAACTTTAATCCAAGTGTTGTTTATCAAGAGACTTGTTTTTGATCTCCTGAAGGCGCTCAGTCCTTACATCTGTTAATGTTTTAGCAAAATCCTTGTGTCAGCAAAAGACCAGTTTCTCTGTTGTGCCTCCAGCTGTAATCCGCTAAGGAAGAAAATAGATTTCCCAAAAATAGAAGATAATGCCAGCTGCATAATATCAATTAACATAAATGGCTTATAAGATGTCATTTATTCAAACTGATGTCATAATAGTTGTTTTCAATTTACATTAATTTTAGAAGAAAAACAGAAGTTCTAAAAGTGACCAGAGCTGAAAGCATTGAAAGACTAATAATGGTCAAAATCATAATAAATACGCGAAAGGCCAGGAGAGTATGTTTTACGTTCTTATTAATGTGAAACATTCTCATTATACAGGTTTTATATTCAAAATTGTAGGTTTATATGTTTCACTATCAAAAGGAGATGTGGTGTGAGCTGAGTCTTTTAAAACCAGGCTCTGTCTGTGGCTTTAATCCTCATTCATTCATTCATTCATTCATTCAGTAGATCTTGACATATTTTTGTGACAGTTTCTGTCTCTGTTACTCTGACACTTGGTTTAAACCACGTCACCGACTGAGTAGAGATCTTGCTTGGCGAGATTCCTTTGGTTTCCCTCTATGAAAACCTGCCCGACAGTCAGGTGGCCTGAGGGGTGAAGGAACGGAGGGTGAGGGGTGGGGTGAGGAGCTGACACTACCTGTAGACAGCTAACTGGTTTGGGGAGATCCTGTGACTTGAGTCAGTCATTGTGTGCCGAGCTGACACATGTAGAGCAGTTTCAGCTGCAGTGATATTATCATAGGATGGTTTTCTGTGGCTGAACAAAGGCTGTTTGTGTTTTGAGTAAACTCAGCAGTAGCCTTCATTTATGTTGGGAGTAAACAGAAAACCTCTGATTTGTTCCATAAGAACACCAACTTTAAAGAAACTGAAACTGAGAAATGCTTAACACATGGACTTTGACACGAATAGGAGCATTCTGTGCATAGGCAAGGTGAGTACCTAGAAGTACAGAATTTGGTTTTCATTTTCATTGTTAAAAGAGATCATGATCTTGTCTCTTTTTGATGTTGACATAGAAATGCTCTCACAGGTATTTCCTTAATTGAGTAATTTATTAGAAAATTGTTAAAAAAACAAAAAAAAGAAGTGCATGTTACTCTTCACCCACTGCCTGAGAAGATGTGTTCTGATTGATTTTCAAAGTTGATTCATTAATTTACTTACACAGGCACATTCAACATGTTTGTTGGACCTTGACGATGTGCATAGGTTAGTAGAGTCTAATCTAACTATAGTTACTGTTAATTAAGTAATTGTCTAATATGTTGAATAACAGCTGTACACTACTAAATCGACACGCTGTATTTTTTAGGAATGATCAGGCTTCAAAAGTAAAACACAGAATGGTCATATGGTTTAAAGCCTGCAAATGAAGTCTTTAAATAGTTTTAATAAAATGTTAATTTGTCTTTGTCATGTAAGATTCCTGTTAACTAGAAAAACAATAAGTTCTCTGATTTTCCAGATATTTTTACTTTTTTGTTTCGACAGCCAAAGTACCAGCTTTCAGCCAGGAATACTGGTTCTAGACTGGAACTAAGAACCAGTTGCATCAGGAGCTGATAGTGGGATTTTCATGACCAACAAGATGAACTAAAGCTTTGTTGTAAAGATAAAAATCAGCATCTCATATATTTGATTTATTTAACTGCATCCTACTTAGTAAAATATAATTGAGGCTAATTAGCCAACTAACAGCTAAAACTAAGACGGGCTGACCTTAACATCTGATGTTCACATTTAACAGTAATCAAAACTATTAAATATAATCATTGTACATAGTGATCACAACAAGCAGCACATATGTGTTGGACTGGCAGTGTTTGGGTACAGGTGTGGGTTTGTAAAGTCCGTAGTGCTGGTTCTGTTTGTAGCATTAGCAGTGCTGTGACGTTGGAGACATGGAGACACACAATGACGTGATGACTTGGCTCTATAGTGTCTTTCTTTAACCTGTGGGAAAAGCTGGTGCTTGGAAGGTTCCCAAGTAGAACCCACTTTGAACCAGACCTTTGCACCAGGTTTGTGTTGGTTAAAAAGGGGTAACAGAGTTCTAAAGAGAGTTTTGATACATGGAAGTCAGTTAGCATTTTCGCACTGTGGTTCCCTCGTTCACTTTTTTTTTTTTTTTTTTTGTCTTAAAAAGGCAAACATGGTTTTATACTCCCAAGCTGGCAAACTATTCTAACTCAGTTTCCCAGTTTGTAGATTTATCAGCATCATGCAAAGAGCAAGGCTTTTGTAGAAGAGGTAAGCCATGTTGGAAACATGGTAGTAGTGATGTTGAAGCCATGCGATTGTGGTGTAGTTGTTTATAGCCAGACAATAGCTTTTTACATCTGGTGATCACAGAGGCAACAGAAATAATACGTATATTGAGAATTCCCATTGGCATTTTGTCGAGGGAGCCAGGTTAATGCTAACGTCTGGGTCATCCCTACAGGTCAGTAGGATTCATCCTCTGGAGTCCATTATTATTAGCAGTTCATGCTGCGGTGGGAAAGATGTTTTACTCTGGAGTTCCACAATCTTACTGTTGGCATACACATCGGATTAAAGCTGAGATTTAAAACACTCAAGACACCACTTCTTTGTGTCTGCTCTTCTTGAAATGCTCATCTTCTCCAAACTACACTGATGTAACCCAGGAGCTGCTTCAGCAACTTCTTTCTTTTACCAAGAATGTCTTTAAAGCAAAGTGGGACAGTGATTTGTTTCCACTGTGAAAGAGCAGAGTGAAACTCACTGGCATCTAGCTTGTCGTCTTGTTTTATCTTTAACATGCATGTAAAGCATCTGCAACTATTCTTGATCATATAATGTTTTACCAGTTCAAATAAATCAAGTTTTAAGGATGGTAAACAATGGAAGAAACCTCAGGATGAGCACATTTTGTCCTACAAATAGATGGAGTCTAATCCCCCACGTTGCTCAGTGGTTAACCAGCTGGAGCTGTGTGTAGAATACCACTGGGCCATGCTCAGCTTTTCAGAGCAGCCACATAATTGTTGCTTTAAGTATTTCCTGCATGCACTGTTGGCTTATGAAGAGCAACCGTGTTTGGAAATCTGTATTGTAGCCGACTTATCTTCATTAGACTAAACTGCAGCTGTAGAAACTGCTCACTTAGACAGACTTTTTCACTCACCTAAGAAACTCTTTGCCCAAAAAAATGCTTCATCCTTTAGTGTCATAAGGTTTTTATAGTTTCAGGTAAAGGACCTAATTGTGTTTGCTTGCCACAGCAGTGTGTAATTGAATTATTCGGTTCATCAGAACCAAGATTTCTAGGCCTGACTTGGATCTCTAAAGTGCAGCTGCCCGTCAGTGAAGCTGCACATGTTCCTCATCTTGACTAAATGAGACGTGTTTGTGTTGTTTTTCAGGAGCCAGTGTGTCGTCCCAGCTGAGACGCTGAAGTCATCTGTCTTTACCCCAGACAGAGAGGTGCCAACACAGGCACAGGATGCCTATTCCACCCCCCCCCCCTCCTCCCCCTGGACCCCCACCTCCACCCACCTTCAGTCAGGTGAGTGACTGGACTAAACATCCACAGCAAGTAGACCTGCAGAATAAATCATCAGATTAGATTAGATGATGATTAGTAGTTCCTTGCTCTGATCTATCACTTATATTTCTTGCCCTTTTTAAAGTTACCTTTTCTGGCTCCTTGAAGGTTTCTTTTAGAGATGTATAATGTTTGTAAAATATATTAATGTTTATGAGTCATGTCCTTGATATTTGTTCTGGGAGGGAATGTAGTCCAGTAAACAAGGTGTGGTTTAGATGCAAAGGTTTTTGAATTTGTCAATCAGTTTTATGACTCTTTGAATCCACTTTGTTTTCTGCACACACAAGCCAAAGTTTGACAGGATGACAGGGTTACCAAAAGCTGTCGCTAAATCGTCCGGAGAGTCATGTGACTTTTGTTTACAAGCTGCGGCTTTTTAACTACGCAGTGTGAAATGAAACAAACCAAGGTCACAGGATTTCTGGTGGTGGTTGTGATTACATATGTGTTAACTTCTTCCACAGGCAAACACGACTCCTCCAAAACTGAGCTCGTCCGAGGCTAAAGGCAGAGGAGCGCTGCTGTCAGACATCTGCAAAGGCACCAGGCTGAAGAAGGTCGGTGAGGTCAATGATCGGAGTGCACCAGTTCTAGAAAGTAAGTCAAACAATGTTTGCTCCATAGACACAAGTAGACTCCAGTATTTAAAATGGTACTATAGATATTTTTTAGATTTAAATATCTAGACCTGTGCTTGATGACTGATTTTGTAAAAATGCAGGCTCCACAGCCTGTGTACATTAAGATCCTTTAAAGTAGAATATTAACATTTTATAGCCCAATTATTGAAAGTATAGTAGTTTGTTTATTTACTTCCATTTGTCAAAAAGACAAGAACTGATTGAAGTGATAGAACTCTCAAATGTTGTCTATCACAGCAGAGTATTATCAGTGACCCCACATGTCGCACTCGGAGCCAATTTGATGGAAACAAGGAAGTTGGAAACACTTGACAGCAGTTTTCTGGAAGTGTTGTAGCTCATATTCATCTCTGTTGGAAATTATGCTGGTTGTTTCATCTCCCGTGGCGTTAACTCCTGTTCTCTGCAGATATTTGAATATTAAAATGCTTTCCCTCGTCTGCTTTTGTTTTTTGTTTTTTTTTTTTGTCTGTGTTGACATATGCTCTTTTTTCCTCCACCAGAGTCAGGAGGAGGTGGTGGTGGTGGTGGTGGAGGAGGTTTTGGAGGCGGCGGCCCTATGGGAATGGGAGGGCTTTTTCAAGGTGGTGTGCCAAAATTACGCCCAGTTGGAGGTAAAAACCTTTTTCATCTTAATTTATTGTGCATTCACTTAATTACTAATTCGATGTTTTCTGTGACAGCTGCACAACTTCTGTTATATGGGTAAATATAGAAACCAGAGAAGAGTCGGAGTTACTGTTGGTATGTCAGAGTCTTATCTACACATACAGTAGATAAACTGTAAATAGCAATAGGCTGCTTTTCATTTACTTCGGAAGTTCAAAGCTAGTAGGTACTGGAGCTTTTACACTGTGGAACTGGACCTGGACGTGTGACTTCAGCCGGTTGATATCGTTGAAGAACTTGTAAATTTACGCTTGTATGTTGTCTTGACATTTTTCCAAGCTTGTGCTTTTATTTCTGTTCCAACTAGTCTCTGCTTTCATCATATTTGTGTGGTAGGTCTTATCCGCAGTAGATGAAACGGCACAGAACGTTTGGATGAACTTGCACGTGCTTGTAAAAAGGCAGGAGCAAACAGACAGTTAATTTGCTGTTTGTAAAATTCTTTGCTGTTTATGTTAAGAAGACTGCAGAGCTGTAATACCTGCAGGATGTGAAACCCACAGTATAGATTTTACGGCTAAAATCTGGAAAAAATAACTGGGTCTAAAAATAAAACTGTTAATAAAACAGTAAGGCTGTGAAGGATAATTGTTTCACAGTAGAATCTGATTAAGTAGAGTAAGTAAAGTCAGTGTTGCCAAAGAACTGTTTTTTAATTTAGTGTTAGTTTAATTTAGTGCCTTTAGTGTTTTTATTGAAACAGTTTGAGCGTGGCTGCTAATTAACTTTCTATTTCCTATCGTGTCTGCTTTGTTAGTTACAAGCAGATGCTGGGAAAAGCATTTATTCTGTTCTTCCTTAAAGTTTGACTTTTATGATGTTATGATAAAGTTCAGTTTCTGCAGTGCCCCAATACATGGTTTATGGTTTGTTCTTTTCTGGACCACAAGTCATCACATTGCTTCATGTTTGATATTTCCCCGAGCTGTTTCAAGATACCATTAAAATATCTGATGTATGTCTGAGTTGTTTCTAGGTCTTTGTTTATTTACAGTTATGTTTTAAAACACGTATCTGTCCTCCACCCAGATGGTCCAGCTGGTGGTTCAGTGGGAAGATCTGCCCTGAGACCTCCAGGATCCCGGCCCACTGCCCCTCGACCCCCTTCAGGCCGCTCCACTTCGCCCACCCCAACGAACAAACCCTCTCCATCGGAGCACCAACACTCACATCGCCCCTCGCTCCCTGACATATCCCGCCCATCGAGCAGCAGCAGCTCCTCCACAGGCAGCGGGATGAAGCACAGCACCTCCGCTCCGCCCCCTCCTCCACCTTTCAACAAGGCTGGTCGTGGCAATGCTCCACCTGCCCCCAACCAGAAAGCAACTGCTCCATCTTCTACATCCTCCTCATACAGCAGAGAGAAGCCTCTCCCACCGACCCCAAACAGAGGTCCCACCCCTCCCAGCTCTGCAAAGCCAGCTCTGTCTTCCAACAGACCTCCAGCAGGTGGCTCCTCGGCTCCTCCACCTCCCCCACCATATAGACCACACACATCGGGCAACGTCTCCAACGGGCCGTCCCATGTAGATGGAGGTGGGGCCCCAGAGCTGCCACAGAGGCACAACTCCCTGCACAAAAAACACACTTCTGGAGGTGGCAGTGGAACCCAGGGACGCAGCCATGCTCCCCCACCTCCTCCTTCACCATCTCCATCCTCTCAGCAGTCTGCCAGACCACCACCACCTGCCAGAGAACCACCGGGACGCAGAGCAGGTAACCCTAACCCTAACCCTAACCCAGCAACAAAACAGTGAAGACAAAAAAAATTGTAATTGGGCTTTTTATTTTAATCATCTCATATCAATTCTTAAAATCCTGAGGTCGACCTTTGCCTTTGCTTCTTCTTTTTTCCTTTGTGTTTCCATAAAGGCCCTGATTCAACAGGGTGCTTTCTGCAGGTTGCAAAACCCACATCAAAATGCCTTATCTGAATCCACTAAATCAGTTAAACAACTATTTAAAAATGTATATGAACATTCATGATTTATCTATTTAACACCTACATGGACAGGTGGAGGCTGCTTGCTGTGACACTGATTGAGGGTGAGAGGCTGTTCACAAATACCCTGGACACTGAAATGGAGATACATATGAAAGAAGAGAGGTCACAGGAAGTACTGCCTGCTCACCAATGGTGTTAAGGGACAGTTTGACAGTCTGCTGTATGTCTCTCATTTATCTGATTCTGCTCTGAGTTGGAGGCGTTCAGAGTGTTTCTCCAAAAAACGTGAAAATACTTAGATTTATTTATTTTTATTTTTATTTTTTCAGTCTAAAACCAGGTTGGTTTATAATGCAAAAACATAATTTTCAATTTAAAAAAATTGACATAGGTGCTCACTGTTATGTGAGTCATCTCGAGTCACTATGTGAAGTCTACAAATGGAACAAAGAAAATAGTCTTGCTTGCTCGATTTTTATCTCTGTTTCTGATGAGAGGTAATGCTAACTAATGGCTACCTGCATAAATCAGGCTGATGTACATGCAAATGCAGATGAGTTAGTGACCTTCAGTTTCCATCCTGTCTGTGCTATTGACTTTCTGCTTTAATTATTTATTTATTTATTTATTTATTATGGTTTATTGTGTTATTCTTACACTATTTTGCACATGTAGGCCTAAAACATACAGTATTCAATTATTATTGGCATTTTCCAGAGATAATAAATTCACGGTTTTATAATCAGGAAATATTTCCATTTATATCTATTTTATATTCAGAGAAGCAACTGTATGAATCATTTGTTGAATACAGAAGAAATGTTAAGTTCTCATAAGTCCAGAATAAAAAAACAAAGGCACAACAAATACTCCAAAAAACTCTCAGCTGGAGGAATGTTCATACACCAGGCAAAGCAAGTTTCAACTTATTCTCTGTGAACCACTGCAGCCCCGACGATCTAACCTTAAGGCAGCATACCGTACATTTCCTCCACATAATCACACCTACAGTAGGTGGACTCTAAAAGTAGAGCAGACAGCAGCTATATCATTTGTTTGGCTCTGTATAAATGGCATCTGAGCCAAGTGTCTGCACAACCACTTAACATACTGCAGTGTCATATTCCCTGTGATACCTATAGCTGCTTTGGTGTTTTGGGAAATTGCCATTTTCCTCATTGAACAGCAACAGTCAGAGAAATGACAGCATTTCAACATGTGCTTGCTTTGATGCTGTACCTCCATATTGTTCAGGCGTGTAACCCAGAAGATGCCTTTAAGCGTTGAGAAAGAAAGACGCTTACACTGACAATGGACGCTAGTCTTGGTGAACTGATCCTTTAAATTGCATCAAACTGAACATGATACTGAGATGGTTTTATTCCCTCCTCAGAGCAGATCTGTGGCTCACTGGAAACATATTAGTAATTTGAATTCAGAGCGAACACACCAAACAGGAAGGCATTTGTTAGCTGCCACTCTGTGTTGTGATTGGACAACAGAGCAATTCGCCATGAGGCCTCCTGGTTTCTCTGCATTCCTGAAACCCTGTGGAATATTCCAGCATTCCTCTTTGCTTTTGCTGTCCTTGCTTTTCCCTTAAATTTACATGAACTCCATGACATCTGCTGGTTTTATCATTGGTCCTGTTCTCTGCTCCTCACTGCACTGTTCACTGTAATCAGCTGGTCGAGGGGCTTTACTGCTGTGTAATGATGTTGTGTTTTACATTGTTAGCTTTCACTGTTTAGCAGTACTGAAAGCACCATACCAGTGTGTTTACTGCTGAAACAATGAATTGATTGATCTTAGCTTTTTAAAAATACCGATTTAGTAATTTATAAAGCAATAAATTATAAATATTCTCTCGTTGTGGCTTTTTAAATGTGGGGCTTTGCTGCTTGTTTTGACCAGACGTCTCCCTGTAAAAATTATTCTATTATTGAAAAGTTAATTTATAAAGGGTGGCATTGACATAATTATAGGTGATGTTAAAGATGAAAAGGTCTTCTCCTTCCCTCTGACCTGTGTACATACCATCCTGATCGTGTGTGTGTGTGTGTGTGTGTGTGTGTGTGGTCTACGCAGCCCCCCAGGTTCCCTCTGCTGGGTCTCGCAATGGCGGTCGGGACGCACCTCCTCCCCCTCCCCCGTACCGTGGAAACAGCTCCGCAGTCTCAGAACCTCTCAACCGAGTGGGAAAACCACCTCCTCCCCTCTCCTCTTCCTCCATCTCATCATCCTCTTCCTCGCGCACCCCAACCGGACCCCCTCCACCACCCCCGCCCATCCGGAACGGCCACTCCTCCATCTCCTCCTCCAAATCAATCATGGGTGAGTTTGGATAAACATCCTCCTCCTCGTCTGTGTTTCACCTTTTACACCTACTAAACCATTTGTGTGTTTACCAGCTTCACTAAACAAATATTATCGTAGAACAGATCTGGATCTCTGTGTGGTAGAGTTCAGCAGCAGCCACCAACAAACAGAGGACCGGCCTTAAACTGTCCTGAGGCAACAGCTGGAAATGAGTGACTGAAAACTAGTCAGAGAAATGTGTCCAGTTTCTGACACTACATGTGATGGCTGCTAAAAACCTAAATGTGAACAATTTTTTGATTATTTTTGTTATTTCTTTATTGTAGTTATGAAAAAAAAATCATGCACATGCTATGACTAAAATGTGGCAGAACAAGCTGCCTTTTTAAATCCACCAGTTACTCAGCCTCTGTTATCGTCTTATTTGTCATCCTTATAGGTTTTATTTTATTCCCTTTCCTCCTCAGCTGTGTGTTGAATCCTCAGTCACTGGAGTTGTTAACATAGTTTTGTTTATAGTCCTGCTGTGTTGGCGTGACAGTGGTGAATGAAAGCTGATAGTCAAATAAGGCAGCCATGCAAACAAGCCTATTTCCTGTTGTACTGGAACAAATCAGGAAGGCAGGAGCAGTACCTCGATTACCTCAGGTTGAACCTCTCTATTTCCAGGCAGATAACACCAGGCTGTCGCTATGATAAGACAGTCATGCTCTTTTTTCTTTTCTTTTTTTGGTAGTCTCCAAAGTTAAGAGGAATGTTCGAGTCTGACTGTTCTGACAGTGGTTGTATGACCACACTTTGGATATGAAGCAGATCCAAGTCCCAGACTTGACCCAGATCTGATATATGAGGAAATGTGATTTGTTTGCTCAGTTATTTAAAAAAATAAAAGCACTACAGGTCCTGCATGTTACTATTTCAAAACATGTTTCCTGCTTTACACTGTTAAGTTTCCACATCACACTTGTGCAGGTTGCATATTGAACCATGATTGTTCCAAAGTAGTTAAATAAAAACTCACTAATCATATTTATGCAAGTGTAAAAAATATATAGCCTTTTATAAACTGCTCAAACTAATTAAAGGAACATTTATTAATCGGGGTTAAGCATCATGTTGGTTAAACTTCTGGGATATTGATCTGGTCAGTTAAGTAGGAGAGGGGGTTGTTAATCAGTTACAGGTGCTTTGGTGTTAATAAAATAAACAGGTGAACTAGAGGGGCAACAATGAGACAACCCTCAAATCAGGAATGGTTTTACTTTTTTCACTAGTTTTCCATTTGGCTAAGGTCAGTGTCACTACTGGTAGCATTAGGTGATACCTGGACCCTACAGAGGAGATACCCCTGGACATCATCCGTCATCTCATTAGAAGCATGTTCCGACATTGTCAGGCCTACATACAAGCACGTGGGGGCCATACAAAGCACATGGGGGTCATTTTGAGTTGCTGGAATGAAACTTCGGTGAAATGGACGAACAAGCTGCATAATTTTCTTTGATTTTCAGGGTGTCTTTGAATTCAGCCCTATGTGGGTTGATCATTTTAATTTCCATTGATGTGGCATCCTTTAATTCCTAACACATCAGTACAGTATAAATATCCAGCATGATTGTTTTCCCCATTGAAATCTGAAGTATTCCTTTGATTTTTTTCAATATTGTTTTTTTAGCAGTGTAGTTATAAAACTATTGGAGAGCTGGGCTGAACAAACTGCTGAGTTGTGTATTTACATTTTAAAAGTTGTTTGTGTGTTTCTTTCTTCCCCTAAGATGATTTTGAGTCAAAGTTCAACTTCCACCCAATCGAAGAGCTTCCACCTCCTGAGGAGTACAGGCATTTCAGCAAGGTCTACCCCAGCCATACCAATAAAGGTATGGGTACAGGTAAATAATGTCAAACTCAAACCTATACTAACACCAGGTGTGGGAGCATGTTGTTTTAGCATGAAAAGTGAGATTTAGACTGATTTAATCGGGTTGTGATCTACCTGGAAGATTTCAGACTGAGCTTTGTTGTTAAAGGATTTAACGAGGAAACTGATAAACTTGTTTATTAGGGACATAAACATTTCTGATAACATCACTCAATAAAACATGAGCTGGTGATTTCTGTCAATGACTGCTTTTTGTTAATAATTTATATGTGAGTTTTGTTTTGTTTTCTGTTGATACCTCATGTGAGAGACTTCAGCTCAGGTGTTGGAGTGAGTATTAAATAATTCCAGGACAGGTGGTTCAGTCTTGGCTTCACATTCCCACATGTTACAATTAACTTATAACAGTGACACAAAGTGGACTCAAAATGAAACGATCTGTGCTTAAAGCGCCGACTCACAGCTGTAATTTAATGGCTTTGTTTAAAGTTCTGTGAACCGTGTAGGTACTACAGTCCTTTTTATACATAGACTCCTGTTTTTGGTGGCTCCGAAATATTTGAACAGACAGTGCTATATGCTAAATTAAATAAGTAGTTTTAATACAGTTCCTGCCTGAGCTCTGGAAGCCGTGGACAGTGCTTCAGAGGAGCTGGTAGCTTCGGATTATAAGAAGTTATAAGAACTCTAATTAGGACTGTTTTTCAGACTCAACAGTCATTATGTGATAGTCCTGTGTATTTACTCTGGGAAGTCTTCTGTTGTTTGTTGCCACACATCTCCTGCAGGGTGTTCTTGATCTTGACACCTTTTCCTGAAAAGCTTGTGTCTCTCTAATGTTGTTTTTGTTTGTTCGGTGGCACTGACAGCTCTTTGGACTTCATAGTGACTGTTAACAGCAACAGGATCGTCACACTCTGATCTGTTTTCTGCAGGCAACTGTCCAAAAATGAAATAATCCTACGTGGTTCTTAAATTAAAGTTTGACCGGCTACACTTCCATCACATCTTGATCATTTTAATTCTGTTGTTGGTGCATAGAGCCAAAATTATAAAAATTATAATTACTTGTAGCAGTAACTGTACATAATGTGAGTAAGTAATCTGATCCCTCTACGAGGCAGAGGACTCTGCTTCCTGACATTTGACCGTGTTTTTTCCCGTCTAAGTGCAAAGAGGACAGGTTGACAGCAAGAAAGCAGTGTGTTTATTACCAAATGGTCAATGTGCATTTTAAGGCATATCAAGCTACTGCTAGCATTACATTCATGAATCCACTCAGCTCTCGCTGAGCTTTTTTGCTGTCTCCTTCACACTCTGCCCAATCCGTCAGTTCTTAACCACAACTTGGTAATCAATGAGAAATCAATAGCCTCACTCAAAAACAGAAGAGAGAGTAGAAGCAAATACTCTTCAGTGGGTCTGACTTCGCACAAGGCTTCAGCAGCACCTCGCCACGTTAAGATAGAAGTGACATGATGTATTAAGAACAGAATTTCCTCTCTAAAATGTAGTTTAGTAGAAATATTGAACTATTCTCAGATTCTGGTGTTAGTTTGTGTTTTAATGTTTAATTCAACAATGCTTTCATCATGTATTACACAACCAGTTAATGTCGGTTTGTTTTACAGAGTTAATCATTAGTGATTTCACATGGCAGATGTGACTTTTAGTGACCTCTGTGTCCCCCTCTCCCCCCCTGCCCTCAGCTGTGATCAGAGGAGCTCCTCCAGCGCCACCAGTGGGCAGGTGAACGGACCTCAGCTCAGGACTTGAACTCAGTCGACCATCTCGGTGGACGGTCAGGAGGGAGTGGTGAAGAAGCACTCGATTCACAAACACACTACAACAAGAACACACACAGATCCACACTAACACTAAGCCACGAGCGGGAAGCAGCACAGAGCAAAGTAAACATTACTACACTGCGCACATTGACACCACTCTGTCGTCGTCTCCGATCTTTGCACCACTCAGAGACGAGAAGCTGACGTGACCAATCTGACTGTGACCCACCTTGACTTCTCCTGCTTCTGATTGACACTACATATCAGGACCAAACTCTGAACACCTCCACATCTGTGCATTCCACCATTTTTTTTTTATGCAAACTTATAAACACGGTGATTTTTATCATTCAGAATAACGTGTTTTTTGGGGGTTTTTTCTTTTGTTTTTTTTTTTATTATTTGCAGTGTCGGCATTAATTTGTGGGGGAACGATTGAACACTACAAATAGAAACTCTTTGAATTTATGTTTGAATCTTCCCACAAAGCTGATGATGCCATGAATGTGGGGATTATTGATGATTATATCTATTATTTTGGTTAGTTTTGTCTTAAGTAGCCGTTCCGGCAGTGCCAGGTGAGGTGGGGGGGGGGCCTCAGTGTGCCAAAACCGTGCAGGTTAAAATAAGCTGCACAGAGTGAGGACGTTATTGATCACAGACAAACTGCATTACAAAAAACTTGCCAAGTTAAGACAGAAGCCTTGCCTGGTTTTTAAGATTTATGTTTAGAGAGAGACTATTACCTTGGACTTCTTGTTTCCCTACCTTTCTTTTATATGGGGATGTTTATATTTTCATCTTCAGGTGATGTTGCACGGCAGCTTAACTGCTAAACCGAGGCACTGTGCATGACACTCAATATGCACTTATAACATCAAGATTACACTCATGTTGATGTTTTACAAAACACTAACAGGGTTCATGCTGATTTTGTCCCTGACGTGTGGGACGAACTCTAGTTCACTTGACCAGCATCTTTCTCTAAACACTAAATTATTGTTTGTTCATTGGACCAAGTTTAGATGATTGTAGCTGCATGTTTGCAGAGTTTTCTAGGTGTTTATAAGGGATCATTTATATTATATTTGCAGAACTGCTCTTCTGGGAAAGTGTCTGTAAATGTTTAACTGTGTTATGAATCCATAATTTTACTTTTGCTGCTGGTGGCCATTGAAAGTAAGACTGTACGGCCAGAGAAAGATGATGCGTTGTCGAGATATTGCTATGCAAGCAGCAGGATGGACAGATTGTAGATGGTCGCAGCTAACCAAAAAAAGAAAAAGAAACACTCAAGTGCCAGAAAACTGTTTAAAACAGGAGGACGTTCTCTACTACACCTTTTTAAAGCGTGACCAATTACACATTCAAACCTATGACATGCAGGAAAAATGAACAAATGCTTGTTCAGGTCTCTATTCTCAGTGATGCAGCGCCTCCTGCTGGTCTTTGCCTTACACAAATGTGTTGTCAATCTGATCGGTACCAGTGCTTTTTTTGTTTTGGGTGAAGATGATGGCGACATAGTAAATAAGAAACAAGTATATTTGAAAATGCAATAAATATTGTATATTTACATTAAGGAATATGGTAATCATAGCTATTGATCTATTTTTATGTTGTAAAAAGCTTGTAATATAGGAAAGAGAAATGATTATAACAATGTTCCAGTCAGTGAGCTTTTATCTGATAGATCAGACTCTTTGTAGATCTTCTCTGGACGTTTGGCCCTGAGGGTGACGAGCTGAATGGATCTGTGCGAGGTTTGACCAACGAGCCAACATTATGGGGATCCTGTTTCTAAAGAACTTCAGCTTGACAGAAAAGTAGTGACGGTTATTCTGAGACGAACGATGGAGACAACACATAGAGCCACATTTCTGTCTTGGATGTACACTCACCTGAACAGGTGACTCATCACGTTTGTCTTCTCATCTTGTCACGTTGTTCACTAAGAGCAAAAACCCTGCGGTCATTTCATGTTAATCAACCATGTTTTTATCATTTGAATTGATTTCAAATAAATATATTCCTGTTGGGGAAAAAGGGTACATGATGCATGGTCTTTTTGTTCGTTGTGTTTTAATGATTGTTTCAGTGTGACAGTGTTTGGGGGAAAAACATTTAAACATTTTACTGAAAGGGGAAAAAAAAGGGGAAAAGCTCATTGTAAAGAGCAGCAGATACTTCGACTTGTAGGTATTAGCTCAGGTAGTAAAATTAAAATGACTTCATGTGTCCTGAGAAGTTATGATGGTGTGATGGACTCAGTCATAGAGTTTATTAGAATAACAAAAATGACAAAGTAGCTCAGAATAACAGGATCCAGATAATTGTTAGCTTGTAATTTACCAATAGTATAACATTAAAAAATAAATAAGCAGCAAATATATTGATTACAAATTATTACCACACTATAAAAAAAATCACAATCTCAGTTTTCTGGCTTTTTTTTTTTAAGTTGGAATATTAGATTGATGAGATTAATTTTCACTTTTCCAGTGTTTGCATGTGTGGATGAAGAAGTTCAGTCTAACATTGTTGCTCATGGTTGAATTTAGTTTTGTTTATTCCCACAGTGACAATATGATTTAACTCTCTGTGAGTAATGTGACTTTAAAACACAAGTGTGTCCTGGCAAAAACCGACGTCAACATAAAAACAAACTAACATCACATCCTCTGACTGGCAGATGCTCTTCACCTCAAGCTGAGGGTTCGTTTAAACTGCACAATTCTTAATATTTTAGTTTTTGGACGTGTTTTTGTTGTTGCTTTGCACCGATGGCTTCATCAGGACGGTCCCTTCTTTTATGTTTGAAGAAATGTGCTGCAGCTCTTTAAAATGCGTCAGTGGAGAAACATTCAACACTCACGTCAAATATAATCCGCCAAAATCGACAGGATGGAAATTCCCGCGCTCTCCTGCAGTCAATGAGCTGCAGCAGCACCGAGAACCGCGGGAAAGTAGCGGAAGGGGAGGTCACGTGACGCGTTTCCCGCCAGCAGACAGTGTGCAGAAGGGTGCAGCTTGTGGACTGATGTAGAAATGTGGCTGCAGATCAGGTAAAATACTTTATTCTCTTTGTACGAACTCAAGTGTCCGGTGAAAACTGCAGTTTAGAGCTTTTAAAGTTTGAATTTATTTATATTTTCAGTTATACATCTTATTCATGTAAACCTGTTATAATAGAAGATATAGGAGGATGTCATTTAATGAAGTAAATATCAACGTGATACTCGGTGCATGCTTACCAAATGGGATATTATGGGATATAATGTACTGTAGTAGTAAAATACAAATACAGTGAAAGTAGGTGGAGGTTGTTTGGAGTATTAGCTCTTTGTAATCTTCAAAGTTTTAGGGATCTGTCCTTTTCATACAGAGACTAAATCTCCATGTTGACATGTTGTTGGTTAGTGTTCTGATAGGTTCTAGTTCAGGGTTCGTTCAGCACAGCTGAGTGGAACCACAGGAGAACAGTTTTAAAGTCCTTTATCATGGAACCACCCACCTGGAATTGGACATGAGCAGATTATTAATGTGTAATTTTAACATGTTTACATCTGAATGATCAGAGTTTAGATTAGAGGTTTTTCTGCTGATCTTCTCCAGTTTAGCTTTTTACACCGGGTCAACCACAAAACCCTGAAATACTCAGTGAATGAATAGAAGAACATATTGTGAGCTTTAATGTTACGTACTAAAATAAAACAGTAAAGTAGAAACTGGTTAAAGTAGAAACAGATTAAAGTAGAAACGTGTTAAAGTAGAAACGTGTTAAAGTAGAAACAGATTAAAGTAGAAACTGGTTAAAGTAGAAACAGATTAAAGTAGAAACAGATTAAAGTAGAAACATGTTAAAGTAGAAACGGGTTAAAGTAGAAACAGATTAAAGTAGAAACTGATTAAAGTAGAAACATGTTAAAGTAGAAACTGGTTAAAGTAGAAACAGATTAAAGTAGAAACGTGTTAAAGTAGAAACAGATTAAAGTAGAAACGTGTTAAAGTAGAAACAGATTAAAGTAGAAACGTGTTAAAGTAGAAACAGATTAAAGTAGAAACGTGTTAAAATAAAAACGTGTTAAAGTAGAAACGTGTTAAAGTAGAAACAGATTAAAGTAGAAACGTGTTAAAGTAGAAACAGATTAAAGTAGAAACGTGTTAAAGTAGAAACGTGTTAAAGTAGAAACAGATTAAAGTAGAAACGTGTTAAAGTAGAAACGTGTTAAAGTAGAAACGTGTTAAAGTAGAAACGTGTTAAAATAGAAACAGATTAAAGTAGAAACTGATTAAAGTAGAAATGTGTTAAAGTAGAAACGTGTTAAAGTAGAAACGTGTTAAAATAGAAACAGATTAAAGTAGAAACAGATTAAAGTAGAAACGTGTTAAAGTAGAAACGTGTTAAAGTAGAAACAGATTAAAGTAGAAACGTGTTAAAGTAGAAACAGATTAAAGTAGAAACAGATTAAAGTAGAAACGTGTTAAAGTAAAAACAGATTAAAGTAGAAACGTGTTAAAATAGAAACGTGTTAAAGTAGAAACGTGTTAAAATAGAAACAGATTAAAGTAGAAACATGTTAAAGTAGAAACAGATTAAAGTAGAAACAGATTAAAGTAGAAACGTGTTAAAATAGAAACAGATTAAAGTAGAAACGTGTTAAAAGTAGAAACGTGTTAAAGTAGAAACGTGTTAAAGTAGAAACGTGTTAAAATAGAAACAGATTAAAGTAGAAACTGATTAAAGTAGAAATGTGTTAAAGTAGAAACGTGTTAAAATAGAAACAGATTAAAGTAGAAACAGATTAAAGTAGAAACGTGTTAAAGTAGAAACGTGTTAAAGTAGAAACAGATTAAAGTAGAAACGTGTTAAAGTAGAAACAGATTAAAGTAGAAACAGATTAAAGTAGAAACGTGTTAAAGTAAAAACAGATTAAAGTAGAAACGTGTTAAAATAGAAACGTGTTAAAGTAGAAACGTGTTAAAGTAGAAACGTGTTAAAGTAGAAACGTGTTAAAATAGAAACGTGTTAAAGTAGAAACGTGTTAAAGTAGAAACGTGTTAAAATAGAAACGTGTTAAAGTAGAAACGTGTTAAAGTAGAAACAGATTAAAGTAGAAACAGATTAAAGTAGAAACGTGTTAAAATAGAAACAGATTAAAGTAGAAACGTGTTAAAGTAGAAACGTGTTAAAGTAGAAACGTGTTAAAGTAGAAACGTGTTAAAATAGAAACAGATTAAAGTAGAAACTGATTAAAGTAGAAATGTGTTAAAGTAGAAACGTGTTAAAGTAGAAACGTGTTAAAATAGAAACAGATTAAAGTAGAAACAGATTAAAGTAGAAACGTGTTAAAGTAGAAACAGATTAAAGTAGAAACGTGTTAAAGTAGAAACAGATTAAAGTAGAAACGTGTTAAAGTAAAAACAGATTAAAGTAGAAACGTGTTAAAATAGAAACGTGTTAAAGTAGAAACGTGTTAAAGTAGAAACAGATTAAAGTAGAAACAGATTAAAGTAGAAACGTGTTAAAATAGAAACAGATTAAAGTAGAAACGTGTTAAAATAGAAACAGATTAAAGTAGAAACGTGTTAAAGTAGAAACAGATTAAAGTAGAAACAGATTAAAGTAGAAACGTGTTAAAGTAGAAACGTGTTAAAGTAGAAACAGATTAAAGTAGAAACGTGTTAAAGTAGAAACGTGTTAAAATAGAAACGTGTTAAAATAGAAACGTGTTAAAGTAGAAACAGATTAAAGTAGAAACGTGTTAAAGTAGAAACGTGTTAAAATAGAAACGTGTTAAAATAGAAACGTGTTAAAGTAGAAACGTGTTAAAATAGAAACGTGTTAAAATAGAAACGTGTTAAAGTAGAAACGTGTTAAAGTAGAAACGTGTTAAAGTAGAAACGTGTTAAAATAGAAACGTGTTAAAGTAGAAACGTGTTAAAGTAGAAACGTGTTAAAATAGAAACGTGTTAAAATAGAAACGTGTTAAAGTAGAAACGTGTTAAAATAGAAACGTGTTAAAATAGAAACGTGTTAAAGTAGAAACGTGTTAAAATAGAAACGTGTTAAAATAGAAACGTGTTAAAGTAGAAACGTGTTAAAGTAGAAACAGATTAAAGTAGAAACGTGTTAAAGTAGAAACAGATTAAAGTAGAAACAGATTAAAGTAGAAACGTGTTAAAGTAGAAACGTGTTAAAGTAGAAACGTGTTAAAGTAGAAACGTGTTAAAGTAGAAACGTGTTAAAGTAGAAACGTGTTAAAGTAGAAACGTGTTAAAGTAGAAACGTGTTAAAATAGTAAAAGTAAGAGTCCTGTTTGCCTCTGTGGACCGTACCATTCTACATCTATAGGGAGCGTTTTTTAAATGTCTCCTTTACTCTTTACTTTAACTCTTGTTAAACTAATTAACTAATTAAATTAAAACTAATTATTTAGCTCGTAGACTAAATGTAGAAACCGTGTGGAAGTCTTTTAGAAGCTGTTTCAAAGCTTCAGATCAAACAAGACTTGATAACGACAGAGATCAGGGTTTGATCCCCCCCCCCATAGTGGACTCGCCGGTGGGCGGGGCCATTTTCCCTCTGTTGAAAACACGGCGCGAGCTGTTTGAGTCACGTTGAGGCCGCAGAGTGTTTTTATTAATATTATTAATAATATTATAATTATTATTATTAACGTTACGACGACGCGGTGCGGAAACAGCTCAATCGTATGAGAGCCGCGGTGCTGGTGAAATCATGTCCGTCAGACTGTTCACTCTTCTCGTCTTTTTACCGTTTTCTGCCGGTGAGTTTACCTTCCGTGTTCTGACGTCACTGACGATGTTTAGTTTTATTCACTATTTAAAACCCAATAACATAAATTACCACTAATTAAAACTAATTAACACTAAGTAAAACTAATTAACACTAATTAAAACTAATTAACACTAATTAAAACTAATTAACACTAAGTAAAACTAATTATCACTAAGTAAAACTAATTAACACGAGGTTTTCTATCTGGGCTGCGTGTGATTTGCTCTTAAACACGTTTGAGGACAGTGTTAAAACGAGTTTCTTCTCAAATGGCGTCTTGATCAAATCAGACATTTATTATTATTAAATTATTTATTTATCATCTGACACTTTGAACGTGTTTTAGTTTTAAAGTTTTAAAGTAGATCTTAGTAATTAACAAGGATGAAGATGGGTCCAGATCATTTGTGGCATTTGTTTTCAGTCTTTTTGCTTAAAGTTACCATTGAGTAACAAAATGGTGTCTTAACAAGGCAAAACCCTCTGGAATAAAAGAGAAGTTAAACAAAAATATATAAAATATAATCCTAGTCCTTTTAAACTCAACTCAATCATCTGAAAATAAAAAATTCTGAATTGTTAAATACTTGTTCATCATTATTGAAATCCTTATATAAATATCTCATATTTATGTTATGATCCCACTCTTCTATTATTATTATTATTATTATTATTATTATTATTATTATTATTATTATTATTATTGACCCCGTTTCTTCACATATTCTGTATATATTGAGTTTTTGGATCAGTTTTATTTTGTATTTCTTTTGGTTGTGGTGCATTTTCTTTCTGTCTGAATCAACAGCAGTAGTAATGAGCCAAAGACAGTTTCCCTCGAAATTGAATCGAATCTTGAATAATTTTCTGCTCATCAAATTAGTTACTCAACCTGTGGTTTTCAGTTTCAGGTTTATTATGTGCTAACTAATCCAGTGTAACAATACACCCACAACATTTCACTTTCTAGTAAGCTGCTCTGAAATTAGGGGGAAAAACAGCTGATTTAAAAAAAGTATATTGACGTTAAATGATGGAAGCAGTTCAGAGGTTTAAAATACTTGAATGATATTTTGAGTTAATGTGTCAGAATAATCCACATTATTGTTGTATAACTAAATATGTCTGTTTTTCCAGCGGCTGTTCTACCTCAGGCAGAAGAAGAAGTAGAGGCAGAAGAAGGTGATGACGTGATCCTGAAATGTCAACTGGATCCTGAAGACGATGTGAGGAAATCACCAGTGACGTGGAGTAAAGATGAACGCAAAAATATCGTCCATGTTTATAGACTTGGACAAGATCATGCTGAGGACCAGAAGGAGGTGTTCAGAAACAGGACGGTTCTCCACCATGAAGGTTTGAAGAAAGGAAATGTGACGCTCCAGCTGTTCTCAGTACGCCTGTCTGATAACGGCAGGTTCATTTGTTATATCCGCAGACTGGACGCCTATTGTTACGTCATCCTGAAAGTCGGTAAGTACACTGAAGTTGGTGATGAACGTACGAATAAGTGGGACGTTAATCATTTAAAATGAAATAAGATGTTTTTAAAAGTACTTAAACAATGTTTATGTGTGAAACAGTGAGGAGAGGCCAACTCAACAGATCAGTGGGGAGCGTTGTCAGCACAGCGACTTCTCAGCCAGAAGTCGAGCCAGGTGATCTTGGTAAATATTTTCTTATACGTCTTTTAGCACATTTCCTTTCCTTCTCTGTGAATCTGGGTTAATGGTTAGGGATGCCATGTGAAAATATTCATAGTTCAACTGTGAACACAAAAATGACTAAAAACTAAAACTACAACTATAAACTAAAACTTATATATCTTCTTCTTCTCTTTCGGCTTTTCCCATCAGGGGTCGCCACAGTGAATCATCCTTTTCCACCTCACTCTATCATGAACATCTTCTACCCTAACACTAGCCAACCTCATGTCCTCTGTTATAACATCCATATATCTCCTCCTTGGTCGTCCTCTTGCCCTCCTGCCTGGCAGCTCCATCTCCAACATCCTTCTACCAATATACTCACTATCCCTCCTCTGAACATGTCCAAACCACCTCAGTCTGGCCTCTCTGACTTTGTCGCTAACACAGACAACGTGAGCCGTCCCTCTGATGTACTCGTTCCTTATTCTGTCTAACCTGGTCACTCCTAAGGAGAACCTCAACATCTTCATCTCTGCTACCTCCATCTCAGCCTCTTGTCTCTTTCTCACTGCTACCGTCTCTAACCCATAGAGCAGAGCTGGTCTCACCACTGTCTTGTACACCTTTCTCGTTAAATGTTTATTACTTTTGTATTTTTGCACACCCTTTCATTCTTTTTGCACATTACTGTTGTTCTTTTTGCACTGACCTGCTGTAGCAATTGAATTTCCCCAATGTGGGATCAATAAAGAATATCTTATCTTATCTTATCTTATCTTATCTTATCTTATCTTATCTTATCTTATCTTATCTTATCTTTCCTTTGAGTCTTGCTGACACTCTTCTGTCACACAACACTCCTGACACCTTCCTCCACCCGCTCCAACCTGCCTGCACTCGCCTCTTCACCTCTTTTCCACACTCTCCATCACACTGAACTGTTGACCCCAAGTACTTAAACTCCTGCCCCTTCTTCACCTCAGCCCCCTGTAACCTAACGCTTCTACCTTGATCCCTCTCGTTCAGACACATGTATTCTGTCTTACTACGACTGACCTTCATGCCTCTTCTTTCCAGAGCAAACCTCCACCTCTCCAGCTGTTCCTCTACCTGCTCTCTACTCTCACTGCAAATTACAATGTCATCCGCAAACATCATTGTCCAGGGAGATTCCTGTCTGACCTCATCTGTCAGCCTGTCCATCAGCATAGCAAACAAGAAGGGACTCAAAGCTGATCCTTGGTGTAGTCCCACCTCCACCTTGAACTCCTCTGTCTGACCTACAGCACATCTCACCACCGTCATACTTCTCTCATACATGTCCTGAACTAGTCTGACGTACTTCTCTGCCACTCCTGACGACCTCATACAGTACCACAGCTCCTCCCTCGGCACCCTGTCATACGCCTTCTCTAAATCTACAAAGACACAATGCAGCTCCTTCTGTCCATCTCTGTACTTTTCCATCAACATTCTCAAAGCAAAAATGGCATCAGTGGTGCTCTTAAGGGGCATGAAACCATACTGCTGCTCACAAATCTCCACCTTCTTCCTAAGCCTGGCTTCCATTACTCTTTCCCACAGCTTCATTGTGTGGCTCATCAACTTTATTCCTCTGTAGTTGCTGCAGTTCTGCGTGTCACCCTTGTTCTTAAAGATCGGAACCAGAACACTTCTCCTCCATTCCTCAGGCATCTTCTCACTCTCTAGAATCCTATTGAACAAACTGGTTAAAAACTCCACTACTTTCTCCCTGTCATAATATATATATATATATATATATATATATATTAGTTTTTAGTTTTTAATCACCACACTTCTTGAACCCCAACCCTCTTTATATGTCAGCTGCTCTGATCAGGCATGACTGACACATGTACCATTCGCATTTTCTAGTTGTTTTGAGTCTCTAATATTAATGTTTAATGTTAGTTTTCTTTTCTTTATTTGGCAATTTAAGAATTTAATGCTACTCCAGTTTGGGGAGTTTGACTTGGAACAAAATGCGATGTAAGAGGAAAAGAACAAAACTTTAAGCATGAGGCTCATCGTAGCTTCAAACATATGATGCTGTTTTTTGGTATTCTTGAAGCTGCACTTCCTCTCTAACCAACATCTTGTTCTTATTTTCTTTCAGGTGGTAAAAACAAAACTGTTGCCTGTGTCGATGTCAAGTACACTGTTATTTCCATTTTCGTGGGCGTCCTCGGAGCTGTGATTCTGGTGATTCTTGGAACAGTCTGTAAGTTACTGTCCTATACCCTGTATCTTTTTAAAGCTGCAGTAACTAATATTTTCCACATTTTCTAAGAAATTAAGTGTAAATGGGACGAGACCTTTTGTCTCTCCGCTGGTCTAGTTCTAGTTAATGTTAAACTGTGTTAAACAAAAGGAAAAAGACACAAGTTGTCATTTCCAATGAACATTGAAGGAAGTTACTGCTGCAGCCGGAGTTTAGCTACCTTGACTTGTAGGGTCACAAACTGAATTTTCTGTGTTTGTGTGTTTAACAGTGATTTATAAGAAGATCCAAAAGATGAAGAAGAAGAAGGAAGCTGAGAGGAGGCCACACAACGTTGAAATGCAAAACCTGACAAGTGAGGGAAGAGAAGGAGGTGAACGTCAGGCCGACGCTGCAGAAAACGGCTCGGGGAACATCCAGCAGGATGTGTAGGGATAGTTAGTGGTCTAAAACCATGACCTGTGATCACAACCACTTGAATTATATTGGAATCAACATCGCTCTGGTATAATTATGAAATGATTATGGAAACTGATAAAAATGATGGAAGTGCCACAAAGTCTGTTCTTAAAGTGAACAAAGTTAACAAAAAAGTCTTAAATGCCAAACACTCTCACTCAGTGTTACTGTACACAGCGTTAGTAGTTACCTTTACCTTAAGCCCAGTAGGTAAAACAGTGTTAAAGATATAAAGATATACATTAGTGTTCAGATTGGAGTCATGAATTTGAAGGTGTTCGTGTTCTTCCTGTTCCTGCCGCAGCTAAAACAGCCAGGAGAGATTTTTTTATCTTATTAAATAATACAATTTAATAATTAGACTGCAGCTGCATTTAGAGAACTCACGTGTACACTCAACAACGTACACAAAGATAAATAGTTTGCTTATTTCTAATTCAGTGAGCTGTGTTCTGTTTTAGATCAGACAGAATGTTTTCAAAAGAAGAAATGAAACCTTTGAGTGCTTTTAATTTATTACAATTAGCTTAAATAATGAATTTGTACAGCAAAAACGGTTTAAAATTATAATTTTCTTCAGAATTTAAATATACTTTCCTACAATTCTGATGTCATTTTCAAACTGTATTTCTTTAAATTCATCTTAACTCTAATTCCCCATGATGTTCTGTCTCAGTGGTTTTAAAGTCACTGACGTGTTTGAACCGTCGGACACGGGTGGATATTCTCCCGTCTTTACGTCTGTTCACCTTCTTTTCTTTAAGCACTTTAAACTAAACTAAACCAAAAGCTTTATTTTCTTTGTTGAAATGCGTTTTGTGCTTATTTACTTTACTTTTTCTTATAGTTACACTTTTTTTATATTTCCTTGTCTTTCATTTTGTCCCAGCTAATAAACTAAACTAAAGTCTGACCAGTTCTGCTACAGTTGCTTTTGTTCTTAATGCTATGAAGTTGTTAGTATTAGTATTATTAAATACATAATACATTTTTTTATACCTGTGTTATGGGTTCAGTTACAGAACAGTGAAGGTTAATAGAATATAAGAAGTATGCACATTATAATTAATATGAAAAACTAAATATTAAACGGAACATGGGCAGAAACAATGTGTATAAATCCCCAATCCTCCAGAACTGTTGTCGCCTAATTTGTTTTCTCTTGTCTGATTAACAAAACATCCCAGTATTGTTTCTCAGATTTATCAGCATTGTTGAGATTAAGTTTACAAGATATTGACCCAGTAACTCATTAGTATTTTGGGATCATTGTAGCAAAATGCTTCATGTGTTTGCTTTAAACTGTGATCTGATTTATATGTTTTTGTAAATGATCTTTTTACTTTAGAGTGTGTTAACCTATGTAGTTGTTTAATCTTTTCCTTACTTTTTATAGTGTGGACATGTTTAACCTACAGAAATGCCAACCTCTTGTTCCAGAGGTTACTTAACTTAAAGACAACCTAATCCATCAGTACCATGAGGCCTTCCTCACCCTGCTCTGCTTCACTCTTTGTTCTCTACCATGCTCTGCATCACCCTTCAACTAACTGTGGATGTAAGATTTCAGAAATACTTCTGTGAATGAAGCAAATATCTTGATGCTTCTGTTAACAGGAGGCTTCAGCGGGCTCTGCAAATTTACCCCAGAGACTAAAATAGCAGCTATGCTATCTTCCTGTGGAATCATAAAATCACATTTACCACTGGAGACTCAGTGTTAAACAGAACATTTTAGTGTCTGTGTTTTAACTGTCTTTATTTCCTTAGGACTGATTCACTCCCCATATCGAGAGACAAGAAGGAGCTGATGTGACTCTGCAGTGTTGTCTTGATCCTAAATAAATGAATTACATGCTGATACAAAGCAAAGATTCAAGATTCAAGATTCAAAAAACTTTATTGATCCCAGAGGGAAATTGTTTTGCCTCATTACCATTGTTCTTAAAACAGACAGAAAGAAAAGGAACCACAACCAGGATAGATCCAACACCAACATAAATACACAAACATAAATACACAATAACATCAATACCGAAAAACTCAATATATATATACAGAATATGTAAATAGATAAATGAAATTGGGTCAATATATGCACAGCAAGGTTATGACAGTATCACTTCCCCCACACCTTACAGAGGGGGGAGGAATTGTACAGATTGATTGCCACAGGTAGAAAAGATCTCCTGTGGTTCTCTGTGGAACATTTAATGTTAATAAATCTTTGGCTGAACGTGCTCCTCTGTCCAACCAACACACTGTGCAGTGGGTGGGAGGGATTGTCCAAGATTGAGAGGAGTTTGGACAGCATCCTCCTTTCAGCAACAACATGTAGAGGGTCCAGCTCCACCCCCAGAACAGAGCCAGCCCTCCTAATCAGTTTGTTTAGTCTGTTAGTGTCTGCCACCTTCATGTTGCTGCCCCAGCAGACCACAGCATAAAAGATAACACTAGCCACTACAGACTCATAAAACATCCGCAGCATGGTGCTGCAGACAAACAGTGTTGGACTGAGTTAAATGACACACTGAGAACAGTAAAAATACAGAAACAGGTTTTAATAAACGAGCAGGTCTTTGTAATCAGAGGAAAAACTTTGCACTTGAGTTATTTGGACAAATTCAAACTCTAATGCAACAAAAGTGATCACAGCAACTCTAAAGTCCAAACGACAGTTGATCCACTGACATGAGAAAAAGAGGAGAGGAAGTCTCCTCAGATCAGGGAAACATGGATGCAGTTACAGGAAGTGGGATCCATAGTCCACATTTTTGTCAATCATATATTTTATATTTTTACATACCTTTATACATCTTTATTTACAACAAATGTCAATGTCAATAGTCTTTATATTGATTCCCGTGATAAATCCTGGACTCTGAAACCACAATTCAAAAGACACCTTGTTCCTAGGCCCCTCGGGACCATGTCACTCCCCTGTCTTGTAGCTTAATTGTAACCATCCCTCTCGTAACATTCATCATATGCTTTTCAGTTCTTTTTCACATTGTGGTTGGCTCTATGGGTTAGAGACGGTAGCAGTGAGAAAGAGACAAGAGGCTGAGATGGAGGTAGAAGAGATGAAGATGTTGAGGTTCTCCTTAGGAGTGACCAGGTTAGACAGAATAAGGAACGAGTACATCAGAGGGACGGCTCACGTTGCCTGTGTTAGCGACAAAGTCAGAGAGGCCAGACTGAGATGGTTCGGACATGTTCAGAGGAGGGATAGTGAGTATATTGGTAGAAGGATGTTGGATGTTGAATGATACGCTGTGGCGACCCCTGATGGGAAAAGCCGAAGAAGACAAAGAAGGTTGTCTCTCCATCTCCATTGATGTGTACAAAGTGCTTTTTTATTAACTCAGCAATAAATAATGGTTAACAGTAAATCATACCTGTGCCTACTATTCTTATTTTTATACACATTATTCAACTATTAATACTAGATGAAAAATGAAAAGTATTAATCAACCACTACTGCTAAATGAGTACAAGCTAAAACATTGGTAAAGCATCACATCATATCATATATTTACCGGGCTCATATTAACATGTTTATGGACATTTTGCGTCTTTGTTCTGTAACTTTTTGTTCGTGCTCTTCGTATTTTGGTAGTGGGTCTAGAAAATGGCATAAACAGAGCAGACACCTTTAAAATAATGTTTTCTTTCTCTCCTGTTGCCTTCTCAGGGAGTTTTCCTTCCCACCGTCGCCCTCGGCTTGCTCATCAGGGACAATCTGATTATTATGATTCTTACTCATTCACTGTTCATGTCCTGTTCTTTGGTTGTGTAAAGCTGCTTTGTGACAATGTCAATTGTAAAAAGAACTATACAAATAAAATTGAATTGAATTGAATTAATAGCTGCCTGGAAAAGTAGTGAATTAGTTTTCATTAAACTGTGCGACTGATTCAAAGCATGTGTTTTTGTTGACGGGGACAATAATGTCATCAAACTGAGGCAGTGTTAACCAGGAAGAGGCAAGTGAAACTGTGACAGCTGTACACTATACACTGTTCCCATCAGGGGTCGTCACAGTGAATCATCCTTCTCCACCTAACTCTATCATGAACATCTTCTACCCTAACACTAGCCAACCTCATGTCCTCTGTTATAACATCCATATATCTCCTCCCTGGTCGACCTCTTGCCCTCCTGCCTGGCAGCTCCATCATATATAAATAAATATATATTTATATACAGCATGGAGAGATCTGGTTTTAATGACAGAAAAATAATTGAAACTGCATTTAATTGTTTGTTTGTTAATAAGTTACGTATGAAACATTTTAAAATTGCGCCAAAGTTTGGCGCCATGTCGTCACCATCGTCGACCAATCAGAGCTCTGTGTGTGTCCTTTTGCCGCGAAATTCAGTTTCTACGTAGTAAAAGTGGGAGGGGCGATGAGGCTGCGTGCAGTGAGTGCAGAAAGATGGAGGCAGCTGTCACCATGAGGACTGTTATTAAAGCTTCTCTAATCAGGTAAACGAGATTAATTAAGGACAAATTGTTAATTTAGTTTTTCCACGTTTGACTTAAGAAGTATGTGTGTGGGGTATTTCAGTGGACTCTTTGCGTTGTAAGAACTTTATTTTGGAGATTGGAGAGAAGCGGGTTCACATTGTTTTTTAAGTTGTATGTTTATAAAATGTTATCAGAGAAACTATAAAACTAAAGCTGTGGAAACGTGTATCTGCGGGTTCCTGGCGGAACACAGACTTATTTCCTGCTCCAGAACCTAATGGTTTTGGTTCTACCGCTTTAGTGACTTTTCTTTGTCTTGTTATATTTAAGTTTGTATTTATTGTTGCACTTCAACAGTAAAACTGTGTTTATAACCTCAGCGTCAGTTTTTTATTTTTTTAATTTATTTTTTAATTAAAACGCAGCTTTAAGTGCTGCGCGTTTAATGACGTTCTAGAAAACACGTAATTTTTAGTTGTTGTACATTTAAGTATAGGTACAGGACTTTTATTTGAGTCTCGTTAACTCGAATACTGATACTAATAAGTATTCTAATTATCAGAGAGCAAAGTAAAGGTGTGTGTGTGTGTGTGTGTGTGTGTGTGTGTGTGTGTGTGTGTGTGTGTGTGTGTGTGTGTGTCCGTGAAGCGCTCATATGACGTGATGACGTCATGACGTCATGTACTGTCCCTTTAAGAACCGTGTCTCAGATTCTAACTCGTCGCGGCAAAGTTTAAAGTCGTGCCGGTCCGGTCCGAACAGAAAGTTCTGCAGGTCCACCAGGAGATCCACCAGGAGATCCACCAGGAGATCCACAGCTTCCAGTCGCCACCATGAAGTGTTTCACTCTTAGCTTTGCTGTGATGATGAAGACTTTGCTGATGTCACTAATGTTAAACGTCGTTGTAGCGGGTACATTAAGTTAGCTAACGTTGGTTTTGTGGCTAGCAGTGTCGGTTAGCCACCTAGCATGTGTAAAATCAGACTTTAAAGTGTTTTCTCGTTGTTTTTAGTTCAAGTTTACAACTATTTCATCAGATGCTGTAAAATCGTCTGCATGACCAGTGTGGGCTTTAACTTAGCTTTGGTTAAACTAGCGGCGTCGTGATCAGGAGGGGCGCTGTGTTAATGTATTGGTCTAAAACTTTACCGTAAAGTTTCTGAAACAGATGATTGTTGAACCAACACTGAACCAACGAGTAAGGTTAATGTCGACTTTCTCCTTAATAACGTTAATGTTGACGACGATTTCCCCACGGGATTAAGTAAATATTAAATTGTTGTTGGCTAGTTAGCATGCTAAACGTAACGTCATTAGCGGGGGGCGGGGCGGCTGTTATAAGTCAAAATAAAAGTAAAATTATTGGTCTCAATGTGAATTTAACATGTTGGATAGCTAAAGAACTAGTTTTCTAGTGATTTATATACAATAGAAGTATATGAATCAGTTTTCTCTTATTAAATGTGTGTGTCGAATATGCGAATTGAGTGATGCTAAACACTAAGTAATTCACAAACTTACAAGCTAGAGTTTGTAAAAAGTATAAAAAGAGACGAGGTCTCCCGAAAGCTGATGTGAGCACTGTTAAATAGCTGTTACCTTGACTCAGATAAACTGGGATGCATATGTTTACAAATTTAAAAATATTTCAAATCTTACCTGGAAAACATGAGGGTGTGTTTAAACTGTTGCTTATGTTGTTTCCCCAGGACCATGTGGTTCCACTCCCATAGTCGATGCAGAAGAAGGCCACAACGTTACTCTGCAGTGTTGTTTTGGAGCCCAGAACTTAAAAGGTCGCACCGTTGATTGGAAGAGAGCTGACCTGAACAGGGTGGTCCACGCCTTCCGTCATGGAACAGACTTCTATGATCCACAGATGGATCAGTACAAACACAGGACAGCTTTAAACCATGAAGACCTGACCAGAGGAATCATGACGCTGCAGATCTTCTCAGTTCAGCTGTCGGACGGTGGAAAGTACATGTGTAACGTGCCGAATCAGAGATCCAAAGTTATTGAGCTTAAAGGTAAACATGCTGTAATTGTACAGTCTTCTTCTTCTCTTTCGGCTTTTCCCATCAGGGGTCGCCACAGCGAATCATCCTTTTCCACCTCACTCTATCATGAACATCTTCTACCCTAACACTAGCCAACCTCATGTCCTCTGTTATAACAATGCTGTAATTGTACAGTACTATTTGTTTATAGTGTTTTTTCAGAAGTTATGAAAAACACAGATGATATAATCAGACTTCAGGTTACTGGAAATGTGCTTAAACAGTTTCTTGTTTTAAACAGTGAGAAGACGCAATGAGGCAATGAGAGATTCCAACACAACAAGATCTGCTGTGGACGAAGATGCAAACCGGAAAAAAGAGCCTGGTAAATGACCCTGAATTATTATGCTACTAGTCTTTCATCCCTTTTTCTCTCTTTTTAGTTGAAGATAATTTGACTGTAAAAAGTTCTTTATATTAGATCGAGTTCTGTGTTCTACATTTGACTAAGTAACATCTATTTGGGGATAAAAGTGGTTTTCCTTTATTTTCCCCCTCAACCTGTTTTCTGCTGTTGCTTCAGAGTCTGAGAACGATGAGGGTTCCATTGTCGGTGCTGTCTGTGGTGCTGTCGGTGCCGTCGTTGCTGTTGGTGTTCTTGTTAAAGTCCTGATTAAATGTGGAAAGATCCGTAAGTCAAGTGTGGACTGTACAGTGGCAAGAAAAAGTATGGGCACCCCTTGTGATTATGTGGAGTTTTTCTTGAATTGGTCATAGAATGTGCTCTGATCTTCACCTAACTCACAATAATACAAAAACACAGTCTGCTTAAAATAATACTACAAAAACTTTTTATGTTTTCATGTTTTTATTGAACATAACATGTAAACATTCACAGTGCAGAAAAGGTATGTGAACCTTTGGACTTAATAACTGGTTGACCCTTCTTAGGAAGCAATGACCTCAACCAAATGTTTCCTGTAGTTGCAGATCAGACCTAATTTTTAATTTTGGACCACTCTCTTCACAAAGCTGTTTCAGTGCAGCAATATTCTTGGGATGTCGGGTCTGAATGGCTCTCTTAAGGTCACTCCACCTAATCCCAAAGGGTGCCTGTACTTTTTCTTGCCACTGTAGCTCTGTGCAGGAGTACAGTCCTATTTGTTTATTATTTTGATTAGATAAACCATTTTAACATTTCTAACGTGTACACATCAGCTTCATAAAACACTGAAACTGTTTGCCATTTTCTCACAGAAGAAATCTGGAGAAGGCTCAGTGGAAGGAAGAAGCAAGACATGACTGCAAACTGCCTTCAACTGGAAAGTCTAACGAGCCCACCAAGAGATGATGATGATGATGATGATGATGGAATGCATGGCACTGCTGCACTACGGGCTTAAATAGTTAATTTAAACTGAAAACGGAACTCTTCCGCATCTTCCTTTGCACTTAAAAAATGTTTTTATATATAAAAGTCACTAAAATATTGTCACTGTAGCTGTTTGGGATCCAAAGACTTCAGCAAGATCTAGAAGTTGTAATTTTATGTTGACTTTACAAATTGAAACCCTATATTTGACCATTCCTGAAAATAACTAGGTGCTCTCTATTCCAATACCTCCTCACATTCACTCATCTGGGAATAGAAGTAAAAATAGGAGGCAATGAATCACTTATTATTGTTAATAAATGAAGCATCATTTGGTGGTGCTTTAATTTATATTTGTATATATTTAAGCTATGAAAACCATCTCCAACAGTATTAAATGCTTTTTAAACGCATTTAAACACACAACTGAATCAGCACTTTCTATCTCCTTTCCACATGTAGTCGGTCCAATTGACAGTGTTTGAATCATTATTATTATTACTGTGGTGCCTTTTCCACAATAGACCATGATTTGGCTTTAAAGGTCGCCTCTATAATCGGAGTGGAAAGCACCCGCTGTCGTCTCATACTTTAGTTCAGTACTGTAGTGTTTCATGACTGTTGTCGATCTTATTTTGTCTTTAAATCTTATCCTTGCTGCCTTTGTAATAAACGTTGCTGTAGTGAACACTCCTGTTACCTGCTGTGGTCACACCTGGGCTCAGTCGGACATTACACGGACTTTGTACGCCGGTAATCTCCGAGCTGAACAACTCGGATGTGTGAAAGCAGCTTTTTGTAGGGTGACGAGAGAAATTGACTTGATTTTGAAACTGTTTAAGGATCAAAACACTGGTGCTCTACTTTAAACCAAAACGATGTTGGTTGGAGTGAAATAAGGACCATCGTACGATTTGCAACTTGTTTATGTGCAGTTTGTTTGTGTTTATTTGTTTTTCTGTATTTGTTTTCTTTTGTCCCAACTATGGTTTACTTTTAAAGCTTTTGTGAAATTTATGAAATACAAAAACACATTTTAACCCCAACCTATGGTCTCTGCAGTCATTTTTCCCTCTGTTCTTAACTCACTATAACAGTTAATGAAATCCACAGTTCTGGGTTTTAACACTGTTTCATTACAAACATCAGGTCTCAGTTCTTCTACTGTAAAAAAAATTGAATATAAAACTATCGCTACTCCTGAGAAACGAGTAATAATATTTCTTTAGTGAAAGTTACAGGGAACCATTAAATCAAAATAATCAAAATAGTACAAAGATATGAACAAGCAGAAGTAGTAAAATGTTCCATCAAATGTATATCGGCAGTACTCACGGGATAATGTCTTATTGATTTCTTTACTGACGTGTCCTGGCATGAATATTTAGTACTTGTGGTGTCTGATCAGTGGTAAAACAGCCACAAAATACTATAGTACAAGTACTACTAGTAGATCAATAACATGACATGGAGCCTGTACTTTAAAGATTTAACAGTGTTGGGGGTTATTTATGTAACGTGTACAAAAAGGTGAAAAACTGAAACTCTTGCTGTAACAAAGGTGGACAGGACCTGATTCTTGGTTCATTTGAAGACATCAGGTCAGTTCCTTCACAAAGTGATGCCACATGACTCATGGAGCAGAAATAATGGATATTTATTATTTCTTTATTTGAGGTCTTCATTTTCTGATGATAAATGTGTTTATGCTGCTGGATCCATGTATGTGGGCTTTACATGAGGTTAAGACCTGGTCACAGTGAGATAATGTATGAATCTCACCACCACTCAGTTTTGTGTTATTTCAGTTACTGACAATGTGACTTCACTGTGTGTTAAATGTGTGTTTTTGTCTCTGTTACTGTTTGTAAAAGCTGTGTGAAGTTTCTGTTACTGACTGCTCTTTGCTTTATGCTGGCATGTTGGTTCGGTGAAGAGGGAAGGTAACAGTTCATCTACATGTCACACCAAGACGTGAGACATCTAGATCATTACAAATGACTTTCAACTGTTTCAACTGTGGCTTATGGATCATACGCTTCATTCTTCTTCCTCCAAACTACCACTGATCCATGTGCCAAAAAAGTTCCACACAGCAGAACTGAATCTCCACCTCAGTGTCTTATTTATAGGATTTGAGTAGATTATAGTACAGAGGACTGTTCTGTGCTTTTGGCTCAGTAGTGGTGCGTGTGCGAGACCTCAGGGCTTGTGTTTGTACCATGCTGCAGGTTGGTCATGTCTGGTTTTAGCCCTTGATAGCTTCCTTTTCTGCCACATCCAGGTGGTGTAAACATAGTTCCTTTAACTTTGACCCTATGATCTATGTTTCCAACAGTGTCTCTAGAAACATGAAGTACCTTCTTTCTTTATTTATCGTTTACCTTGTTTGTGAAAGCCAATGATCTCTTCTCCTTTGAGGCAATTATTTTGACTTAACTATATTTCTAACGTGCAGTTAAACATGAACCAGAGAAATCAGTTTTTTAGTGGCGTACTTGTGCTTTTGGTACTTTGTGAAGCATGTTCTCTGTAACAGAAACTGAAAAGATTTGCACTGATAAAAAGTGTGTGTTCTCTGTAACAGTGGATGAGTCAAACTCAAACACTGGAAGTTGGGATTTGTTCATTTTGCCAAACACTTACTTTGCACAAGGGAGAGAAAACATTGGAGTGTGACTGACACTAATTTTAACTACAGTATGGACAGTAAATTAAATACACTTACAGTACTTTAAGTTGTAATTGATGTCGAAAACGTTTTAATACATTAAGTGTACTTTTATTTGCTTCAAAACTTCAAATACCCTTTGTACACATCAAGTGTGTGGGTTTTTACTGTAAATACCTGCACACATGCTGGTATAAGGTTTTCTTTAGAAACATCTCAATTTCTTTTGTGTTCTTACTTTATGCACATGTTGTTTGTTAATACTCTGGACTTAGATGAAGAGCCAGATTTAACTGCTTCACTCCAAAGCATTGATTCGCTATAGAGGATAAAAAGTAATAAAATGAAACGGAACGTTTTAAAAGTAAAGTATAAAAACTTCAGACGTGTTTTTGTTTGAGTAAATATTTCATTTCCCGGGAAAATTCGATTCCGCCAAAAACGTCGTTTCAGTGAAACTTCCGCCTCTGGCGTGACGCAACTTCCGTCTGGGCTGATGGCCAATCAGCATCGCGTCCTCGGCTGCTCTGACCAATCAGAGAGCGGCAGCGGGAAACACAGCTGATCGAAGTGGCGGTTTCAGGAAGATTTGGCGCTACGGCTCATTTTGTGAAAGCAGGAGGACGGAAAGTGAGCAGGACCGGGTCCAAGACGAGAAACCGAACCGAGAAGACCTCTTCCAACATTTTTACAAAGGTAAATCCACCAGCAGCGATATAATGAAGCAGCAAAGAGCCTCAGTGTTGAGTTTTAACGGATTAAAGACGCTGCTTTCACTCTGAGTTCCGTTTCTCTTTAAACCTCCACATCTCGTCTCTTTTACATAATTATCGTCAAATCACTCGATCAAAATGATGGTTTGTGTGAAGCTGACATGTTTCCTCTCGTCATGTTGGTTGTTTGTGGTGTATTTTCGTGTATTTTCGTGTATTTTTGTGTATTTTCGAACACTCGAGGTGTTTTAAAGCGCTGCTGTTTTGGCGCCATTAAACAGCCATGTTGTTTGTTCTGCTCGTTGTTTGACGTTAAATAAGAAACTTTTTCTACAGATTTCTAAACTTTAACACATTATTTATTCTTTATATTTACAATATTCACTACCCGACATTATAAAACATGGTTTTAGGTTGATGTGATGTTTAAGTTTAACCATCAGTTCACTGTTGATCATGAAACATGTTTGTAAAAGGAGGAAATGTTTGGTAAAATATCACTTAAATGTTAAATTTCTTTTTGTTATTTTAGTTTTCAGCATCAATCACCAGAGATTTAATGTGTATAAAACTATTTGTTTTCTTTTGTTTAAATTTTAATGCATAAGTTCAGATTTAGGTATCAAATAGTTATTATTAGTAGTTTTATATAAAAGATTCTATTACTACATATATTCTTGGTATCTACCAGTGTTTAATGTTAAAGTTATGTGTGATTATTTCTCAGACGTTTTTTTTGTCATTTTAACGACTTTATTTAGGTTTTTAAAACCAAACTTCTGTCTTTTGGTTTTAGGGAGACACAGAATGCCCAGCACGCGCTCTCAGGGTCCGGCTCAGCCCACGCTGTCGTTCCCTCGCCGTAAGTCCTACAGAGTTTCTTCTCGCCCCAAGACGCCCCAGCAGGAGAAATCTTCGGTCTCTTCACCGACCAAACATGAACCCCAGCACCTCCCTGTAGCCCTGACCCGGATCGGACCGCTCTCCCAGAGACGCCCTGCTGACCAGCCCACCCCTCTCTCACCCAGACGCCTCGTCGACCGCCTCACCCCTCTCTCACCAAAACCACCGGTCAACAGTCCATCTCCCCTCTCACCCAGACGTCCTGCCGCGCAGCCGCTGCCACCTTCATCTCCCAGTCTTCAAACCCGGATTCCACTCAGCCCCAGAAAACGCACAGGTAAGAGACCACCGATAAGAAAAATGCAGAAAGACACAGGCTATGTTATCTGTAAAAGGAAATGTTAACAGGTTTTATCTCGTAAGGTGATGACAACAGCTGCAACCTCAGTGCCATCCTGTTGGGTTCGCCACCGAAGCAGAGCAAACTGGCGGCCGCATCTCCACGGAAACTCAGGTTTGATGAGAATTCGCCGGTCTCGGCTCGTCGTCAGCTGCTCCAGTCTTCACCACGACAGCCGGTCTCTCCCCCGGCCAGATCATCGCCGAGGAGACAGGAAACACCTGCTGGAAGTCCTGTGGGTCAGACGTCTGAGAAGAAGCCGCCAGTCGCTCGGCTGTTTGCAGAGAGTGAGTTTCAGTCTGTTGGAACCTTTTTATTGTGATAAACCTAAGTTAGGGCTGAATTTACCTCACACTCCTAAAATACGATTCATTTTCATCTGTAAAATGTCAGAGTAGTTTCAGATCTATCATGGGAATCCAAGTGAGCACAGCTAAAACCTAAGATCTTCATATTTGAGAAGCTGGAACCAGAAAATATTCATCATATCCAATTGAAACGGGGAGAATGGTTACTGATTCACTTTCTGTTAAATGTTTTTGTCTCCTTCAAACTGAGAATTACTCAGTTAAAGATGGAAATGATTGTTTCAGCATGATCAAGTCTTTGAATAGTCTATATTTTATCCTGTCAAGTCATTCACACTGGTCTTGGTTGATATAGTTGTCTCTCGACTGCTTTATTAACCGAGCTGTGTCTTCATCAGAGTCGAGGTTTCACAGCGTGAAGCAGGCGCTCCACACCGCCGTCCCTGAGCGGCTCCTGTCCAGAGAAGCTGAGCGAGCGTCCATCCGCTCCTTCCTGGAGGAGAAGGTGTTGCAGCGTCTCCCCGGCAGCCTCTACATCTCAGGAGCTCCAGGAACTGGCAAGACGGCCTGTCTCAACTGCGTCCTGCAGGAGATGAAGGTACTTTGATAGTTTAGTGCACAGACATAGAAACTTTACTTTACTCACGTCTACATTCCCTTAAGAACATGTGACTACAGGTTACTGTAGTGGGTCCCAAACTAGTAATGGGCTCGACCCAGATCTCGGATCATGAAGAGAAGGTCTTTAACAGGATGTGTGACTTTCTTTTGTTTGTGTTTTTCTTCTGCCTCCACCAACAGGCGGAGCTGTCGTCAGTACAGATGCTGGTAGTGAACTGTATGAGCCTGCGGAGCTCCCACTCCATCTTCCCTCTGCTGGCCGACAAGCTGAGAGCGTCTGGGGGTCAGAACGGACTGCAGAAGTTCCTCACAGCCCCGGGCCCCGCTGTGTGAGTAAAATCTGCTTTTCAGACCCAGAGGTTTCAGTTTTCATGTCCTTTTGTCAACTTATTGTTAAGAGAGAATGAATCTGCACTGTCACAGGTTACAATACACAAGTTACTTAATGAAGAGTCTCTGACTTCTGCTTTGGCTCCTCCTCAGGCTTCTGGTTCTGGATGAGATGGATCAGCTGGACAGTAAAGCTCAGGACGTCCTCTACACCATCTTTGAGTGGCCGTACCTGCCCAAGTCTCGTCTGTCTCTTATTGGTAAGGTCGTACCTGCTGCTGCAAACCTGCATTTTATTTTACTCGAACTATTTATACAGATAAAAATCACGAATATTTGTTACATGAAGTCCACAAAACAGGTAATCTGACACAAATGATGATAGTAAAGGTGCTGAACTGTGTCGTCTCTGCAGGTATCGCCAACGCTCTGGATCTGACCGACCGCATCCTACCCAGACTGCAGGCTCGCCCTCACTGTCGCCCCCTGCTGTTGAACTTCCCTCCCTACAGCCGGGAGGAGCTTGCTGCCATCGTGCAGGACAGACTCACACAGGTAAATGCAGAGAGGAAAATAAACCCACAACGCAGTCTTAGTTTTACATTTGCAGACTTTATCATGAGACTTTTGTTTTAATGTTTTCTTTCCTCAGGCGTCCGCTGAAGGAATCGTCGACACCTCTGCCGTTCAATTCTGTGCCAGGAAAGTGTCGGCCGTGTCGGGAGACGCCAGGAAGGCTCTGGACATCTGCAGGTAAATGTCTTATCTCACAACCTCCGTGTTCCTCAGCAGCTTAATGTGCTCAGTTAGTTGGAGCAGAAAAAAGTGAAGTCCCCACTGTATTTGTGTCTATTTTTTTTATTAGTGTCTGATGTTGCTGTTAAGTTTTAATTTGTTGCATTTTTGTCTGAAGCATCTTGTTGATACAGTTTTATCTAAAAAACATGGTTTAAGAAATTAAACAAATTTATTTTTAGAACTCATTCAAACATTTGAGCTGAAAGTTTCTGTTTTTATGCTGTTAAACTGCTGCAGAGTTTAACTTCTGCTACGTTCTCTTCATTTTCCAGAAGAGCTGTTGAGATCGTGGAGTCTGATGAGAGGAAGAAAGCAGCAGATTCAAAAGCTGAAAGTAAAGGTGAGTAAAGTGTCACTGTGGTGTCTCTGATGAGGTTTGATCTGAACCAGCTGGAGTCCGTTTTTATTCCTGCTGTGACGAGCGTGAACTAACTGGATCTCCTTTTGTCCTCGTGTTCGTGTGCAGCGTCTCGAGTCAGCCTCCCTCAGGTCGCGCGTGTGCTGTCGGAGGTGTACGGCGACCGCATGGCGTCTCCGAGCGGCGGCGGCTCGGATGGAGAGAGTTTCCCTCTGCAGCAGAAGCTGCTCGTCTGCTGCCTCCTGCTGCTCATTAAAAACGGGAAGAGCAAAGAGATCGTCCTCGGAAAGGTGAGACGCTGACCACGCCAAAATGTTCACACTTTGTCTTTAGATAGAATTTTAGTCTTTACTGTAAAATGTTAATTTGTTTTGTTGTGATACTTGGAACATGAAGTAAACAGCTTCTGTAAATCTTTTTGCTTTTCGTTGTACAGATCTTGATAAAAAAGGAAACAGTTTAATTCTGGGTAAAGTTAAAATGAGTCAGCATTAGCTGACCTGTAGAGACATTACACAGCTCATTAATAGATGAAGCTTTCAGGAGAAATAAACGTGTTCATCCTGGACCCAGCTGCAGCCTGAATGTAATAAACTGCTGGTCTGATATTTATCTAAACAAGTTGTGAAACTGTTTGTTTCAGCTGCACGAGGTTTACAGTCGTCTGTGCGCTCAGCGTCAGATGTCCGGAGTCGGTCAGGGCGAGTGTTTGTCGCTCTGCAGCCTTCTGGAGAGTCGAGGCATCTTTGCTCTGAAGAAGGGAAAGGAGGCCCGTCTCACTAAGGTACAAACATCACACCGCTCTGTAGGAAAAGACCGACTGCATGAGAGGAAACGACAGCAGAGGCTTATGAAATGTTTCAGTGTTTAAAGAAAAGCATGAGCTTCTTAAACAGGGCTGTGTGTTCATGTGGTAGCGAATACCCTGAAATCTGCAGCTTCTTATCTTGGTTTTTCATCTGTGATCTCATGATTTGTTTCTTTTCCTGCAGGTGTTTCTGAAGATCGAGGAGAAAGACGTTGAAAACGCTCTGAAGGATCGAACGTTGATCGGCAGCATCCTGGCTGCAGGACTCCCCTCGTGATGATTTATTTTATCTCAGATTTTTTTAAGTTAAACATATGAAGATTAGTTTTTTTAATTCTCATTTTTGCTGAGAATCTGTACAGTTTTTAATGTTTTTTTTTTCCCCTCTTCAGTTTTCAGTTGGAGAAACTTTTATGAGTTTTCGAATTGCAGCATTTGTTTCTGTTTGGATTTGAAACGTTTCCGTTTTTATGCTGTAAATAAACAAATGTACAGACGTCTTAAACAGCTCCACTTGATTTTGCCACAATGCAGAAAAACGAACAACCACAATAATCAGTTAATGTAAATTTCACGACAGATTTTATTTTGCTGCCTTCAACATGTTTCTTTCGACCTCATCTCACTCACCTGTCAAACCTGTTTTTAAAGCGACTGATCGTCGCAGCAGGTCTGTGGACTGAACTCCAGGACCTGAACTACCTCCGATTGGATTAGAGGGTTAAACGGCTTCACTGCAGCTGATCAGCTTTAACTTCAACATACTTTAACTGTCTGACTGACTTCCTGCCACATGTCGTGTCCCTGGACTAGACCCTGAACCCCAAACCCCTGATTCCTTTAAATACAGCTGTGTGTTCACAGGAAACATCCCCAACGGGACAGATAAACGTTCATAATTCAAAACAACTTGTATTTAAAGATAAAACCAGAAAATTCTTTTTGTGTTTACCAGATAATTAATTAAAGTGAACTTATTAAAACCAGTTTTTAATTCTATATTCAAATACTGTTGAACCAGCACGACACAGAAAACATTAATAAAATCAAATTTTATTCACAGCAACACCTTAAAGTGGATGGAAAAAATATATATATAGTGCATTTCAAATACAAATACAGAGACCAAAAATGTAAACTCCAAGATAAAATATTAAATACAGATTTCAAATATTTTGCCAATAAACCACATTAACTCAAAGCTTCAGTAGCAACACATCAAGCAAAGACCTCAACACAAACTCTTCATCCTTTTATGTGATCATTTCCATCTTTTATTTAAACATGAGGTTTTCTGTAACTTTCAAATTAACAGCTCGACATCATTTCAAAGATTTTCCTTTGATTGTCTGAACATTCGGACACTCGATAGTCGACATGTTGAGTAAATAAAGAAACTGGAACAAAACAGGAGTGTCTAGAATTAGTTTGAAGAGGGTTAATGTTAAAAAACGGCTCACAGTGAGATTTACGTCCTTTGATGTAGGAAATAATCAAACATTTTGAAATTCTACCATCTGTTCTGATGCCAGTGATCTAGAACTAACCAAACTCAAGTCCAAGTTGTCCTGGGCTCGATTTCACATTCTAACGAGGTCTGACTTCGTAACTGAGTTATGTCAATGTGCACAAAAACTGAAACGCAGTATTCAGGAACCTCCAAACACAAAAAGTGTTTATTATATTCAAATGGGGGATTCAACATTTAACATCAACATTGGTCGTAGCACAGTTTGTTGCATGTAGTGTTAAAAAGTAAATGCATATTAATAAATAATACTGAACAATAAATAAATAGTTGTGCACATTCAGCGTGAGGAGGTTCAGTCGGTGTAAAATCTATAAACATTCTCAGAGTTTAACTCAATAAATCAGGAACATTAGCCCTCGGTTCAAGTCACTGGACGCGACAAATCACATTTTAGTGTATTTACAATCAACTGAACTGGAAATAAATTAACTTTGATACGACACTGAAGTTCACATCTTGTACATTTAGTTTGATGAAACCATAAACTTTAAATTCAGATAATTATTATTATTTTTTATTATTATTCAAAATAATACAGAGAGGTCACAATGTTGAAGTTAAAAATTTATAATTTATCGATGTAAACACACTGACACTACTATTTAATTTACAGTTTATAGTTTCTCAATTAGTTTTTGATTTGAAATTTTTTACATTTGAATGTTTCTGTACTTTGACCAAATTCTCATCAGAATCACATTTTGATTATTGTCCTGTATCATTCAGTTCTGGACTTAAGTACAGAAACAGTTTTTAATCTGTTACTTCATTATGAATGAATGTAGATGGATTATTTAACTAACTGTAAACCAACTGGGCCACTTTTTTATTTTATGTTATTTTACTGTAATTTCTACAATATTCAGTTTCCAATCACAATATGTTTTACAAAGTTATTATTTAAAACTTTTACTAAAGCTAAATAAACTTTATTTGCATGTTTGCATAATAACCCAAAAAGTCTATTTAGTCTATTCTATTCTTTTTGATTCATTGGTCCAACCGGTGAATTAACTGAAATACGTTTAACGTTACACACTGCAGTTATTAGGAATGTTTTTCTCATTAATATCAGTGATAAGACGTAGCTGCTTTGCAGTAACACGAATAAAAGCCAAATGAACTCTAACAAATTAGTGTATAACAGTCCATTATATTAAATTTATGATAAAGCTATCGCAGCCTAAATATAGATTTTACTCTGAAAATAGATCCAGTCGTGTGTTTTTATATTTCTTGTATCCAACAGTAGATTCTTCTAATCTAATCTAAACTTTAGTTTTTTGGTGCAAAATAATGTAAAAAATATTCTAGTTTGGTCGTTTCTGTTGCCTCGTATAGTTGTAAACACGCAGCTGCCGTTGTGAGAGAGAAACAAACAGATGAACGACTAAAATAAAGCACAGCCGTGTGTTCGGAGACTTTCATGCACAGAAATTAAATACATTCAAGTAGTGATCTGGGTTTGTAGAAAAGCTTATAAAGAGTTGATTCTCTGAAGTTGGTTCAGTATCAAACCTTCAACACAAACAGACATTTCAGTCCCTGAATTGCTGCTGAGTGAAAAACACATCTGAACCATGTTTCACTTGTTTTAATCGTTAACAGTCGTGTGTGAGCAGCAGGTTTTTCACCTCTCTAAGGTTAATTTAGTTCAGAGGAGCAGCCAGTGCTCATTTCAGGTGAATGGAAACAGTACAGCTACACAGGCCGACATACGGAGGCTCGGGAGTGCCAACGTAATATTTACACACTGGCTCAACCCCTTGTGTTTGTGTTAATCCTTAAAACTGTTATTCTCTTATGAAATGGAACAACACTTCAGGACCTCTGTGTATCATAAGTAATTAACATTTGTATCGTAAATAGAAATGATACTTGTTTAATCTCATAACGTCGACTTCAGCTCTGCGATTACTTCTTATTATTCGGGTTAAGCAAAGTTTAAAGTACATTAAAGCAACCTTAAACTGAGACAACCTGAAGGTTTATATAAATCTGGGTTTTTCCAGACCACTTTGCTCCACCTTACACGTACACTGTTATATTAAAACTGTGAAGTTGAAATTCAGCCGTGTGTTTTTTCCTCAACAGCAGTGATTCAGTCTTACGGGGAACTAAACCAACAACAGTTTCACTTGTCGTCTTGTTACTTCATCTTAAAAATATCTAATGCACATTAAAGTAAAGAAGCGGGCAGAGTAGCATCAGGTTAGCAGGGTTTGAAAGTTCATTATTTGCATAGACAGTAGCTAAAGGGCAAGTTTCTGACTTTTAAACCGTCCTTAACACATTTTCTTCGTCCACGTGGTGGCAGCAGACACATCATGATAGAAGTGCTGAGATATCACCAAGTTGTTTCAGTTGATATCTTGAACTTGCCAACAAATATTTATTTCTACATCACTGGAATATTTTCATACTTTCTATAACGATAAAGTCCTAATAAAGGACCTTCTCCTCCTCTGAGACCACTACTAATTCTCTTCAGAAAGCTTTGTGTTTCTTTGTTTTGCTAATTCTGTCTCCGTCATCTGCTTTTCTATGTCTCCGTGAACAAAGAGTGATGTATTGACCACCTCATAGCATCGTCACTATAGTTCTGCCTTTTTAATACTTTGGGTATAAGTGATCTAGTTTCTTCAAAGCCAACCACTGCCTCCTTAGAAATCCGTGTCTTAACCGTGTTTTCTTTATTTTACATGTCAGAACTTCCTGTGTCTCTAAATCCTCAAAGTGACTCATTATTTCTACATTTACATGAAAATATTTCAGATTTTTTAGTCATCTCAGACTTCACAACCACAAGAAATGTGAACCTGGGGAAAAATAAATATCAGCATCACGGCCCACTCCTCGACTTTAAGTTGTTCTATTGTTCTTCTAACAGCTGATGTAACAAGACAACACGACTCTCAGTAATCAAACTAAGAATTCAGCCACTGTCTGATGTTCGTTCTCCAATAAGGAAACACTGGTTTCAGGGGACATGGGTGGCGACGGTCTCTACCTCAGTCGGGCAGAGAAGCAGCGCATGTACTCCGTCATCCAGCGGTCGTCCGCCACTACCAGCTGCGACCGCCTCATCTTCTCCAGGTCAGCTGATCGAGCCCGCCGCCGATCCATGTTGGAGCTCCGTTTGTCGGACTCCCTCCGAGTCTGGACGCAGGCGTCGGACGTGTGACTCTGTGAGAGGAAAAACCAGAGAGAGAGGAGTAGTTTCCGAAACGCACACCAGTGTTGTATTATTAATGTTAACAGAGTGTTTGGTGACACGGCTTCACTTCTCTGGTGTCCTGTGAACCAAGATAAGCTGATCTGCAGGACTCAAACTGTTCTGCTGGTTACATGTTGCTCCAGCTACTTACAGTACTAGTCATGTAGCTGGTTCTGCTGGTTCTTATTTCCAAGAATAAGCATAGTTTTATTGACTGATACTTTCAAATCCAACATAATGACCAAAGTCATATTATATTAGTCCTTCTGTATTGTCTAAGAAAGCTCCTACCAGAGATGTAAACTTTCAAATCTAGTTACTTTTTTATCAACAATGGCTTCTGCAATGAGGCAGAAGCACTTCGGTGGCTACAGAACTCAGATTTCAATCCAAAAAATTTCTTTTTTAGATCATGTGAAATTTTCCATTTTTAAACAAATTCCTGCAAAATTCAATTTTTCTATATTTAACAACCAAACGTGTAGAAAACATCTTCCCACAGAGAACAGGATAATTAATTAATATGGATATTAACCATTATGAACAGAAACATTTTATATGGAGAATGTTTCCTAACTCACGTCATTGGGCGACCTCCTGACCTCCATCTGTCTCTCGGTCCAGTCCAGTCGGCTCGATGGTCTGCGGTTCTCTTTGGTTCTGATTGGTGGTTGACTCTTTGCCCTCGGTGGTTTGTGGACGATGGCCGCTTTGTCGTCATGGGAACCATCCCGGTGTCCCGGCTCAGAGCGAGGGGTTCGACGGCGATGACGTCGTTTTGGAACTGGTTTCACTGGGTCTCCGTCAGACGACGCAGAGTCGGCCGGGCCGTTGTCCGTGTCATCTGAAGGTCCGCTGGTGTTTGGAGCTGCTGTTGCTGAAGCTCCACTGGGTTCATTCACCCCGTTTTCTACAACCTCTGCTTTAGAGGAAGAACAACAGGACAATAGTGTTAATAGAAACTTTAAAATGACAGAAACAATCGACTATTATTATTTTTTTTATAATACAATAAATGTACATGTACTAGTACTAGTGTGTACTTCAGTATACTGTGACATGATGTTGGTGCAGTTTAATTCACAGTACATATCTTATCATATGTTTTCAGTTAATTAAGTTGATAAATCTACTGGATATATTCTGAAAATTGTGGGGATGAAATTCAGAGCTGATCTGGTCTCCTGAGTCTCCATGGAAATGTTAGAGACACAATCAGTCCTTTATGTCTTAGCCCAGTGTCTGAACCGGTCCCATCTGATCGCTCAACCTTCAGTCCAAATATTTTTAGCATCAGCGTCTGTTGAGGTGAACCAGCTTCGAGTCCTCATACTGTCAGAGAGACGCTCGCACAGGGGCACAAAGAAACCCCCCAGGAGGGTTGGTGAGATTATTCCAAACGTTTGAAGCCTGATCAGATGCACATTTATTATATGGTTTCAGGACAGTTTCAGCTGACCTGAAACCTTTCCAAATAAATAAATTAGCAGGGCTGCAGCCAATTGTTATTTCCGTTATTACTGTTATGAATTATTGAGTCTGTATTTTGACATATTGATAAAAGAAAAGCTCTGTGAAGTGAAGTTGAACTAAACTGTAATATTGACCTGATGATGGGTCTGGTCGGGCTCACAACCGTTATCTTTGCCTGCTCACTAATCTCGCATCATGTTACAGGCCCCTCTCTATAATAACAACAAACCTCACCTGCAGTTGGTGCAGCGTCTACGACCGAAGCTTCTCCACCTCCCACCTCAGTCGCTCCGTCCTCAGAAGACTGTTCTGGCCCAGGACCAGGCTTTAGCTCCTCTAACCTTTGTTTCATCTCCATGGATGTTTGCGGTGGAGGTGGGAGGGACAGAGGGGCGACTTTGTTCCTCATCAGCCTCGGAGTGGACCAGCCGCTGGACTCTGAGCCGCTGTCCCAGCCCTCCCAGAACCAGGGCTTGTGGGAATGTTCCATCACCCGCCGAGTCAGACGGTACTTCAGAGAGTCCTCGTAGCATTTGGAAAACGTCTCCCATTTGGGATCCTTGAACTTCTTCATGTACTCTGTCCTGATCTTCTTGGTCACCATGGTTCTTTTATTGCTGCGCTTGGTTCTAATCACTGAGGAAATAATAGATTAAAACTGAACACGACAGTCGGATAAATCTGTGTAGATAATGCAGTCTGATTAGGTGAATTACAAAAAGAAATACTCCTAAATGTTAAAGTGGAAAAGTGGAGTGAAGACATTCATATTATCTGAATGTGCTGATGGATAATTAGGTAGATGGATAATATAATACCAGGCTACATCATATCTAACATTTGAAACAGTAATATTCTTTATTGACTATAAACTAATCTGATCATGTTCCACTGTGTAGCTGTTATAACTGTGTAGCAGCACCTGGTGACGTCCCTCAGCCAGGTGTGGGTTACCTGTACACTCCTCCAACAGATTACCCTCAGTAGAATAGGACTGAGGCTTATTATAGTCTTACTACTTACTACTGACTGAAATACTACAACTGTTACTCACAGTACACACCATCTACTTCAGTCAGTACTCCCGCCTACACACTGTGTATTTATGATCTAAATACCTTTACTGTAGTGAAAAGAAACCACATTAAGTATTAATTAATGTGTGCTGACCTACATCTAATCCCAGCATGAAACCAGGACATTATTTAACATTATTTCATATCAATTTACAGCCAATAAGCGAATTATTGCACATTTACTGACGTCTCCTCCTGTAACAGAAACACACGTTCGTGTTGTTTTGAAGGTTTAATGTTCCTCAGTCACACCCAGTCATTGTATTTATAGGATGTTAGCTCGTAAACACACCACAGAAAAATAAAATATCCGTTTAGTTTGTTAAATGTTAAAAATATAAAGTGAAATGTGTAAAGATGAGGTTTAATGAGACCGTGTGAAAACAGGCTGCAGCCATGTTCACACCCGTTAATCCCCGTTTATTAACACGCTCAGGATTTAACACACAGTCCCGCACAGGTGTGATTTGAAAGTCAGATATATTATTACTCACCCAGATCTCATTCCATAGGGGTCCGGTCCGGTTTAAAGCCCAGTTTGTGGCTCTGGTGTCGCGGTCAGACGGCTGGCATCGCTCCGCTCCTCCGGCTGACGGCTAACAGAGCGCGGCTAAAGCTAGCTAACACCACACGGTGCTTCCGGCGTGCACTTTCAAAATAAGGCAACCACGTCGAGGGTATTTTTATACAAATACAAACACAATTAACCTCAGGAGTCGAGTGTTAAAATGTTTGTAGAAGACAAAATGAAGAGTCCACATCAGGTGGCACTGTCACATAGGAGTACCAGTTGTACATTAAATAAGAGAATACAGTTCTAAAATACAGTATGACACTTCAAACGTAAGAAACGAACATGGATGGAAGATGGTCCTTGATGCAAAACATCTGCATTTTTACTTTGTAGCCTAGAATTAACAGGACTATGTGAAAACGAGGCATTTAGTTTATTCATTTATTTATGCAGTTACAGTACTTATTCGTGCAGGTTATATTTATGCAGAAAGAGACAATAGAACATGCAAAACGTTTTATAAGTCAGCTCAAAGCACTTTCCTTAGATTTAAGACACTGGAGATTATAACAATGTAAATACATGAAATTACGCAGAAAGCCCAGTAAATCCCACTTAAGCAGCACTAGTACAGTGAAAACATTCCCTTTAATGGAAGAAACCTTCAGCAAAACCAGGCTCAGTTTGGGCGTCCACCTGCCTCCACTGGTTGGACTGAAATTGTGGACGTTCTGTTATTTACTATTCTGCCACAGTGCAGGTAACACATGCGATGACCTGGCTGCATGGTGTGTAGTTGTTTTGTGTCTCTCAGTGTGGAGGAACCTTCTACAGGTTTATGCACAACGGGTGCACTGCCTCACTGTGACTGAGTTTGCAGCTAGAGCAGCTGCCATGTAAGAATTGTAACCTTTATTTTGAAAGAGCAGTATTTCCGGTCCTGATTGCCTGATGTGCAGATATTTAAAGATAAAATGATAAAATATGATTTTTACACAAAGACGCCTGGATAAGACTGCACATGTGCATTTTACCTCCCTAAACTGTGAATAGTAACTTACTCCGTATCTCCCGAAGGGCTGCTGGCTGTAATATGAATACTTCCAACTAATATATCTTATTATAACAGGGTTTTTGATTTGTTGAGAATAATAAAAATCTAACTTTCATCATCAAACTAAATCTCAGCAGCAGGAAGGAGATAATAAAATTAGTGCTGTTAAATTGAGGCAGTTTAGTTTACAAAGAAAATAAATTGCTAGAAAAATGTTTTTGAATTGAAAAATCTCATAAAAAATCCACAATTATCATAAAAGAGTGAAATTTCATTCACAATGGTCCTAAATACCAGAATATAAAAATATAAAAATATTGTGCATATTAAAAAATAAAAAAGAGGCTGGACCTTCAAGTAGTTTGCTGTGGTTAATCCACCACTGATTATTTTCAGTCCTCTTACTTAATATATGTGCAGCAGTGTTTAGTTTCTACAGGTTACTGTGTGTTTGTGTTGTTCTGTGTCTCACATTTTAAACTTTTAAATACTGCACAGTTTAGGTACATTTAGTACCTATAATTTGGAGTCTTCAAGTAGCTTTTTTTAAAATATAAAGCTAAATACTGGTAATAATACTAATACTAAAAAGAAAAATGATATCTTAAAAATCAGTAGGTCATAAAAAACCTAAATAAAGTTATAGAATTATAGAAATATATGGGCCACACATACAATAACACATAAATATTTACATACATGTTGATACAAGAGGCTTGACTGAAGACACCATGTTCTTCTGTGGGACATAGGAACAGTCAGTGGGCTCAGGTCACAGCTCATTTAGTACCAACAATTCTTATTATTTAAAAATAAGTTAATAATATTCAATCAATCTAAATCAATTCTAACTTTTATCTCTAATATTTAAATATGTCTGTAATGTTGCAGCTGCATTTTGAACTAATTCTACTTGTATTAAGCCCTGAATGAGTAGTATTACAGTACATTTACAGGGCATGAATAGTTGTCGGAAGCTCTTTCTGCTTCTGAGATGTAAATAAAACAACGTATCCTCCAGTGAAGAGTCTGTTATATGAACTGAAAATAACAGCGAAAACAGTGAAACGCAGTAAATAAATGAAACTTCACATGTTCCTTTTCTCAGCGGCTCCACTGCAGCAATTTCACAGAATTGGACGTATATAACGTAATATTAAGCATTAAGCGGTAAAACATCATCAATGGTCTCTAAACCAGATTTTTGTTTGTTTTTTATATCTATCTATCGCTGATGAGGACTGAACAGTTTTCTACAGGGTTCTGCAGGGTTTCACCTCCTTCTGCCTCTTGGTTGTTCAGCATTTCCAGTGTTGATCCATTTGCTGCCACCTGCGGCTCCTGCTCTTTACGTCCTCTGAGCCGCTCTGTACAATGAAAAGCAGTTTGTCATGTGTGTGAAAGTTTAACTGTACTCTGTGTTTCTACAAAGCAAAAAGCCAGTGAGAACAAAGCTGCGTCTCAGAAGAGTCAGAAACTGTCCATTTTATATAATAACGACTAAAAACACAGGGTTTGTTCCATAACTTACTGATTGTAACAGCAATGATAACAGTGGTGATGACAGCAGTGAAAATGACTCCACAGACGACACCGACGACGTTCATCTGTTCAGCACCTGAGAGAATATTTAGAAAGACAATGAGTTTAGAAGAAAGCAGAGTTCCCTCGGCCTCCTCCTGTTTGAAAGTCAGGCTCATTATATGAATGTTTCAACTCAAGTTTCAAAGGTTGAAAAAACAGATGTTTTGATAAGAACAACACAAAGTGATTTACCAGAGTTGTTTGGTTTGGTCACTTCTCCCAGTGGAGGTTGAGTTGTGCTGAACTCCTCTTTGTTTGTCCTTACCTTTTCTTTTTTCACTGTTTCAAATGAAACACACACATGTTCAGGTGTTTTAATTATTCCAGATGTCTGATTTAGAAGCAGAATTCAGAATGAGACACACTGTAGTACCCTCCAAAAGTATTGGGACGCCAACGCTAATCTATTCTATGCACCACAGACGTGTGTTTAAGGTCAGCTGAATGGATTTCATCCCAATTTCAACTTTACATTGACGAACACCTCTGAAGAGAGCTCCTTTTGACCCAGATTATAGATGATGCAGTCACCTTTAATCTGGGTCAAAAGGTGACCAAAGTGTGACCAAACTCCCAGTTCACTTTGCATGTAAAACCTGAGTCACCTCACACTAAACAGTGCTATGGTCCTGTTCCAATACTTTTGGATAGGATGTAATTTGATTATAAAGTGAGAAATTCATTATACTTACCAACAGTAACAGTATTAGTACAGCTGGTCTTGTTTTTTGGGACGTTGCATTTGTAGACTCCACTGTCAGACAGTCGGACTGAGGAAATCCTCAGGTCCAGGATTCCTCTTTTCAGTTCTTCGTGGTTGAGCTTTGTCCTGTTTCTGTACTGCTCCATCTGAAGACCGCTCTCGTCCTTTCTGTGTCTGTACGAGTGGACTACCTCTACCTTGTTGAGGTCAACTCTCTTCCAGTCGACTGTGTAAGTGGACACATCGGCGGCAGGACGCAGACGACATGGTAGAGTTACATCTTCACCTTCTTGTGCTTTGACCGGCTGAGTCTGACAAATGGCGTCAAACTTTCCTGTGAAGAAAGAATTAGAATTAGATTAAGATCATGAACCTTTTTCAGTGTGAGTCTGTTGCATTAAATCAAAATCACCTAATAAGCTGCTCAGTGAAGCTGGAAAACATCTGAGTCTCACCTGATCTAAGATCTTCATCATGTTTCTGTTCATATAACCTGCAGCAGGAAGTCGATATGAAAACTGCTCTTCATGATAATTCTAACCCGTCTAAATTTTCATGTCAAATATTTTGTTAGTAAAATGGAAACTGATCAACATAATCCCTTTGAAATGCACCTTTAGGAGCCTCTTCTAAAAACTACAGCCAGTGACTCAGTGACATCTAGTGGACAAGACGAGCTGATCCTTCAGACAGGCCGAGCAAACCAGTGGCAGCAGGAGGAAGTAAAGAAACCCTGCAGCCAACAACAGTTCACAAACTTTCCACCACCACTGTGTGTGGAGACAGAAATCCTGTTTCATCCTGTTCAGCTGATCCAGATGTTATGAAATGTTATCTGATGTATTCATTGCTGATTTAGTATTCAGTACTGCCATAGTTTCAGCAATGATTTCAAATCAACAAAGCAAAAGTTCAGGATCAGGAGTCCTAATCTTCTTATATTTTCATATATTTCCAATATTGAACAGGTCATACAACAAGTATATTATTAAAATAATGTTCACACGCTGCAGCTGTGTTTTTTTTTTTTTTTTTTTTACTTTACTTTACTTTAATTTACTGCTTCAATTTCCAACAAAACCATCATTTTCAATTGTCCTGTTCTCTGTTTCTTACACAGGCTCAAGTTATATGAAATGTTCTCATGGAAATTAATTAAAAAAGAATAATCAGAGAAGAAAAAGACGAAAAAGCGTCAATAACAGAAGAGAGAGAAAGTTTTCTTCAAGTTTCCTTAAACACTCAACAATTGTTTCACTATTTAACAATAAATCTTAATTTCAACTCACCAACTGCAACTCCCGCGACAATACTCATTAGGAACAGATGAACAGTCTCCATGATCCAACCTGTCACTGAGATCTGCTCCTTCTGCTAAAATAATATTTCACAGAAAATGATTCTCACATGTGTTTGTATCTAACAGATTCCGGTCAGTCCTTCAAAATAATTGTTGTTATAGTTCAGTGATTAACTTCTGTTTTATCACTTGGAGCACATCGTGCTTTTATTTTGTCAATATCACCGTTGGCGAAGTTTAATTGTGAATTAGATGAATTGTATTTTTAAGACTTCCTTTTATTCTTAGTATCAAGGAGGAGGAGCGGACACTTTTGGTTCGGTTTCATTATAGGATGAAGAAACTCCAGTCTCGGTTCGGTTCTGACAAACTTTCAGCTGAGCCTCGTTTTGCGGTAACTTTATGTCAACATAGGTAAAAGTATGTGAAATTTACTACGTACAAATAATAATCGAACTGTTGATAACACGAATCAGACGATTAATCCAAATTTATTCCACATGTAGCATAAAGACGATAAAGCTGTTCCCCGTCTCCCCACAGGTGATGGGGGGGTTCCAGGTGTGACAGGTAAATAAGTACCGAGTGAAAATCTAAAAATACAACAATAAAGAAATGTAAAAACTTTAGATTCAAGTTTGTTTCCGGAAAGATGGCGGAGCGGCGAGATTTGTAGTTGTCGATCAACGTCAGTGTGAACAGAAGGAAATGAATGGCTCGTTTATTTATTTAGTTAGTTTATCAATTAAAACTGTTGGTGAATGTCACTTGTAATAACCTGAAACCAGCAGCTTAGTGTAGTAGTAGTGGTCACATCACCTACCTCACCCTGCCAACCGATGTACTGATATATGTAAGTCGCTCTGGATAAAAGCGTCTGATAAATGACTAAAATGTAAATGTAGAATAAAACATGAAATACATGTTCCTGTGTTAAACAAGGTGAAAATGGCTCCATCGTGTGTCAGTGAGATGAATGTGCGTTCTCCGTGATCTCAGTCTGTTCGGTGGACGGAGTCATGTGAACCCAAGCACACGTCAGCTGTTCTCCATCTTTTTCACTGTGAAACGTTTTTAATTCAATTCAGTTCGTTTGTATTTGTATAAATCAGTCAAATCCCAACAGAAGTCAACTCAAGGCACTTTACAGTGTTTAAGATTTACAGTTATATAGAGTTATATAGAAAACCCATCATAACTAACACATAGTTCAGAGTCGCCTGATCCATCTCTAACTATAAGTTTTATAAAAAAGGAAAGTTTGAAATCTAGTCTTAAATGTAGAGACGGTGTCTGCCTCCAGAACCTGAACTGGGAGCTGGTTCACAGGAGAGGAAACACAAAAGCTACTGCAGAGATACAGAAGTGCCGACTGTTTTTCTAATACAGTATTACTGCCCTTCAGATTGGACTGGTAACTCTGGTAGTGGTTAGTTTGTAGTATAATCTGTGATTGTTAAATGTCTTTTGGTCATAATTTAATGTAAATAAGGCCCAAAACAAATCATTTAAAAATGTCCTCTTTCTAATATCACAGGCTTCACTTTAGTTTGTTGTTAGTTTTTCTTCAAACGTTGCTGCAGCTGAAAGGATTTTGTCACAGTAAATTTGAGGTAGCTGAGGACATGATAGGAAAACCCCTACAGAGAGTTAGTGGAATCCCCTTTCACAAGAGGGGTGGGGGGGTGAAGTGAAATGTTCTCATGGAAATTAATTAAAAGAGAATAATTGCAACAAGGAAAAGAATAGAATAGAATAGAAAAGTGCTTTAATGCCATTTGTACTCACTTAACAAGTATAGCCAACTGTATACTAGAGGAATGCACAGGCATTCCTCTAGTATACCGCAACAATACTCATTAGGAATAGATGAACAGTCTCCATGATCCAACCTACCTATCCTATACAACCTGCTAAACCAGATTCTGTCCGGGACATTTCACGTGTATAACAGCTTCCGGTCAGTCCTTCAAAATAATTTACATTCTTGTCATAGGTCAATGATTTAATGTATGTCTTATAACTTTATTTTAAAAACATTTCGTTTTTAATGTCACAGGCTGAACTTGTGTGTTTCTACATCTTCTGCATTTCTCCGCTAGAAGGAGGTTAATACCGGGGAGTGACGTAGCTGTCACTGTAGGACAGTACCCACTCACATGTGGAGCAGGTTTGTGCTGCAGTTTGATCTGTTACATTTTTGGCCTGTTTGTAGTAGTTTGTGTCTCTCTGTTGATCTCTTGTTACCTTCTCAGTTTCCTTCTTAGTCCTCAGTCAGTAAGTAGTTAGTCCTTACTCAGTAGTTAGTGTTATACCTCTGCTGTAGTTTTTGTGTTTCAGTTTGGTCAAAACTTTGTGTTTTCTCTGCAGTACGATTGTTTTTGTGTGGTTGTATCTTAATAGAATGAAGTTCTGTCTCTTTATGGTCATTGTTCATTTCTTTTTGGTCTGTTCCAGTTGTTTTATATTTCATAATGTTATGTTTGGACTCTTTGTGGTGATTTTACCTCTTTATCTTGTTGGTTGTTTTATTCCTTAGTTGCAGAGTTTTCTGTTCCTTCTGAGTAGGATTGTGGTTATTTTTTTGATTATCTTCTTGTAGGTTTATGTCTCTCTCCTCATTTTTGTGTTTAGTTTCTTGTCATTTTTTCATCTCATGGTATTATTTTGTTTTTGACATCATTTTGTGTTTGTATATTGTTATTTTGTCATGTTGTAGTACTTCTGTGTCTCTTGTGTCCACTTGTGATTTGTTTTGAATCATTTTGTATTAGTTTTAATCTGCCTGTGTTCATTTCGTACCTCGTTTCAGTTCTGTTGAGGTGATTTTTGCTGCAGTTACGTGTCTCTGTTGGTGTTGTTGACTCTTTAAGCCCATTGTGTCTCTTTTTTGGTCATGTTGTGTCAACTTATAGTAATTTTGAGTCTCGAGGTTGTTTTTCGTAAACACTAGTATTTGTGATGATTTGGCATCTTGTTTATTTTTATATATTATAATATATTTTAACAGACGTGGCTGAAAGCACAGAGGGTTTTATTTCTTTGTGTTGGTGTAGACACAGGTTCATCACTTCAACACAATCTCTCCTGTGAAGTTTATTGTAAATCTGGATCAGAACTAGTTGATTGGATTTGGGAGACTGATAATTTACATAGACAATTTCTTTATTCTCAAGGTAGAAAATTCAGATATTTTACTTCTCACAACGGTGATGAGTAGAATCTAAAATCAATCATTTCAAACTACTCCGAGTTAATGAGACTCTGATGACACTGAACATTAAATATCTCAGAATAATGAACAGCTACAGTTTGAAAAACAGAAGTTTTTATTTGCTTCGTTGTCTTGTTTGGTCTTTAAATTTGGAGTTTAGTTTCCTGTCAGTTGGTCAGAGTTGGAGTTGTGTTGTCGTCTCACATTCATTCACATTCAGAACATCACAAGCACAAAATCATGAATAAATAAAAACTATGTACAGGTTCAGACTCTCCTGTGGTTTCAGAGTCCTGGGACGGCCCCGATCCTGAGGCGGTTTTCAGAGGCTCTTCGGGTTTAGAAGCACTTGCGGTGGACGATGCTGGGACCGGCCTCGTCGTACTCCTGCTTGCTGATCCACATTTGCTGGAAGGTGGAGAGGGAGGCCAGGATGGAGCCGCCGATCCAGACCGAGTATTTACGCTCAGGGGGGGCGATGATCTGCAGAGAAGGAAACCAGGATGGTGTTTTACTACAGTACAGTGTAGTACAGTGTAGTATAGTGTAGTACAGTGTAGTACAGTGTAGTACAGTGTAGTATAGTGTAGTAAAGTGTAGTACAGTGTAGTACAGTGTAGTACAGTGTAGTATAGTGTAGTAAAGTGTAGTACAGTGTAGTACAGTGTAGTACAGTGTAGTACAGTGTAGTAAAGTGTAGTACAGTGTAGTACAGTGTTTAACTGGGTTAGAAACTGTTTGAACCCCCAAAAACACAGCTCTACCTACAGTATACGACAGTATCAGCTGCTGCACATTCATAAAACACAGGTGTCGCTCAGACTAGAAGCAGCTCTCAGGTTCTGGTACCTTGATCTTCATGGTGCTCGGAGCCAGAGCTGTGATCTCCTTCTGCATGCGGTCAGCGATACCCGGGTACATGGTGGTGCCGCCGGACAGCACGTTGTTGGCGTACAGGTCCTTACGGATGTCGATGTCACACTTCATGATGCTGTTGTAGGCGGTCTCATGGATGCCAGCGGACTCCATACCTGTTCAGGTGAGAGGTTCAGTCAGGTACCGTTTCATTAGGTTACTCCTGTAGTATTACTAATGATAATAAGTGCAGTTTTCCTGTCAGTGGACGCATCAGGACTCAAGATGATTTATTCTCTTTCTATTTGTTTCTTTCCAGGAGTTCATCATCATGTGACTTGATGAGTTTTCAGTTGTTTCCACTAAAAGAAAAAAGAATAAAAGTTTGGAGGACTCACCGATGAAGGAGGGCTGGAACAGAGTCTCAGGGCAGCGGAAACGCTCGTTGCCGATGGTGATGACCTGACCGTCGGGCAGCTCGTAGCTCTTCTCCAGGGAGGAGGAGGAGGCGGCGGTCGCCATCTCGTTCTCAAAGTCCAGAGCCACGTAGCAGAGCTTCTCCTTGATGTCACGAACAATCTCACGCTCAGCTGGAAACAGAGCAGCGATCAGAGTTTGTGCAGAATGACAGAAAATACAGATTCATACTATAAACTGGTGAATTCACTGTAGAATAAGATGAAATTGGAATATTTGTTTGGAACATGTAATAAATAGCTTGTAACCAGCTAAATTAACATTAAGATGTGTGTTCTTAGGTCACTGGATGCTATAACTGTTGCACTGATGCTCTTTCTACAGATTTCTGATAGATAAATGTCAGATATCTACATTTGTTAGGGTGGAGTATGAACACAGCTCCAGTGTTGACAGAAAATGTTACTTTTCTTTTTTAATCTAACATTAAAAATGTCAAAAACTGGACGACAGTGTTTTGTGTTTACCGGTGGTGACGAAGGAGTAGCCTCGCTCAGTCAGGATCTTCATCAGGTAGTCGGTCAGATCACGACCAGCCAGGTCCAGACGCATGATGGCGTGAGGCAGAGCGTAGCCCTCATAGATCGGCACGTTGTGGGTCACACCGTCACCAGAGTCCAGCACGATACCTGAGAGAGGAGGAGGTTTTTAAATCCAGCTGACGTCCTCCAACACACCAGAACTGAACATGATCATCTTCAAGAAGCAGATCTGAACACAGGACTGTTAGACTGGGTTTCAGTGGTGGTCTCTAGAGGCCGCGTGAGGGTCCAAACATATTTTAGACCTGGACGGCTGCACTTTGATTTTACAGCCAACACCTGAAGACTCACCGGTGGTACGACCCGAGGCGTAGAGGGACAGCACAGCCTGGATCGCCACGTACATGGCGGGGACGTTGAAGGTCTCGAACATGATCTGGGTCATCTTCTCCCTGTTGGCTTTGGGGTTCAGGGGGGCCTCCGTCAGCAGGGTGGGGTGCTCCTCGGGGGCCACGCGCAGTTCGTTGTAGAAGGTGTGGTGCCAGATCTTCTCCATGTCGTCCCAGTTGGTGATGATGCCGTGTTCTATGGGGTACTTCAGGGTCAGGATGCCCCTCTTGCTTTGGGCCTCGTCACCCACGTAAGAGTCCTTCTGACCCATACCCACCATCACACCCTGAGAGGGGGAGGGAAAAGGGGTGAGGACTGATGACAGACTGAGCTCTATAATAAATATTTTATTTATTTTGTTCGATATAAATCTGTCCTAGTTTAGGAAAGTTGTAATTATTTTAATATAAGATGTAGAAGTTCATTTAAATCTACTCTCACAGAAGATTTCTACTGAATATTACAACAACCTGACTCTAAAACACTTTTTAATTCTAATTCTGATCCTGGCAGAGGAATAAAGGTCATAAGGTCACTAACATCACAGGTTTACTTCACTTTAAAATTGTTATTGTGTAAATTACTATCAGAGATCATCGGGTTGAGTTTGATTTATGGCTCCTGTGGTCCGGTACCTGGTGACGGGGGCGGCCGACGATGGAGGGGAACACCGCCCTGGGGGCGTCATCTCCAGCGAAGCCTGCCTTCACCAGACCGGAGCCGTTATCACAGACGAGGGCGGTGGTTTCATCGTCGTCACACATGGCTGCAGATTCTGGAGGAAGCGGGTCAGAGACAGTAGTGGGTTAAATATGAGGCAGCATCTTTAATTTACAGGAGGAACAGAGGTCACTGAAGTAAACTGTGATGATGCGTTCAGGGGTCACACAAAGCTCCACAGCTTAAACTGCAAATATCAATTAGAGCAAATACTTTTCTATTCACGTTTTCTGAAATAATATTAAACCTAACTGTGCCAAACTATGAAAGTTCCTTAATCAGTAAAACTCAAGAGGGAAAAATGTGTTGACTAATCTTTGCATTATAAATACCCACATAATTATTTTGTGGCTAGATCGTAAATAAAAAACACAATTTAAAAGACTTATTATACAATTATAGCCCAGTTGTCCTGGCTTACACGGCTTCTGTTCTGTAACAATAATAATAATAAAAAAATTAGTCAATTTTAATTTTCTTTTTTTTTTTTGTAATTTCAGTCTTTCCGACGGCGCCTGAACGCAGCTCTTTGACCTATCAAAATAAAAGCCTTTCTTTTGTTCCGGTTCCGACCCTCGATCTGTTCATTCACAGAACCCCCAGAACTCCGTGGACCCGGCTGCTGAAAACTCTCCCCCGGCCTCCAGCGCTACTCCAAGCCGCTTACCTCTGCTCGTGTCCGGCTGTCAGCGACGGTTCCAGCTCCGGGGGTGACGGCAGCGCCCACCGGGTCCTTATAAACCCGCTCTGTCCGGACCGGACCGGACCGGCCTCCGTATTTGGTCGCGCGGGAGACCTCGCGCGTGGGGCGGGCCATATATGGAGAGGAAACCCCCCCCCGCGAGGCCGACGCGGAGAGCACGAGCCCGTGTATGGACAGCACCGGCACACACGGGTCAAAGGTCAAATATCAGCTGACTACATATGGAAGGTCAACTGTGCTTTTTCAATATTAAAGAATCTGCTGCAAACAACAAGTGACGTCATCTGGAGGAGCTCCGATGACGTCAGAGAGTAAAAATTAATATAAAACACAAAGAAACAAAACAACAGTAATAAAATTTACAATAAAGAGACAAAGAGCGAAACAACAACCGACATTAAAGAAATAACGTGGAGTAAAATATGAAGCACATGGAAATTTAAAAAGCAGGATTTGATATCAAAGAGTTTTTTATTCTGTTCCAGGAAACTCAACGGTTCCTCTCCGTCTCACTTCTGGTCCGACACCCTGAGATTTATGATGTTATTGGATTAGAAGCTCCAACAGCGACATCAACACAACAGCTGTTTCTAAAACAAGAGGGTCGTGACCTGTAACAGCTGCAGCCAGAGACCAGAGACCGGATTCCTGTGACCCGGCTGTGTTTGTCCAGTTGTGGACCGTCCAGGTGTCAGGATCCAAATAGAAAAAGTAAGATAGATGTAGATGTAAAACTGACACCAGCCTGTGGTCGTGGATCCAAAGGGGAAGATGATGCTTCCTAAACATTTGGTGACAACATGACTTCCCTCATACCAGAGCTGGGTGATGACATCACAGACCTCTGGGAACTAAAACGTCCCAGGACCACAGACCATGCAGCCGTGTTGTCTGAACACACCGTCCACATGAGAGGAATTTAAAGAGCAGACCTGTGCACAGGTCCCTGAATGTCACCCTCTGTATGATGGGACTTTTCTGTAGACTGAGATAAATCAGCTCCTATCAGTTCTTCTATTTACAGGTCGGGCCGTCGGTCACTTCACATCTATTTCTAACTAACATCTGTGGTCCGTCACCAAACAGCAGGAAGTCCTGAACCGATCCAGACCAGTTCCTGGAGTCAGGTTTCTGGCTCTTTCTAGGACTAACGGCTCCGATCCAACACAAGGACAGAAAGTAAAAGTCCTGCAGAGGAAGTCTGCAGCTAATTAACTAAATCTGATAATTATACTTAACCAGAACAAGAAGCCTGCAGCCTACAAAAATATTTAATACTTCACGTGTATAACGTATAATAAATAAGAAACTAAATCAATATTATTATTATAATTAGCTCCTTTTAAAGACCCGGGGTTAGAATTAGTGGGGACTGGAAATCAAACCACCAACCTCTGAGACACAGTCGTATTTATAGGGGAAAATATTTTCTGTATGTGTAATTAAATCAAATTACAGTTTAGAGAAGCGTATTTTACTTAAATTACATTAAATCACCTTTGTGCTTTTAAGCTGCTAAAAAAATAAATTTGTTGTGAGTCAAAGCACGTTGGAACATTTGACTAAAACTAAAATAATCTACAATCAAATTATTTATTATATTTTAACTTCAGTTAGAATTTAGTTGGAGAACCTGAACAGATTAAATATGTAAATCATTCTTCATTCATCTCCATTTTAACATTTTAAATCTATTAATTTGTAAAATCTCAGAAACATCACTAGATGTCAGTAAAGGACAACAGAACCCACTGGATTTAAACTTGAGTCTAAATACAGAAATACAAACACATTTATTTAGAAAATGTCTACAATCATTCAGAAAAATCAATATAACCAGAGAGGAAAGAGAAGCTGAAGTGCAGTTACTTGTTACGTCACATCTGGGCTTGAAGGTAATGTTCATAATTGGCTCGAAGGACAAATTCAAAATAAGGTTTTGATTTCAAACTGCTCAGATCGTCCGACTCCAGCAGCTCTCTGACGTCAGGCAGGTATGTCTGCAGAGGAACACCTGGACAAGAAAGAAGAGAAAACGAGACTTAAAAAATACACAGATGTAGTAAGTTTGAATCACAAAAGTTTAGGAAAAAAAACAAAACATCAAATATATATATAAGTGTATGAATAGACAGAAGTCGGCTATAGACAGTGACTAAAATAATACAAAAGAAAAATATGATGGAAAATCACAGTAGAAAAATTCACAAACTGAGTTTAAAGAAATGCAAAGTGAGTAAAAATGAGCTGTGGACAACAATGAGCATAAAATGTCTAATTAGTGATAATAGATGCAAATTAAATGCAAAACAGCTCAAAATAGATGCACTATTTCTACAAAGAATCCTAATTCTGTCTCTACTTGGAGATAAATAAAACCACAGGTTTCTCACCTTCCTGGATGAGTTTGAGCAGGATCTTAACGAAGACGCTGTCTCTGGCAGCTTCCAGCGGGTCGTCGCTCCTGTCGGCTGTGGTCCAGCTGAGAGGCGGCATCAGAGTCAAACAGCACGTAAAACTAAAGCAGTAACAAGTCTCACAACAACCTGCGATGAGGAGGAGGAGCCACCTCCTTCCTCCAGCTCACCGTTTTGTCTGAACTGCATTTAATGATTTCCGTTCTTCAACAACATTAAATCTTTACTCTGCACTGACTCGAATGAGTGGATAAATTAAATCCTGACAGATCTTACTCGTCTCTCCTCAGCGCTTTCCCGAATATCTCACATTTCAGCAGGTCGATGTCCACAGCGTCCTCCTGCAACATCAAAACAGAAAACCCACTTGAGCCAACTTTGAAATCTGGTTCATCTCAACTAGCTGGACGTCAAACAGCGGAGGACTCGATATGAACGTGAGGTTACCTCATTGATGTACTCCAGCAGGTCCAGAGCCTTTTTGAAGTCGTACTCGTTGGCTCCTCTGTTGTCATCACTGATGTACAACTGTGCAGAGGAGAAAAGGACAACGTGAGCAGAGCTGTAGACAACCTGTAGGGTTTGTTAGTTGGAGCAGACCAGTCTGATTTAATCCACCTCGTGCTCCTTTAACTTGGTTGTCAATTGGACTTTGTTACCAAATCTAACAAGATGACATTTTCCCTCCGTCACTTATTGATGATCACTTATTGTTCTGTCTACAGCCCAAATACAGATTGTTTTTAACAGGTCATTCTGCTGTTACGGACTGATCCACCTACTACATACACTGCTCCACCATGAGTCCAGATCTACGCTGTTTCAGAGCAAAATGGGAACATCAGGGTGGGAAGAGAGGCTGGTGAAGTGATGCACCCATCGTGTCTAGTGCCGACTGTACAAGTCTGTGGGAGCAGTGCTATGATCTGGGGTTGCTGCACTTTAATTAGCTGCTTTAATTTACCAACATTTCTTCCACCTCTGTTGTTGTTCTGTTGGCTTTTTTTCCTGCGTGGACCCAAAGGAAGGTTTCAGTCCACTGTGCATATTGTAGAAGGAATCTTGAATCTTTAATCTAATAAGTTTATAGGCCTGTGTGTGTGTGTGTGTGTGTGTTTAACCTGGATGAGGTTGTGAGCGCTGAGCAGAGGCATGGTGTCGGGGTTCTGCTGCTTCTCCTCCAGCAGCTGTCGAGGCAGAGTCTCCTGATGCAGCAGGAAGCGCTCCTGCTCCACGATGTCTGATTGGACCAAAGAATTTAATTTGTGATTCATCTATTTATCTGCATTAGTGATGACAATTATTCTCTTGTTTAAACCACACACACACACACACACACACACACACACACACACACACACACACACACACACACACACTTCAGTCCAGTCCTGATGAGATAAATCTTAACATTTTAAATCATACATTACCGTCGACTTGTTTGTTGATTTCGTCCTCCGGCTGGTCGGATGCGAGCGCCGTCAGTTTACTGAGAGCCAGCAGCGTCTTCTTCTTCACAAAGTAACGCGTCTCCATGTTGGCCTGGCTGTAGAGCGTCCTGTGCGCCTGCAGAGACGACAGTCAGAAACGTTAAGACTAGAAAATAATCTAATGAAATGCAGTTTTAAAGATGTGGCTGTGACCTTTAGTGAAAAAATTACTTTAGCAAGTGTTTTTGTTTTTCCTTTTTCTGAAGAACAGATCGATGATCCAACTCAAAATAGATTTTGAAACATGATCACGGTTTCTGCAGAACAAGGATTCGTTTTATCTAAAGCAGGATCAGACACTACATGTGACAATAGCATTAATACAAAGAAAAGCAGCTTCATCAGAGATAGTTTGTTAAATAAAGTCGTCTCTGTGGACAAGCAGCCTTTAAAAGCTTCTTGACAGGTGGTTTACAGAGTCCTCAGCCTCTGAGACCTGGTTTAGCAACAAAACTGCAGGTTCATTTCCTTAAACACGCCTCTGGATGTCATTTCCTACACTGCAGTAGTTTTAGATCCTGTTCTGCATGTTTAAAAAAATAAACAAACCAAAAAACCACACAGAAGGACGGAAGTTGCACATGAAACCGCAAGTGTGAGTGTGTGTTTGTGTCTTTTGCTCTCTGCTGGTAGTATTTGTTGAGACAGAGTTTCAGTAGGAAAAAGCTGAACTACCAAAGGAACTACAAGTTGCTTACGTTTGATTTCTAGCCTGGAAACACTTTTTAGAACTTGTTGTGACTCAGTCCTCAACACGTGATTATTTTCAGGTTCATTAAACTATTACAAACTTTGATGTGGTCTTAAGATTTTGAACCTAAATGTATCTTTGTGAGTTTTTGAATCATATCTTTATCAACTAAACCAAAAAAGAAAAAAGTCTAAAACAAGTCTCACTGCAGTGTTATTGTTCTGCTAAAGGCTGACGCCACATATACCACAACGGCCTCTATGTGTGTCCGGAAGGAAGCTGTAGAAAATGTGTGTGTGCTTAACAGAGATGGTACCTCTGCTGCTGTAGCGAGCATTTAACAGTTTTAAAGCTGCAGAAACAGGAAGTAAACCGAGTCTGTGTGTGTATTTTCTGTGCTACACTGTGGTAGCTGTGTGCGAGAATATGTGTGTAACAGTAAAGGACAGAGGAAGGAAGTAAAAAGGAAGGAAGGAAGGAAGGAAGGAAGGAACTATGTGATGTGTTTATTTCTGTGTCTTACTTTGTGTAACACCCAAGAGTAGTAGAACGTAAAGTTAATGATTCTGAACTGAAGTAGGAAAAAAGATAATTAGTGCTTAAAAAAAAGAAGTAAGGAAGTGTTTGTGTGTTGTGCATCGTACGCTGTGGTAGTCGTGCACGTGGATGTGGTGCAGCCAGCTCAGGTGCTGGTGAGAGTGCAGGAAGCTGGCCAGCTGCTGGTGCTGAGCGGCCGGTTGGGACAGCAGCTTCCCTCGCTTCCCTTTCTCCATGTACCAACGGAACAGGAAGTCAGCAAAGTTCTGCAGCAGGAAGTGAAACAACGAGGAAGTCAATGAGAAACAAAACGAAAGTAAAACTGTGACATCAGGCTGAAGTTAGCTTGAGATGAGGAAGATAAACAGTGACTGGTGCAGGTATCACAGGTGATCACACTTAAAAACGTTCAAATAGTCACAGAGTTGTGACGTAGATTTAATAAATGGACAAATCTGACAGAAGCTGTTCGTGTTCTTTCATCTTCTTGACACTGAAATGATCTTTTACAAAAAAAGAAAACAACCACATTTATTTGGTCCCGAGTGTGAAGTGAACCTCAGTTTTTAGATCTCTGTACCTGGTCTGCGAACTTTGCCATGTAGTGCTGCAGGCGACTCTGGTTGTCGGTCCTCTCGCACATCTGGACCAGGATGTCGAAGTCACAGTACTTCTCAGCCAGAGCTGCCACCCACTGGTACTGACCCAGCTCCACTGCAACACATTCTCAGTTTAATGCTAGTTAATGTTTCACCTGTGAACTGTTTCAAGGATTCTCACAAAATGTTAAACTCACACAGTGGTGCCAGCAGCTCCGAGCGACGCTGGCTGTACTCCATCTCCAGGCTGTTGTAGCGCTCCTGTTGGGCCCCTGGGGGCCTCTGCTGCTGCAGGGAGGTCAGCTGGGCCACATAGCCGCTAAAGTAGATGTCCAACAGAGCCACCAGCTGCTCACACAAGGCGCTGCGCAGCTCTGAGTCGGCGTGCGGATACACCGAACGCAGGATGATGTCGTGCTGGCGAGAGATGACGGTGCGAACGCCACCTACACCACCTGACGCTTTGGGAGGAAAAGTGATTTAAGTGACTTAAGTGATTTGATGATTTGTCTCACTGAAAGTTTGAACATCTCAAAGAACAAACTATTCTGTTCAGTAGTTTCAGTCTCTGATAAATTCTTTAGGCATATTAATCCCTAAAATACTAATTTTCTAAAGTAAAAAGTAATTTTTAGGGCTGCACACGATTAAGTGTTTAGCAGTCACATTAATCAAATTAATGTAATTTAATTTAGACACAGAAGTTCTGTTAATAACACCTGTTGTAACAAAGTCATGACAGTAGAAATCAGTCCTGGTCAATATAACCTCATTGATGTCAAAGTGAAAACAGCTTTTTCAAAGTTATGTCAATTAAATCAAAATATATCAGGTAAAATCAGTGTTTGTATTAATATTCACCCCCTCAGGTCAGTTTTTAGTAGATGCACCATTGTCTGATATAACAGCATGGAGTCAGGTTGCGTGGAAAAATTAAGTGTGAACAGTCCTTTTCAAGTCCATCCACAAATTACCTGTTGGATTGAGGTCTGGACTTTGACTCGGCCACTCCAGGACATTCACCTTATTGTCTGTAAACTATTTCTCTGTATTTTTCACGGTTTGCTTCAGGTCATTGTCTTGCTGGAAAACAAAGCCGTGGTTGTCTTATCGACTGAATAAGATTTTCCTCCAGGATCGTCCTATGTTTTGCCACATTCATTTTACTCTCCACCTTTACACACCTCTAGAGATTGCTGCTAAATGATCCCCTGATTTATACTTTTGACCTGATCTCTCTTAACCAGGGACTGAATTTCCAGACACAGGTGTCTTTATACTGCAGTCACTGCACTCAGGTGATTCTCATTTCGCTACCAACACTAAATGTAACACTAAACCTCTGTTGGATTAGGTCAGTAATTTTAAACAGGGTGAATATTTTTAAAGGCACTGTGGAGGTCTGCGTTACCTGTCCATGGGATGTACTCAGGCTCTGCAGCAGCATTTTCAGAAGCTCTGTACATGGAGGCTTTGGTCTCTCTGTACTGACCTGCCGCCTGAAGCATGTCCTGCACACACACATTATTCAAACTATTTTACCTGATAAAATTTGGTTTGTGGAAGCAGCACATTGGACCCTTTCTGAAGTGAGAAACTGTGAGTTTACCTTGATGATGTTGTTGATGGTGAGAACCACCTCGGCCCACTGCACAGAATCGACCGGGTTCTCCTTCAGACTCTGCTCCTCCTCCTCCAGCAGACAATCGAACACAGAGGAGATCTGAGACACCTGTGGGAGCACAAACCGTCCATCAGTGATCCGACTTCTGCGCTGGTCCAATAGTCACAGCAGGACATTCAGACACAAACCTCTCTGAAGAAGACGTCAGCGGTGGTGAGGCTGGGTGGCACAGCGGTGTTGTTTTTCTGCAGCGCGGCGCTGATGGCCCGGTTGACGAGCTCGGCGTGTTTGGCGTGATGGTTCTTCAGCACCATGGCCGCCTGCAGCCTCTCTGCGTGTTCACACAACAGCAGGCGTGTTGCCATGGGAGACGAACGCACGGTCACCTGTCCGAGCCGGTCGAGAAGACCAACCTGTGAGAGGAGCGTATCCAATTAGCAGGAAATACATTGAATTTCTTGGACTGTAGAGAAATGGGAAGTGGTGAGTTTCTTGGTGTAACAGCGCCATCATGTGGTCTTTTATTAGAACTGTCACAATTTCTCCCAGGTAATGAACTGTAAGATGCAAATGAGTGATTCTCTAGACTCCTCAACCAAACACCAGCTGTGTGAAGTCTCACCTGTTAGCTCAGAGTGCAGACTGAGCAGTTAGCTTCAGAAATATAGTCAGAAGCTGCAGATGGTTTTAAAATGAGCTCATCTTCTTTGGTCACACCAACCTACTTGATATCCTCCCCCACCACGTCCATAAACCTCCTCTTTGCTCTTCTCCACGTTTGGCAGCTCCATACTCAGCATTCTTCTCTTCCCATTAAACTCCGTCCTACCTGCACTCTAATATTCTCATTTCGAATCCCGTGACTTCACAGATGCCAAAATATCTGACCAACCAACAGAAAACACTGGGGCTTTATTAAACTCTATGGTGTGTGTTTACCTGGAGCAGGAAGTCCATAAAGCAGCCATGCGCCTTCATCTTATCTTCCAGCTGGTGCAGGATGATGAGGGAAGTGAGAGGGAAGCCGACGCTCTCTGGATGAAACGGAAACAAGAGTTAAAATGTAAAAATATGTTTGAATCAACTGTTCAAGAAGTTTAGTTAATAAATGAACTGATGCTATTTTTGTACATTTAATTTATTCTTTATCATTTTAAACAGGATGTTTTAGGATAACTGTATTTATTATTCTTTGTAGTGTAGTGTAGTGTAGTGTAGTGTTGTATTTAGTATCCATTGAGATTTATTAAGCTGGGGGACAGGAGGCAGAAATAAAATCTATAAAAGTGTTTAAATAAAATGTTGTTTTGTACAATCTGCAGTAATGTTACTACAGTGGTAAAGTGCTTCTTCCTCTTTTATACTGTAATTTATTGGAAATTTCTCTAATCACAAATTTACTGAGGAACTGAGGAAAAATGCCAGACCAAGTTTAACTCTCTCCTCCCTCTTTTCCTTCCTCACCATCGGGGACGGATTCAGCCCAGCGTGGGTCAGAGGCTGGGTAGTCGTCAACCAGGTCCAGGTTTATTTGTGTCACCACACTGTCGAGCTCGGCTCCCTCCTCTCCGTCCACGTCGGCGGGGAAGAGTTCGTCTGTGACAGTCTGAGCTCCCACCAGATCATTACTGACAAAGGAGACAGGATTTCCTCTGATAACACTGATCTTCTTGAACAGTATCTCTCAATTAAAGATTTAGTGTTTAAAAACTAAATAAAACAAATTCAGACGCACCGACAGAACTGCAGGAAAGCCGCCTTCAGGAGTTTGGTTTTATCCTCCTGAGCTACAGGTTCAGCTCTGGATGGAGTCTCCATGGCTGAAACCTGAAACACAGAATCAATGATTTTTAAAATCAGCCACAGTCACACTGTCTAAATGGATTCTCACTGTGTGAACAGTTGATACAAGAAAAATTAAAAAGGCTGAAATCTTAATGGTGTTTGGTAAAAATACTAAAATAAATATTACACACACTGTTTTATAACTGAGTATAACCCAGGACCCAGAAGATAATTTGACATCTGCAGATAATTTAGCTTTTACTTTGTCTAAAGCTTTTTTGTCTGTTTGACTTTTACCTCTGGGGCTGCAGCCAGTGAGGAGCACAGAGAGTCCTCCATGGTCTCCGGCAGGATGGAGGCGCTCTCTCTGGCCACCACCGCCACCAGGCCACTGTTCTGGGAGAAAAACACCGGCAGGTTGGCGCAGCAGCCTCCTCCACGCACACCATCACCTGCACAGACATGGATCGAGTGTTTTTAAACTATTTACTACACACAAAAGAAAGGATCCCGCAGTGCCAGGTGTTACCAGGTGAGTTAAAGCTGATTTTCTCGTCAGGCAGCGCCGCCCTGCTGGTTCCTGTTGAGCAGGCGTACACCAGCTCCTCGTTGTAGAGGAAGGCCATGGAGCCGGGGGAAGGCGGCAAAACCAGGCTTGTGGACTGCAGCGCCTCCTCACTCTGAGAAAACATGTGCAACAGGAAGAGTAGGTCTTCTGTTTATTAGGAATGGGTTTTAATGAGAACGATGGCAGAGACAGCAATATATCTACTGTCACACCAATGTAAAGATGGTAAATTTCATTTTAAAAATATCAGCTGTATGTGATTGAATAACAGACAGGATACGTGATTGAATAACAGACAGGATACACCGTTTTAATAGGAAGTAGTTGCACACTAATATAATGACAGGAGATTATGTTTTGTGTGTTATTTATATTACCAGAAAGTTAGTGTTATATAGTTTTTGTTAAATAACTTTAATTTTACATTTGTTGGTAGTATGGTTTTGTGCAATCATTTTTGACAATGATTAGTCGTTATCTGATTTGATTTCATCTCTGCTGGATCAGGACTGACCTGGAAAGGGGGGTTGTACTTGGTGACTTCCACAGTAAACTGGTCAGAGATGGCGGCTCCGATGTCCTGCAGAGTGACCAGGCAGAAGTAAGCCAGGCAGGGCGTGTCTGACGGATGCCAGGCTGCAGCCAGAACCACCAGACCGGCTCTGAAGACACAGCACAAGCTTAGTTTCACCTGAGATACACTCTGTATACTGTATACTCATTATCTCCTTAACAAAGCCACTAAGAGTTTACACAGAGACTCTGGTCCAGACAACAGGAGGTATAAACACAGCAGTTTACAGCAGTACACACTCACTGGCTGAGCTTCATATCCAGATACGCCACATTCACTCCCTCCTTCATCTCTTCATAGTTGCTCTCCGACCCCTAAGGGGAGAAAAATCCTTCAATATAAAACACTAATAGATATTTGCAGTACTGTAGTACTCAGGATGTGTATTTGTGTACTGACCCAGATGGCGTCAGCGATGCTGTCGGTCAGAGCTCTGCGGGCGTCCCAGCTGAGGACCTGATGCTCCCAGCTGTCGTCCACTTCCCATTTACTCAAACTGGAACTGGTCAGTGTGTACAGGCAGCTGGTTCCCCCCACCCACAGCATGCTGTGGAGCTGCAGGAAAAACAGAGTCAGGTCGGAGCTGTTCTCCATCGGAAACACTGGTTTGAAACACTAATGGTTGCGTCTGACTCCTTGTACAAAGTCCCAGGAGCTGAACATGTTTCAGTTTCATGCAGAATGCAGGTGAAACATGGAAGAACACGTCAACACCTTTAGTCTACCTGCACAACAGAGTCTCACATTAGTCTGATAAACTAATAATCTAAATATAAATGTTACTTTCATTTATGTAGAATTTAATGTGAATATTCTGCTCAGAGGGGATTTGTGTTTTCTCTGTAATTCAATAAGGTCCTGATCTTACTGTGTAAAGTAAAGTAGAAGTACATAATATTAAAATCTTTGGAGGGAAAAAAAATGTAATACTGTGACCATATTTCACGCAGTCCTAGTAAATATTCTCTTAGCGACATGCAAATGTTTTCTAGGGGCTATTTTGCTTCAGTAATTTCTGGTAAAAATCTACAGATGTGTGGGAAAGTATCTGCTTTCCTTTTGAATACTTCAATATTTCATATTAATCTCACAGTAAATGATTTCTGAACTTCCCAGTTACAAAGTACAATCGTTCTGTCATAGTCACAGTTGGTGTTTGATAACTTATTGGCTTCAATAACTGAAACTTTTACTGATTTTGTTTTATTTTAAGTTTAAGATTAGAAGCTGTTTAGTCATAAGATATTTATCAGTCAAATTGTCCTCATGCTTTTGTACCTACGGAGATAAAATAGAAAATGACCCTCAGATCCCACCATGGAATCTCTCAACTGCACTCACTGCGTCATTGGGTGGTGGGGAGAGGATACCAAACAGGCTGGAGACACGGCGTCCGATGCCGGACAGCATCCCCTGACCCTGCTGCAGCGCTCGACACTGCAGCTTTCCAGAAGAATCCGCACTCACTCTCAACAGCCGGTTCTTTGCGGAGGACAAGACGAAGTTCCCACCCTGAAAGGGCAGAGAAACGTCAGGATTAAAGACAGAAGTCAAACAACCGGACTGTTCCAACTAGACACACAAAGCTAATTTGGTAAATAAGCAGCAACATAAATGTGACTTATTGATTTACTTACTCTAACAGCAACAACAAAGTTGCAGAGATCTCCGAGGTCCACGTCTGTCTCTGTGTAGTTCCCCTCCTGAGCCAGACTGGGCCAGAATCGAACCGTTCCCTCTGCAGCCACAGCCAGGACTGAGATAGACTGAACAGGGGCCGTCTCCAGAGGAGCAGCAGACGTCACGGCCACGAGGTCGGCCGTGTAGTTGTACTCGCTGCTGGGAAGCTGCAGCTCCTTACACACAGACAGCTGCAGGAAAACACACAGAATCATGAATCGTTTAATGGTTTAAAAGTGAGATGTAATTACCATCACATCATAACAAAACCTATGTTTACAGTTCACAGATGGGTTCAACTGTCAGTTTAGATATTTTTGTATTCTAGATATAGAGCTGCACAATTAATATATTTACCATCCCAATGTCAGAGTGTGCGATCAAATAACTGCAAAAGGTTGTGATTTAATAAAATTGAATAAACAGAACATTGTATTTTTATGTGAGTCTAAGTTGAGAGTTATTCATTTCATAATTATAAATCTGTTTTTACTTTGATCACTACGCAACAAATTATACCCTTTGTTTATAATATTGCAAACACAAATCACTATAGGACTTTTTTACCACATCATGCTGCCCAGCCTAACTTTTCCAAAACCCTTCTAGTTTTGCCAGTTCGCAGAGTCCCAGGGTCAAGTCAGTCCCATGAGCAAACACTTGAACATAAACTACTCTTGTGACAGTGGCGACCGTCTTATTACAAAACTACACACATCTACAGTTTGTGCTACAGCTTTTCTTCTCTTTCCTTTCATAAATAGCTCATGTAAGTTAGTTTGTGGATCCTTTTGGAGCTTTTCTGCACCTTGGCCACAGCAGTCTGACAGATTTTCCAGATGATCAGTCTCTCTCCACACACCATCCAGGCCCAACCGCTCTCATTGACCTTTACTGAGATCTGATCATCGGCTACAGACAGAAATGAGAGAGACAGAAATGTTCAGCAGCATCAGTGGGACAGGACAAAGTCGAATAAAATGGTCTTCATCAAGAACAGAAAATCTGACTAAAAAGAAACTTAATTTCTAAATCAGACACAGGTTTCTTTACCATCAGCCATCGTCAGCGCCTCCATCACTTTAACAGGCAGCGATGAGCCAAAGGTTTGCACATCATAGCTGACTGTTTCTGTGGTGGCGTGGCTCTGCACTCGGGTGGGTGTCGACCTGGTGGAAAGTGACTTCAAGTTAGACAAAGTGGACAAGCTGTACATGTTGCTCAACCAAAATGAATGTGGTTTGAATTCAGAGAATATGTTGTGTTAATTACAAGTTTTGGGATGTCTCTTGTATGATTAAGTGTGGTTTCTTTAAATGTGTGCTGTGTTTGTCTTTTTTGAATTGATTCCAGACGAACTGGATCTGGATCTTGTTCCTTTTAGATTCTCAATCTCCTTCTCGTCTCTCTCCCATATTCTGTTTGTTTGTTCTTTTCTCCCTGTGTGACTGACCTGCTTTGATTCTGCCACTTGTGTCTCTGTGTCTTCCTCTTTCCCGCTCTTTGTGGTGAAGAGGAGGTGGTGCAATTCAGGTATGTTAGCACAAACAGAGCGGTGCTCGACACACATCATGTTGTTCATTTATAGTATCAAGAGACCCTTAACTGGATATCATCATCACTTGCCACCACCATGAGCCAGAGTAAGAGAGGCTTCAACTTTCCTAGATGTAAACCCTCAGGTTCACTGTGACTGCTTTTAATGTCAGAATCACTGACTGAGTTTCCCCTTTAAATTCATTGATACCCCTAGAGCAGGGGTCGGCAACCTGCGGCTCCAGAGCCACATGCGGCTCTTTCATCCTTATATTGCGGCTCCGCGCGGCTTGGGAAAATAAATTATAATTATTTAATTGAATACAGAATGAAAAATAGAGTGATACTAAGAACCTTCCAAGACCGGACAAACTCGTGTTTGAAACATGGAATTCATCCCCGACACCTACATAACATGAAGAAATCTGCATTTTAAGTCCTGTCGATCTTCGGATCCACATACGTATGTGAGCAGCTATTCTCCATCATGAACTACGTTAGAAACAAACACCGCTCACGCCTCAGGACAGCTCACTGCGTGAAGATGAAAGTGACTTCGTAAAGCCCCGATTTGCAGACGCTTTATCAGAGGTTCAGGTGCAGAAGTCCCATTAACCAAGTAAAATAAGTATTTCTGCAGATAATTTGCAAATATTTATTTTTCATTATTTAGTGACATAGTACTTTTTTCCCATTTGTTTTTTAAATTCAGGTCAAAGCTCAGCTACACGCTCCGAAAGCCCAAAGGCGATATAAGGATGACAGCTCACGGCATTTTCTGTTTGCTACATAGATAATTTAAGTTCAGCTTTTTAATTCATTCTTAAGAGATCTTCAACTCGACATGTTTTTCTTTCTTTTTTTTGTCATTATTTTTTTGAAAGTTTAAAATGTGTTTGTTACATGAATGAAATTTAATTTTCTCTGTAGCACTTAATAATTGTCATAAGAAACACACTATAGCTTATTACACAAAGCGTAATAGTAAAAAAATAAAACTCTATTATCTTTATTTTAGATGTCAAAAAGTTTTTGCGGCTCCCAGTGTTTTCTTTTCTGTGGAAACCGGGTCCAAATGGCTCTTTGGGTGTTAAAGGTTGCTGACCGCTGCCCTAGAGGTTCACATAGTTTTGCCACATACAAAAATATAAGACTGGATAATAAGTGTGAGGTTTTGTCTCATTTGTGAAATTAAACTAGTTTTTAATACCTGCACATGTATATGTTTGTAATTATGTGTGGAAATCAGTGGTTCGTGGATGAGTTGTGCCTCTTCCTCAGGTTTTTCAAATTTTTTTCCTCTGAAACAGTTTTTTTGGTTTTTACTTATCTCACTGGTCTAAGGGTGAAGCAAATCTGTGATACACAAATAAAGCTTGACTATACTGTGACATCAATAATAATTTGTCTTTCTTGTCATACTTAATCATATCAAATTGTAATCTAACTCAACTCACAACTTACAGCCTGAGTTTTCACTAAAGTCTCTAAATAATGTTCATAATTGTAGGATTTATTGCAGGTGTGATGTGTGTTAAAGTGTAATAATTGTAGCTAGGTGTACATGATAAACGGGCAGCTGACTAGAAACATATAAAAACAAAAGCTAAAGCTGCACCGGACGCTGTTTCACTCACCTCGCCGACAGAGGCGTCCTGCGCGGGGAGAACAGGAGACTGTTGGCCGCTCCGGAGACGCTCTTCCTCCCAGTGGTCCTGCCCTGCTGCCTGCGGCCGGAGCTCGGAGCGGTGCGGGGACTAAACATGTCTGCTGCGGTCCACCGAACTGCTGAACAGTCGGTAAACGTGATAAAACTGAATCGTTTACAACAACACGAACGTTCACCACATTTAGCTCGGTCCACTTCTCCAAACAGCGCGGCACAGTCGCTTCAAAAACACGTCATCATCGCACAAGCACCGCCCATTTAAAAACTTTATTAACAAATAAAACAAAAGCAAACAAAATAACTTTATTGACAACTATCTCTCTCTATATATATAATTTTAATTATAGTTAATTGAATTATAATAATTATTATTAATACATAATTATAACAAGTTAATTGAATTATATATGATAATAATATATAGATTTCGTATTGTAGCCTACAGCTTCTTCAGGTATATTTCCACAGTACAGAATACTGTGATTAATATTAGAAAGGTGATCATTCTACTGTTTATTATCGAGTCATATAATCATTACTACAGTGATGTATATTAACAGGTGTTTCTGTTTAAATAAATAAAGTGGCCAGAACCGATCTAGTTTAACTGTCACGTACAGTAGATGTAGATGATTTAAGATAAAAGTATTAACCTACCTTGTACATGAGGTCTGACATCAAATCCGGTTGCTCAATCTGAGACAGGTAAAACTCCGCCTGCTGTTCAGGAGCCTGATCCAGGAGTTACAGGGCGTGTGACATGAGGACGGTCCGCTCAGGTAACTCAGGTAACTCAGGTGTTTGATTATGGTTTAGTTTGTTTCTTCAATGTCAGATGCTCAGTTTCACAAAGATGCAGAAAAATGAACTGTGATGTTAGTTGGACCAAAATGAAAAGAAACAGAGAAATGTTAACCTGTAAAAGATGTGGAGAGAGAAAATGAAACTATAAAGGAAGAAAAGCTCCTTGTACTTAGGTAAAAACATGGAGTACTGCCATCTGAAGCAGGATTAATAGTTAATCATCATAATTATGAATTCAATTTATATGTAAATCTATGATAATTTATATATTAAAAAAACATTAACCTATATGTTTGGACAAATGTGCTTTGTATGAACCACAACACAATATACATCAGAGGTAGATATACAAACTTAATACTACTAATAAACAGGCTTCTCCAGTACAAGTACATGCTGTAAAAATGATGATGACTGATTTCAAACAGACCAGGCTCATGTGTGTCTCCATTTTTGCTGTTTTTACCTTGTTTCACATCTGGTAAAATCAGTCAGTTAAGATGTAAAATTTATTTCCTGCCACACTAAGATTTTCAGGTAGTTTTGTAAAGTTTTTAAAGTGAAATATCAGAATAGCAGAAGAACATCTAAATATAATCCTTCGATTGGCAGCTGCCTCAAATATTTCACAAAGCAACAGGCAGTAGGAGGTAGGACGCCCTGTTCACTACTTAAGCTGAGAATAAGAGAGATTTTTACCAAGGTTTTAACCAAGGTGAACAGTCTTTATAGTGTCATCATCATTTCACCATCAAGAGTGTTATAAATTATCCTCCCACACAGACTGAACTCCAGAAGATGTATGATTGTTGGGATGAAGTCGAGGGACAACCAGTGTCTGTGTCTTTGTCAATTTTGTGTGACGAAACTTCAAGTTCAGACTTACGTGATGAACCTGGACCCTCAGACAGACCGTAAGAACACACTCACTACACAGAAGTTTGATCGTTGTACTTAAAACTCTGACAAAATGATAAAAGTATCAGTTTAGTTTTATTATAGTCGATCAATCACTTAATTTTATGAAGCTTCACTCTTTTATCTTTTAGGGTCAAGCTGTTCAAAACACACATTAGTCAAAGCAGAAGTTACACATACAGGTAAGTCACTTATTATCTGTTAGATTTAACCTATTATATGTTAAATATAAATTAATAAAATCAAGGTGAAGTGTACAACAGAGGAGGCTGAAAAAAATTCCATAAAATAATGTGCATCTCATCTTCTCTCTTTTTATTTTTCATAATACAGTATTTCTCTAGACTACAGAAATGTTTTTATTTCCTGTTGATTTGTTGTGTTTTGTATTTTTACATCTATAAAATGCTGAATTTATCCAGTAATTAAAAATCTTTATTATCTGTAATTAAAGATTAGATCATAACTTAGACACCGTGTTCATGTCTCTTGGTAAATATAAAGTTACCTCCAGAGATAATTAGCTCAACACTTTGTCTGTGTCACTAAATATTCCTCCCACTACTAACACCTGTTAATATAACTAGTAAACTGTGTCATTACAGACCAGCTCCTGGTGAACTCTCACAGACTCAGTGTGAACAGTTGGCATCAGCACTGAAGAGAATCACATTCACACTTGAAGAGCTGGATCTGAGTAGAAACTCTGTGAAGGAGTCGGGAGCAGAGCTGCTGTTTGCTGCCCTGAAGAGTTCAAACTGTAAAGTGACGACTCTGAGGTCAGTCGGACTTTTCTGTCTTTGTTGATAAGAATATTTCTGATGTGTCTATAAATGAAATAATAGATGGAAAAATATGAACCTTACGACAAAACCATTTATTAAATAATAAGAACAACTAAAAGGCTACATGCAGTGTTTCTACAGTGTAGTACTGCAGTATTCACAGTACTCACAGTGTTCACAGTACTCACAGTATCCACAGTATTCACAGTATTCACAGTACTCACAGTACTCACTCAGCAGGAACTAACTTCACTTTTTAAAATTTATTTTAGACTGAGTGACTGCATCCTGTCAAAAAGATGTTTGGATTCTCTGGTCTCAGTTCTTAACGCTGATCACCTGATGGAGCTGGACCTAAGTGGAAACAAGTATCTGAGGGATTCAGGAGTAAAGCTGCTGTCTGATGGACTGAGGAATAGATACGGCAGACTGAGGACTCTGAGGTCAGTCTAGTTTCTGTAAAGAGTTTATTTTCTTGCTTTATTGGTTGTTTTTGGTGAAAACATGAAGAGAAGGTTGTTAGTGAAAAAAGTGTCAACTCTTATTTTATACCAGCAAAATCCACAGTAACTTAATTCTTCTCTTTCATCTGATTTATTTTTTTTATACTCATGTTGAGGAGACAGGTGCAGTATGTGTTCAATTTGTTGTTTATAATCTGTGACACATTCTGTCAAATCATGAAAATATGTATTCAGCTCATTATAGAATCTTGATCCACCACCAGGCTGAGTTGTTATTATATTAATGTGATGTATCCTGTGGAGTGAAAACAGTAAACTAAAACAGAAACATTACTTTATGTAGAGTTCACAGTACACTGGCAGTTTATTTTGTAAACCTAGAATTAATTAAAAATGATTAATTGAATTAATTAATGATGAATTTAAAAGGTTCAATCAATCAATCAATCTATCAACCACCTGTTGTCTTCAAGTACTGAGAACAGACACAGCTGCTGTGTTCGTTTTTTCCCCCTTGATTTAGTAGTTTGTTGTACAAAACATTCCATGATCCATGTGTGAGCCATTGGTAAGGCTGATCAGAGTGATTAGTGCTGAGGAGAGACTGAACAGTAACCAACAGGGGCCAGGCTGGGATCATGACAACACTATACAAGTCCCTTGTGGTTCCCTACTTGTAGCATGTCTGATATTTCTACAGTATAAAGGTAAAACATAGCTTTTATATATATATTTTAATGTTTAACGTTAAACAACATTTACATTGTCCCCTATAACTTGTTCTTTATGTTTTATTGTGTGTTTAGATTGAGTTCCTGCAACTTATCAGAGAACAGCTGTGATTATCTGGCCTCAGCTATAGAGTCCAGACCTGACTGTTTTGAAGAACTGGACCTGAGTCTCAACAACCTACAGGACTCAGGAATAAAGCTGTTGTCTGATGGACTGAAGAGCCAGTACTGTAAACTAAAAACTCTAAGGTAGAACATTTATTTTTCTTCTTTGTGAATCTTGAAAACCAGCATTTGTATGTTGAAATCATTTTTTGTCTTCAGGTTGGTAAATTGTCTGATCTCAGATGAAGGTTGTGCTGCTCTGGTCTCAGCTCTGCAGTCCAAACACTCTGACCTGACTGAGCTGGACCTCAGTGGAAACGAGCTACAGGATCAAGGAATGAAGCTGCTGTCTGCACTGGTGGAAAGTCCAGACTGTAAACTCAAGACGCTGAGGTCAGTGAAAGGCTGGATTCCCTTAGACATCATTTGATGTATTGATCTATTCCACCACTACACCAAAAATAGTTTCACACCTGCCTCACTCAGAAACCACAAACCAATCAGCAATCTCACTCCCTCTCCTCTGGAGGAGGGCAGGGGGTTCATCAGGGAGGATGTGGTTGTCTGTCAATGGTGGGATCGGTGATTTCTTAGAAAATATACTGAACCCCAAATGACCCCAGTGAGTCAGGTCAAAGTCAGGTCATAACATGTTAAAGACATGAGGTAAAAATTAAGAAACCAAGACCAAAACAATTTTCTTACCACAATTAAGGGGGTGCTTTGAACTTCAGAAAACTCAAACAGCTAACAAAGGAACCTTTTGATCATTCAGCATAATCAATTCAAATAAATAAATAATAAATGATTTCTCACCAGATCATCACTGATTCTGTTCGTCTCCACTCCATTCCACTCCACTGGAATCTTGATTTCCAACGGTCTCGTTCTTTTCTCTCTTTATATGCTCTTGGTAAATTTAGTTTTACTTGACAGTCTTCTTCACTCTGTGTTCATCTCGGTTGCTTGTGCACCTTCTGTATCCAAACTTCTGTTTTCCCTTAACTTCCCCTGAATATGCTTCAGTACAACCCTCTGTAAACAGCCAGGACATTCAGCAATGACCTGAGGTTTAAGTAATGAAAACTAAATGATAACTGTCTGAATTCACACCCACAGAGTTGAGGAGGGACGAAACCTGATTACAATGGGCAAAACTAAAAGATGTAAGTATTGTCAGATCCTGAGAAAGTGACAGATTTAGAAAAATATGGTCCAAATGTTGAAAAAGCATTTTTAATGCTGGCTTTGACTGACAGGTATCAGAACAAAGAATATTTCACAAACAAAAAAACGGTCCATGACATAATGTTATAATGACATCTGACATAATACCCACATTTTATTCATGTATTTATTCAAGATTCAAGATTCAAGATTGAAAAAACTATATTAATTCCAGAGGGAAATTGTTTTGCCTCATTACCATTGTTCTCAAAACAGACAGAAAGAAAAGGAACCACAACCAGGAAAGATCCAACACCAACATAAATACACAATAACATCAATACCGATTATTACCAATATATAAACAGAATATGTAAATAGATAAATGAAATCGGGTCAATATATTCACTGTCTTAATTCTTATTAATATATATTTTTTTATCTGGAGTTCCATTTGTTTTCTCTCTCCGGAATTTACAGCTGACTCTGCACAAAGGTAATTAAAAATTAATGTAAAGAAAAATATTCACTTATGTGTTTAAAACTTTGAAACATTTTGTGTTTCCTTTCTGATTTGTAATTTGAATAAATCCTAGAGTATTATCTTGTAGATACTAAATAGACTAACTGTGTGGTGATAACTCTTCTTTTAATAATTTTTGTACTTGCAGATACAGTGCACCTGATGACTTGTGGAAAACGACACGATCGGTAATCCTACCTCTATGAACTCACATTTAACCAATTTAACCAAGTATTTATGCCTTCCATTTCATTTTTATACTACTTCCACTCCAATCATTAATCACTTATTATTACCATAACATAAAAACAGCCTCATTACAACTTACTTTTCTTTCCTTAGACTTAATACAACAGATGTAGACAGTAGTTACAGTTCACATTTACATACGAGACACTTGACTTGTTTGGTTTTTCAGCCTGTGACAGTGTTGTATAGTGAGACTGTTTTAGTATCTTCACACATTTACCACATGTTTCCTCTTGTCTTTAAAGATCATGTAAATAGAGTTTATGTGGACTTCACTCCTTTAGGTGTAACATGTCATCAATACTCATTCATTCATCAGATGACTACTATGTGTCCCTAAACAGCAACAGCCACCATTGCCACCAAAAGCAGCACCACTACCTAGAGAACAGCTTTACACACGACAAGGAAAAAAACCTCTTGGAGAATTGGAACAACATAAACAAAGACGGTAATGATGTATATGAAATCATTTTTTACTTTATGTTACGAACAGACTAACTAGCGGACCCTGTTGCAGAAGGACAACAAATGCAGAGTGAGAGTTCCCACGTAAGATTTATTAACAGATATGATTACAGTAAATGCAGAACAGATGTAATGTGATGCAACAAAAACGGACAAACAAAAAAACCTCAAAGGTGGAACAAACTAAGGCACACTGCAAAAGGCAGGCAACTATAAACTAACTAGTCCAAATACCTTACAAAGAAAACACAGTAAATGCTACACAAAAGGAAATCAAAATCACAGCAAGAGCTGGAACTAATAAAGCAAAGACACAGCCGAAGCTGGAACTAACGAGAAACAAAAAGACTACGACGCTTAAGCTGCTTCTAACTAACAAGCAACAACTGTAACCAGACTTAAAAACCGTGGAGATGAGGTCGGGGAAAAGGTGAAGAGGAACAAATGAAGTTGACACACTAGCAAATGACAAACAAGCAAACATGGAATTAAATACACAACACGCTAATGACACAAAACACCTAAACACACACACCTGCAGCCACTGCATGGGTTTTATTGTTTTAGTTGCAAATCAGCCAACAGGTCCCACAGAATAGTGGAGCATATACCAGGGGTATTCAACTAAAATTTAAAGAGGTCCGGTTACACAATATTTTTGGAAGCAAAGGTCCAGAAGATTATAATGTCTAACTATTTACTGTGATGTATTATCAAGCGGCTGGTTAGTGTAGTGGTAACATCACCACCTCCCATGTGGGAGACTGGGGTTCAATCCCAGCAGTGTCCTACCTCAAGTAGGGGTCCTTAGGCAAGACCTCCTCACGCTCACCCTGCCAACCGATGTACTGATATATGTAAGTCGCTTTGGATAAAAACGTCCATACTTGACTGTCAAATCAAATTAATTCAGTGTATCTGTGGCTCCAGATCCTGGTGGACTGGTCATAGTGGGCTCTGAGACTAGAAACTTTCTGTGATCACACTTCAGATTTCAGTGGGTATGTGTGTTCAAAACCTTTGTGTTTTGTCTCATAAAGCAGTTTGACATTGACTCTTTTAATAAGAGCCACAGTTTCTGAACATATCAGACACTGGTTTAGTTCAGTGGTAATATGAACAGAAAGGAGTCTGTTCATTCTGGATTAAAAACTATTTTCACTGTTCACTTTTCTCTTTTTGGACATTTTTATATTCATAGTAAAAATGTTTTAGTCTCACCGTCATTCTCTGTCGTCTGTATCTCTCCTCTCTGTCGTCTGTCTCTCTCCTCTCTCTCGTCTGTCTCTCTCCTCTCTGTCGTCTGTATCTCTCTCCTCTCTGTCGTCTGTATCTCTCCTCTCTGTCGTCTGTATCTCTCCTCTCTGTCGTCTGTATCTCTCCTCTCTGTCGTCTGTCTCTCTCTCCTCTCTGTCGTCTGTCTCTCTCCTCTCTGTCGTCTGTCTCTCTCCTCTCTGTCGTCTGTATCTCTCCTCTCTGTCGTCTGTCTCCCTCCTCTCTGTCGTCTGTCTCTCTCCTCTCTGTCGTCTGTCTCTCTCCTCTCTGTCGTCTGTATCTCTCCTCTCTGTCGTCTGTCTCTCTCTCCTCTCTGTCGTCTGTCTCTCTCCTCTCTGTCGTCTGTCTCTCTCCTCTCTGTCGTCTGTCTCTCCTCTCTGTCGTCTGTCTCTCTCCTCTCTGTCGTCTGTCTCTCTCTCCTCTCTGTCGTCTGTCTCTCTCCTCTCTGTCGTCTGTATCTCTCCTCTCTGTCGTCTGTCTCTCTCTCCTCTCTGTCGTCTGTATCTCTCCTCTCTGTCGTCTGTATCTCTCCTCTCTGTCGTCTGTCTCTCTCTCCTCTCTGTCGTCTCCCTCTCTCCTCTCTGTCGTCTGTCTCTCTCTCTCCTCTCTGTCGTCTTTATCTCTCCTCTCTGTCGTCTGTCTCTCTCCTCTCTGTCGTCTGTCTCTCTCTCCTCTCTGTCGTCTGTCTCTCTCCTCTCTGTCGTCTGTATCTCTCTCCTCTCTGTCGTCTGTCTCTCTCTCCTCTCTGTCGTCTGTATCTCTCCTCTCTGTCGTCTGTCTCTCTCTCCTCTCTGTCGTCTGTATCTCTCTCCTCTCTGTCGTCTGTCTCTCTCCTCTCTGTCGTCTGTCTCTCTCCTCTCTGTCGTCTGTATCTCTCCTCTCTGTCGTCTGTCTCTCTCTCCTCTCTGTCGTCTGTCTCTCTCCCTCTCTGTCGTCTGTCTCTCTCCTCTCTGTCGTCTGTCTCTCTCCTCTCTGTCGTCTGTATCTCTCTCCTCTCTGTCGTCTGTATCTCTCCTCTCTGTCGTCTGTCTCTCTCCTCTCTGTCGTCTGTATCTCTCCTCTCTGTCGTCTGTATCTCTCCTCTCTGTCGTCTGTATCTCTCCTCTCTGTCGTCTGTATCTCTCCTCTCTGTTGTCTGTCTCTCTCTCCTCTCTGTCGTCTGTATCTCTCCTCTCTGTCGTCTGTCTCTCTCCTCTCTGTCGTCTGTCTCTCTCCTCTCTGTCGTCTGTCTCTCTCCTCTCTGTCGTCTGTATCTCTCTACCGCCTGTGATCCACAGAAGCGACAGTCACATGGGATGGCTTAATTACATTCAATTGGCCAATGCGTTCTCCGTGTCCCGCTAGATTTGGAATTAAAACATTTGTTTTGGTCTGTAGCTACGGGTCCGTATGATTCTGGGTCCGGACCGGGATCGCGGTCCGCCTGTTAGTGACCCCTGGCATATACCATCTGACTCAAGTGAGGGTGATGCTAGTGGCAGTGATGGCTGCCAGGAAATCAAGGAGACTTATCAGGATTAGTCAGTGTTAGCAGTAGTGACAGTGGATCTGAGGATGCTGAAGGAGCTGAGGATGTACCACCAGACAGAGCTCATGGACAGAAATCTGTATCTGTAAAACTAAAGACAACCAGTTTGAGGATGACCAGCCTCATTTTTTAGGGGAGGTTGTGGGAATCGAGCCAATAGATTTCTTTATCCATCTTTTTCCTGAAGATTTTTTGGGTGAAATTGTGCAAAATACTGACCTGTTTGCAAAATAGAAAATGAAAATCTCGCCCTGACAACAGGAGACCTAAATAGAAATTAAAGCATGTAAATTGTTTTTGTAACTCCATGAAAAAAAATCAGTTGAATTGGGCTTTTAATGCCTAAAAAGGAATAAAAACACAACAAAAATTCGTAACTGAGTTTCTTATAATTCATGCATGAAAGGGGTGAAACCTTCTTTATGTTTCCTTTTTTATTAATGAGTTGGATAAATCCTGAAGTATTCACAGGTGGATACAGAACAGATTGTCACAGTTTGGTGATGAACAAGACGTCATCTTTTAAACATATTTTAACTTGCAGACAAACTGCACCATTAACAACACCTGATGAACTGTTGAAAGAACAACAACAATTTAAAGAAAACAGAACAGAACAAACATCACTAGAAAGCTTAACTGGTAAGAATATCTTTATGATCTGTTAGACATTTTACCTACGTACATTAATCAAGTATTGTCGTCTATTTTGTATTTTGTAACAAGGATCACATAAAAAAACATGAAAAAACATCACATAATTGTTAAACAGCCTCTGTGGACTGGTAGCTATTATACATATTTACATTTCAGTATTAAGTATTAATAAATTAAGTATTTTGTGTTCTTTGTCATTAACTGGTATTTTTCGTTGTGTAGGGTTTATACCATTGGATTTATGACAGGGTCATACATTATTTATTTATTTATTCACAGCAGCTTCACCTGATGATGCTCATCTTCCACTGGATCTTAGTACAACAAACACAGAGTCTGGTTCATCAGAGGAGAACAAAGAAGTGATGGAGCAGCCACACACTGTACATGTAGGTGTTGGACACATATTCTAGACAGATTATCAGACTTCAACCAGTTCACTGAGAAAAAGAAAGCATGGTTTTAAACCAGTGTTTAAGGGCTGTTAATTGATAAAGATCCAAGATCCAAGGCTTGAGGCAAAACAAGATGAATGACTGAAAAGCAGTGTAGCAACAAATAATCTGGCAAAGGCATGGTGAACAACGTGAAGCTGGAGACTAGGCTGGAGGGAGACAGGAAGGACGACAAAGTAAAAGTAGAAATGTTCACTGATCTTTGAAATAGACACTTGTAGTTATTCTCTGAAATATTATCAGCCTTAGAAATGAGACAGTAGGATCCCTGTTTTTACTGTTAGGCCCATAATAATAATAATAATAATTATAAGTGTTTTAGCAAATCATTGACATTTGGCCTCTGTACATCACATTAAATTTGAAATGAATTACTAAAGATTTAGACTTTCAGCTTTGATTCAATGGGTTTGACAAAAGTGAACTTAAGAGATAATGGAATAAAACTAAATAATCTCAATAATAAGAACTGTCCTTAATAACTGGATGAAAATCTTTTGCAGTCATTGACTACCTGAAGTCTGGAACTCATGGAAGTGACCAAATCCTTTAGTGTAGCTGCCTTCAGCCGCTGTTTGTTTGTGGGTCTTTCTGCCTTCAGTCAGCATTTGGCTGAATCTAAGTAGAGAGTATAGAACTATACACTTCAGAATTCATTGATGACCTGACTAATGAATCAAACACCTGTGAGCCCGTTCTACTGACACACATACATGCCCATACCATAACTCTGCCTTCACCGTGTTTGACATGTTGGTTCCTTTGAATTATGAGCAGTTTCTTTCCTTCTCCATATTTTTCTTTTCCCATCATTATAGTATAAGTTAATCAACAGTGTTGTTGACTTGACTAGATGTTGTAAAAAGGTTTCCTCTTCTCTGTGGAATTCTGCCATAAGGTCTGAAACAGCTGGAGAAACTTAAGGATAAGAGAAAAAGCATAGCTTTGTTCTGTTTCAAGCTCTTCAATGTGTGGTTCTCACATTTCATAAGGGCAAACCCATAGTCTTAACCTGCAGAGCACACCAATCCAGGAGAGGTGTGTGCCTAAACAGGACTTTGTGTATAAGAGTAAATTATGCATAAGGTTCATCCTAGCTACCTGTCAAGGTGTCCTTGGACAAGAGACTGAAACTCTGTAGTAGCATCTGGTATTATGGGGTACAGTTGTTATCTTTTAAAAACTAATTTTTTACCTTTCTAAAATTCTAGGATCCATCACATTTTACACCTGAGATATCGATTAATACATTTGGAGAAACTTCATACAGGTAATCATTCCAACATTTTCTCTTAATTATTTACTTTTTACAGGTAAAACTAAAGTTCTGTGTGTTCGACAGCTCCAAAAAACTATGGTGGAAACTGAACTCAGGAACCAAACCAGTATAATATAAGGGAACACTTTTTAATGAGAATTTATCGGTGAAGATTCTCAATCGTCCAGGTGAGGTTCTCTGGAAGTTGAGTCATGGCAACTGGACTTCCTTTAGTTAGTTGAAACGTTTCGCTGCTCAACAAGTAGCTTCTTCAGTCTGAAGCTATTTGGTTAGACACCACAAATTTATGCTCCAGGACTGGTTTCACTCCACCCCTTGGCTTGAATGGGCTTGTTAGGTAAAACAAAGGGTGGGGAGGATGTGAAGGATGTAATGGTCACACCTCTGCCCACCCCCTCTTAACACCTAAAATGGGTCGTTTAGCGTGTCCAACCTGGTGCAGGTGTGAATTGGGCCTGACCTGATCTTTCTGGTAATAGATGAAAGGGCAGCATGATAAATAGAAGACAGGTTGTGTCTAAGTCCTCCACCTCTGCTGAGAGAGGGGGTGTTAATTTGCACATGCGAGGCTTCCCTCACATCTCTCTCAAACCACTTGTCCTTGTCTTTATCCAATATTTGAACGTCACAGTCCTTAAACGAGTTCCCTTTCTCTAATGTACAGTTCAGAGCATTCTTCACTGCACTGGACCACATACACCACATTGTTCATCTTGTGTTTTGGAGTCCGGTCTTTGGGTTGGACCACTTTCTGATACCTGTCTTCCTTCTTTTGGGCTTCTACGGAGCTGTGCTTTATGGTTCAACGTCCTGATAACTCCTATGATGACTGCACAGTCCAGGAAGGCCAAACCGTTGGTGTCCTCTCTAGCGAAACTGATGTTGGTGTCCACTGAGTTATTGTGGTCTGTGAAAGTCTGTACTGAACCTCCTGGATCTTGATCTTCACCCAGGTGTCAACCACATATCTGAACCAGTGGGTCGGTGTCATCCCTTGGAAGAAGTTGAGAGCTTTCTTTTCTACCTCTTACATGTATATGTTTGCTACAATGGGTGACACTGGGGACCTCATGGCAGAGACGTATCTCTGTTTGTAGAGGTCACCTCCTACTTGACGTATGTGGTGTTGAGTCCAGGTCCAGGAGCAAACAGATCTGGTCTGAGCTGAGGTTGGTTCTGGTGCTGAGGGAGGGGGAGTTGTCTTCTTCCAGTCTTCTCTTTACTGATGTTAAGGCATCCGTAGTGGGGATGCTGGTAAAGAGAGATGTGACATCAAAGGATACCATGGCTTCATCAGTATCCATTTTCAGGTCCCAGACCTTTGCCGTAAAATCCTTAGTTATGGATGTGGTGTCCAACTAGTGGAGCTAATACTGTGGCCAAGTATTTTACAATATTCCTCATCAGCCCCTCTCAGACTATGGGTCTGAGAGGGGCTCCTTCTTTATGTATCTTGCTTGACAAACATATTCTTTTGTACGAGGCTGCAGCTCACAGTCACATATCAGAGTCAGAGTTTGTTGTGAACATGTAGACGTCAAAAGGGACAAAAACGTATGATATTCCTGCTTCTGTTCTGTGTGATGCAGGTTCAGAGTCGAGTATCCAGGTACGTACCAGTGCACTTCGACGCGGCTGGTGTTTACAATGTGTCGGGAGGGGGAGTTATTGTACAGGATCGTTCAGTGGGATGAAAGCCTCCTCCAGTCAGCTGGAAAGACGCCTGCAGGTCCGCTGTTTGACATCCAGTGTTCTGAGGACTCTGTATTTCAGCTGCACATCCCACACTGTGAAACAAAACCTGGTAATTATGAACAGGATGTGGCTTCAAATAATTAATTGTATATAATTAGTTTAAATGAACAGGCTCAGATTAGTGTAAATAAAACTTTAGGATAAATGTTGTTGATGGCTCTTTGTATTTACAGCATCGCTCTCTGACGGCCTGTCTGTTGCTCACATCAGTGATGATGGAATGAGAATCCTTGATCCACTGCAGATAACAGATACTCATGTGGTTGTGGACGTCCCTCACCTCTCTGCCTTTGGCTTGGTGTGGGATATAATGAAAATGTTTCTAAACATCGACAAACCAATAAGGGGCCAAGTTCTGCTGTTTCATCGTCTAAGGGAAAATCGAAAACTCAATGTGTTTCTGCTGCCAGAAAACATCCCACTGCAGGAGGTAAACACACAAGTTCAATATCCTTTTTCACAACTTTAGTAAATATACAGTAATTTGTTTGTTCTGTTACTCGTTATTAGAGTCACCGCCTCTACAACTTTGTGTTTAGTGATCAACTTCTGACAAAACAGTCTTGACCTCTACTGAATAAATGGAGATGGCTGGGTACTTGGGTTCGGATGCTTTACAGCCGACCACTGAAGTGACTGTTAGATCACTCAAGTTCCTTTAGGAAGGCTTTATTCCAACATTCCTCATAATAATTATATTAAAGTGTAGGTGGGTGTATATGTGTGTGGTTTCCTTAATTGGTCCTATGTAGCTAACTACAAAAAGCCATAATATCAGAAACAGAAACATAAATATACATAACGAGCTATAATAACGGACTTACAGTTCTATGGACGCACAAACTGTATCAACAACTGTATTGTTTGCTTGCCTTGTTCCTCACTTGTAAGTCGCTTTGGATAAAAGCGTCTGCTAAATGACTAAATGTAAATGTAAATGTAAATGTAAATGTAAATCAACAATAACAGTTACAATGAACTGAATTAACTTGCTGGAACTCAGAAAACTGTTCTCCATGACCTCCTCATACACAGAGCTGGTCTGATCGGAACATACCATTCCTAGAGGTGGGGCAGAATAGTCCATGTGGCATTGGCCTTTTTAACATCTACAGAGATTGAATTTTTTTGTACACTCATCCATTTATAATCCAAATTGTACCCTCACACACAAAGAAAGGGAACACCACATAGGACACCCATAGGAACAAACAAACAACAACAAAAAGCTGTTCCCTCCCTGGTCCCCAAACCAAAGTCTTAACACCAAAGGGCAACCAAGTCAACAATTAATTCTTATAACCTGCCACGATCGCACAAACTACAAAAAGTCATTAAGTGTTTGGAGGACGAGGACAAAGAACTGAGTGTATTCAGGATTTATGAACTCTCATCTGACAGTTTCTGTTCAGCTGTTTGATGAATATTAATGTATTTCTTCTGTGAGAAGACATCCCACTGCAGGAGGTAAAATGATCTAGCTCTATGAGCCAGAAGACAAATAACATGATTCATACTAAAACCAGTTCTGAGGTACGATCTCTCTAGTTCGTCATCTACACGAAGCATTTTCCCGACACTATGTGTTAAAGCTGATAGTTTGATTCATTCTCAACATTTTAACTTTAAACTCAACATAAAAACTAAAAGAACTCTGTTGTTTGTCTTAGATCCATGTCACTTTACTACTTTTGCACTGTTACTTTAATGAAAATGTTCTTACATCTCTGTAGGTGAGACAGCAGCAGGAAGGTGCTGAGTACATCGAGGCCCCTTCTTCCTGTCACCTCATTAAAGGCCACACTTACAGTCTACACAGTCCTGAGAACTACAGAGTACAACCTTTAGTGAGTATGTCCAGTAAATACACCATGTCTCAGTTAGTGCTGTAACAGACTGAAAATGTAAGTAATAGACATCCTGACTGTTTTATGATGGTCGGGACAAAACCTTATGCTCAGCACTAACACTAACTAAAGAGGGAAGTGGATTAAACTCCTGATGGAGGGCTGTAAAACTAATACAGTGAACTAAACTATGTTTTAAAGATGAAGTGGAGCTGAGAGAAACTGCAGAGTCTGATACATCAGTTGCTGTTTTCACTGCTCATATAACAACTAACTTGACACAACCACTGAATAGTGAGAAGTAACCATAAGACATTGTTATTGATTTACAGAGGGCGCAAGTTCGACTTTAACTATGGACCAAATTACCACCCAACATTTGAGATTCGACCAAACTCGAACGCAGAGGAAGTGACTGTGATGGTCAGAGACCAAGAGGAGAGACGTGTGTGGGAGTATAACGCCAGATTGAACGGTAAACAAGACTTGATGTTGTCATCAATATGAACTCTTTTCACTTTAAGACAGTTGTGAATGTACTAGAGACTTGGATGTCAGTATGGTCAGTGTGAAGGTCAACAGTTAAAGATAAAGGAACCAAACAACATGTGAAGATCTAAACATATTTCAGCAAATCAAATGATTCTTTCACAACTTGATGTCTTGATACTTTTAGTTTCTTTCTTCAGAATTAACCTCAGACCAGCCTGCAGCCAGATTTCTAACAGCGACACTGTTAGAAATCCTAGTCAATTACATTTCTGATTCAAATTAATTTTGAAGATATGCATTATCTCTGATGGTATCTGTAAATGAGGAATAAGGTATTGCAGACAAAGTTCCAAAAATATCAATCTGTTTTTTGTGAATCTCTAAATCAAATAAGGTTCTATTGTTCATGATTGTTGTTTTTGAAATAAAGTTAACGTTATTTTATCCAACTAAACCTTTTTCTGTTTTAGATTGCCTCCAGTTCAGTTCTTATCAACTCAGCCACCATCCGTGAACCAGCCTCACTCATACCAGCCTGGAGGAGGAGGTGAGTAACACTGTCCAGTTTATCTACAGAGAGTCTGCAGTGAATTGTTGCACTAAATAATTCATATGTTAAATAACAGAAAGGAAACAGAGGATCTTACGATCAAAGTTCATCTTGTTGTGATTTGGTCCAGACACTAATTATTTCAAAGATGTCATAAAATATTAAAAGTACATTCATAGTTAATACAAAAGGAGATTTGACATTTCTTGTAATGTGTCTGTTCACATGTTGAAGGTCTTCTGGATGCAAAATACATTTCATATTTCTTTTCTATCAATCAAATAACTGTTTTCACGGCCGTCCTCCACAGAACACATCGCCACAGTCTCTAGTGTAGATATGCCCTCCACAACATCAGAAAGATCAGACCCAACTCATTGTACAGGCGTTGATCATATCTAGTCTAGTAACCAAAAAGGTCTCATGTCACACCGCTCTTCAGATCTTTGCATTGGCTTCCTGTGGCTGCAAGGATCAAGTTCAAAGCTCTGTCTCTTGCCTACAGAGTGGTTAACTCCACAGCTCCATCTTATCTCAGTTCAATCATTCAGGTCTACATCCCCTCCCGTCCACTGCGCTCAACCAGGGAACGTCGTCTGGTGGTACCAGCACCACACAGTCGACACCAAGGAAAACTGTTCAGCTCAGTGATCCCACGATGGTGGAATGAGCTGCAGAACTCTGCATGCTTAGCCATTCTCACATCTCTTGAAACAGAAACACTTTTTTGATATCACTTTGCTTTGATGTTTTTTCTCCTTGACTTAGATTTTGTTCGTTTGCCTTGTTCCTCACTTGTAAGTCGCTTTGGATAAAAGCGTCTGATAAATGACTAAATGTAAATGTGGATGTTTCAGATTTGAATTCTGTCTCCAGCTCTGAACTATGGTTGTTGACTCCTCTCAGATATTTTACATGAGTTTTTCCAGAGGTTACACAAGGCTAAAACCAAAAGTTAAAATGATGTACGATATATTTAATATATTAATTTAATTCCAGGTCCTGGTCCAAGTAGACAAACTCTATCAAGAACAGAGAGTCTCCAAGGAGAAGAAGAGGAGAAGCTGCTCTCTGTTAGGACAGAGTTTATCAAGAGAGTGTCCGGTTCTGTTCTGAAAGATTTGCTGGATAAACTTCTGGAAAAGAAAGTTTTTAACAGCAGAGAACTAGAGTCAATCCAAACCATGTCCAGGACAGACAAAGCACGAGAGCTGATTGATCTGGTTCTAAAAAAGGGAAATTCAGCCTGTAAAACTCTGATTGAAAATGTCTGTGATTTAGATCCATTTGTTTCTGAAACGCTGCAGCTAAAGTAAAATGAATGTTTTTAACTTTTATTAATTATAACCTGTTATTTTCTGGGAAGATTCCCGGTCATCTAATCAAATGTCCACAGTGTCGGTGTGTTTTCTGAGGTGGAACAACAACCCACAGGTTCAGAATAAGATGAGATGAGAGTTTCAGATGGAACTGAAAACATCAAACTTTAAGTTCTAAACTGCACTTCTTTTTCACTTCTTTCATTTTTCTACACATATGACTCTAGTGCATGTAGACTCACACCGAGTTTCCAAGATATTTTTAGTATATCTTTAGTTATTTTTAAATGCCAACTTAAATGTAAGAGGTTTATAAATGTATTATATATGTATTATATATTATATGATCTTTTTGGGAGTAATCAGCACTCCTCACTGTCTTTTGTACGTCTTTCTATATGTATTTTGTATTTTTACTTATGATTATGATAAATGCTGTGTCGGATTATTATTCTCTGTTTCTACTACAAATAAATTGGTGCTGTTCATTTTTTTTATTTTTCTTAAAACGGAAGTCCTTGAGCATTTTGAATTTCTAAACTTAAAGTTTTATTTTATCCAAAAAACACGTTGGACACGTTCAGAGGAGACACTGTGAACACATCAGTAAACAGAGGCTGAGGTTGGAGCTGCCAGGCAGGAGGTGTAGAGGAGACCAGAGAGGAGGTTTATGGATGTAGAAAGAGACGTGAAGTTAGTCGGTGAGAGAGAAGAGGATGAAGAGGATTAAATGGAGGAAGATGATTCACTGTGGAAAGAAGCTGGTTTTAATAACACTGACTAAGAAAATCTAATCTAACGATGGCCTCAGACTTTAACACAGTATGTGAGGAAAAGAACACGAACAAAAAGTTTCTGACTCTTATCCTGATACATTTACATTTAGTCATTTAGCAGACGCTTTTATCCAAAGCGACTTACAATAAAAAAGACAAGAAAACTAAACCTGGTGAGGATTTTACACTGGAATACATATTTATATGAAGTACTGTAGTACTACAGTAGTACTACTGTATTACTACAGTAGTACTACAGTAGTACTACTTCACATTTGTAGCTACTAGTTTACCCATAATTCAGACTTTAACCCGTGTAATTCTGCTGTGTGTCCTCTAGGGGACACGGTACTACTTCGGTTCAGGGACCCAGGAAGTTGAGGTGTGGCCGTTAGACCAGGGGTGAAGACGGAGAGACAGAGTCCAAGGAACCAAACTGAGGGGTGAAGACGGGTCCACTGTCAGGTAAGAATGTGCTGGTTTAGTTTTACTGAGATCAGTTTGTCCAGAGTAGACCAGAGACCAGAGACAGGAGAAGTTCACCGGAAACCACCAACCAGTCAGCTGTGGATCTAGGTTGGAATAAACTCTATGACTTTGAATTTACAAAGCAAACATATACAGTGATCAATCAGTCCTTGTTGCTGTCAGTAGCCACTAAAACACGTGTCTTCTAGTATTTGAGTTCAAGATCACCTGAAATGTCACATGTACATCTTTGAGACGTGTTGTTTGACAGGGGGATAACTTTCAGTTCATACACTAAGTCTACAGCAGGGAGAACGAGCTGCTCACTGATGGTGTGTGTTTCTCCACTGGCCTCGACAGATCTGTATGTCGCTGTGAATGAAGCGATTTGTACTTTGCTGTTCACTGATGCGGATTTTACCATGTGATTTCCCTGCTGACGGTGTTCTGACAGTTGAAGGAATAATAAATAAAAATAGAAATCAGGAGCGTCTGACCACTGAGTGAAGACCGATGGGTCTCAAACGTTCACTCCTTCACTTTAGAGAGGATTAAAAACATTAAATAAATCAAATAACACTGAGTTAAAAATAGAGAAAATAAAAGAATGAATGATGAACACGTTAGTGTTGTTACTGTGTTAGTGGCAGATTTCCCCTGCTCTCTCCTCTTCCCCAAAATGAAACCAGGAGGAAGATCATCATATTTTCTGTGATTGTATTATGGTTGATTGAACCATCAGTCTTGTTTTTGTCTGCAGTGAATCACATGTTTTATTTGGTCCATGTCCCAGTTTTATCCATTCAGGTTGTTGTTGTTGTTGTTATTCAGTCCACCACTGCCTCTGTGTAAAAGTCTGTTTATATTGTTTCACTGAAATGAAAAACTCCTGACAGTATGATCTGAATTAGGTTTTGTGAGGTGCAGTAAAAAAGATCTTTAGAACAACTGTTGTCATTTAATATTTCTGTTAATTTCCTGTTCCTGGAACTCTTTGTACGGATGGACAGACAGACAACCTAAAGACATAATGTCTCCTGTCCTGGTTGTCACCAATCAAATACAAAACACGCTGCACAAAGAAAAGAGTCTTGGTGCATGTGATGGACTGAAGGGTCAAAGTGTTGGGATTAGTTCCAATTCCACCATCATGAAGGGTGGAATTAAAAATAAAGGCGTCACCAGGAATCTGTGTTTTTAACACATAGATGTGTTTAGAACGTTTAAAACTTTTGTGATTATTTATTTGGTGAAGTCTCATGTATTTGTCCATTTATTCCTAATTTCTCATCCTGGAGTTCTACTTTGTTTTCTCTCTTCATCAGATTTCACTCTGTGTTGGTTTTTGACAGTGGAGACTGTGGAATGGCAGGATTTCTCAGTTCTCAGTCTTTAAAAGGGTAATTACACATAAATGGAAACAATATCAATAGTTTCAAACTTTCTTTATAGTTTTTTTAGTATATTATTTGTGAGTTAGATAAATAAAGTATTCACTAGTCTTCTGTTAATCATCTTTTAACTTGCAGACAAACTTTATCACCTTCGTTGTTTGACTTACGAGAATTGCTACTAAAAAAACGTCAACAACAACGAAGAGACTCAATAAAAAAGCAACGACAACAACGTGTGAAATGGCTGAAAAATCGACAGCAGCAATTCAGAGAACAGAGACAAAACAAGTAACGAAAAATAAAACAAACTAGACGGCAACTTACAGAACTGGAAAAGAAACGACAGCAACTGGAAGAGTCACTAAAGGGAAAAACTGGTCAGCAGTCCTCGATGTACTTTAACTAATGACTGTAGCCCACTTAATACTCTACTGTCACTTATTGTAGTCATCATAACATAAAACAACCTCATTATAATAATTCTTTCTTTCATATCTCTTAATATAATAATATAATATTCATTTAATCATTCATAGCAGCTCCATCAGATGACTCACACCTCACCCTGGATCCAAATATAACAAAACCAGAGGAGAACAAGGAAGTGATGATGGTAAGTCGGGCAGTGACACATTGTAGGTGGTTTGATCATTAATATGTAAGGGAACGTAGTTTTAAGTCTATTCTGGATTTGGGAATAGAGAGAAGCTAATGTAGAAGAAATATGATCTCTCTTACTAATTCCAGTCAGAACTCTGGCTTCAGCATTTTGGATTAACTGGAGGCTTTTTAAGGAGTTACTGAGACAAACTATAAATAATGAATTACAATAGTCCAGTCTGGAAGTAACAAATGCATGGACTAGTTTTTCAGCATCACTTTGGGACAGGATGCTCCTAATTTTAACTTTAATTTTTCTCAGGTGAAAAAAGGCAGTTCTAGAGATTTCTTTGATGTATGAAGTGAAGGAGATATCCTGATCAAAGATAACTCTGAGATTTCTTACAGTATTACTTGAGGCCAATACTAAGTCATCAAGGGTGAGAATGTGATTAGACATGGTGTCTCTGAGATTTTTAGGACTAAATAAAATAACCTCTGTCTTATCTGGATTTAGGAGAAGGAAATTGGAGGACATCCAGGTCTTTATGTCTTTTAAGCAGCTTGAGATCTGCACAGCAATGAAAATGTATAGTGTTTCCTAATAATTTTGCCTAAGAGTAAAAACGTATGTATAGAGTGAAAAGAATCGGTCCAAGCACAGATCCCTGTGGAACTCCATAACATAGTTTACATAAACAAACTGGAATCTAACTGATAGATTTGAACCAGCCTAATGACAGGTTCCAGTCTGTCTAATATTTAAATATTCACAATGAAGATTTGTAATCACTTGGTATAACGTAATTACAGGTTGTTACGCTTCTACAACATCTTAAAGGATCACTTCAAAAACAAGAAGAAGAACAAGAAGATTTGCGACAAAAGGAACGACGATTAAAAACATTTTTAGAAGGACTACTACAAACATCACTAAATGGGAACTCTGGTAAGCCTTTCTCTACGGACTGGTAGTAAATTTATAAATGGACATTTACCCAAGTACTAGTTGTAAGGATTCAGAATTCTTACTGCTGCTCTACCAGGTTTGATTCCTCTCCTTGGAACACAAATAGACATTTGTTTATGAAGATGACTATGGATTAGTTGTTAGGGTAATTGTCCACAAGTGCCAAGATCGGTGTTTTGATTTTCTCCTGATCACATATTGAGGGGTATTTGGACAAGACATGAACGCCCTTTAGTAGCACCATCATCTAAGTGCAGCTGTCCAACAACAATTTCATAACAGGGATCAATAAAATAAAACAAACAAACAAACAAACAAACAAAACAAAACAAAATTGTTATTGAAGATAATGATAAAAATGTGTTCATTCATTAATTTATTAATTTATTCATTCATAGCAGCTCCAGATGACTTTCACCTCATGCTGTATCCAAAACCAGAGCCTGGTTTGTCTGAGAAGAACAAGGAAGTGAAGGTCAGTGGAGCAGTGACACAGATTCTAGGCAGTTTATCAGACGTCAACCAGTTTGAACCAGTGACTAATTACATTTTACAGTACTTTTACACTGCCAGTAACGATAATCTACAAACTAGTTTGAACATATTTGCTTTGTAAATATAGTGTGTTGTGGTAGTGGCTGTTTCTTTTATATTTATAGTTCTGTGCAGTAGAGTGCTTTCAGGTTTTGTCCCATCTTTAGGAGGTATGTTGAGGGTGTGTTTTGTCTCCTCTGTTTATTTCTGCGTGATGGTCACATTTCTGTATTTAGTTAAATACTTTATGTATAATGAGGATTTTCTATCTATAATAGTTGATTATTAGATTAATTGGTCTGTTTCTAAAACATATTTTGTGCCTCTGTAAAATTTAGACCCCATCTTCTTTCACACCTGAAGTATCAGTGAATACATTTGGAGAAACTTCATACAGGTAAAATACAGGTGAAAGCAGTTAAATAGATCCCCATGCATCTTTGGTGTTGAACAAGGTTCTGTGTGATGCAGGTTCAGAGTCGAGTATCCAGGTACATACCAGTGCACTTTGACACGGCTGGTGTTTACAATGTGTCGGGAGGGGGAGTTATTGTACAGGATCGTCCAGTGGGATGAAAGCCTCCTCCAGTCATCTGGAAAGACGCCTGCAGGTCCGCTGTTTAACATCCAGTGTTCTGAAGACTCTGTATTTGAGCTGCACATCCCACACTGTGAAACAAAACCTGGTAATTATGAACAGGATGTGGCTTCAAATGATCACTGCAAACCTACACTTCTGTTAGTTCACACATGTAAAGTGTAATAATTAGTTTAAATGAACAGGCTCAGATTAGTGGAAATAAAACTTTAGGATAAATGTTGTTGATGGCTCTTTGTATTTACAGCATCGCTCTCTGACGGCCTGTCTGTTGCTCACATCAGTGATGATGGAATGAGAATCCTTGATCCACTGCAGATGACAGATACTCATGTGGTTGTGGACGTCCCTCACCTCTCTGCCTTTGGCTTGGTGTGGGATATAATGAATAGGATTCTAAACCAACCAATGAGATGCCAAGTTCTGCTGTTTCATCGACCAAGGGAAAATCGAAAACTCAATGTGTTTCTGCTGCCAGAAAACATCCCACTGCAGGAGGTAAACACACAAGTTCAATATAATTTTTCAAACTGGTTATTACAGTCATCGCTTCTATAACTTTGTGTTTAGTGATCAAATTCTGACAAAACAGTCTTGATCTCTGCAGAGATGTCAAATTAGCTACAAAAAAATCAGCTTTTGTTCATTGCTGCAACTTGTCAAGGGTTAAATTTTATGTGAACTCATCCATTTCAAATCCTAATTGTACCCCACACACAAAGAAAGGGAACACCACATGCAGGGCACAGGTAGGAACCCCAGTTGACAAAAAGTCAATAAGAGTTTTGGAGGACAAAGAGCTGAATGCTGTTGCTATCATTGCAAATAAGACTGTTGGGACCAGCAGTTTAAAATATGTTCCAATTCAGGAAGGTCCAAAGTCTGAAACAAACACAAGTGGTTTTGAGCTGCAGGCCCACAGCTGCGACCTTCCTGCAGTGCCTCATCTGCTGTGAGCTCAGTGTCTTTCCCCTCTTGTCTAGAACCATGTCTTCTCTACCAGAATGCTATGTGGGTGACCCTTAAGCCTGTTCCTCTTTTATCATTTCCCATATAGCAAACATCATTTAAACACAAGTGTGAGCTTGATTGTGGAAAATGAGAATGGGAACGCAAGTCACCCGTCTGTTCCTCAGTAAAATGAATTAATTTAACATGGTCTTCAACCACTGCTCCTGTGCAGGAGGCTTTCCGACAGTTACTCACAATAACAGTGAAGGAGTGTGGACGACTTTGTTGGAGATTTTTGTATGATCACAGCTCACAGCAAATGGAAGAACACAGTTTAAAGATTTTCCATCAGGGATCTTCTCCTTGGGTGGATCTCAAACCAGCCAGATCCAACCAAGGGCTTAAAGGAATTGATCGGCCTGGTTACACAATTGAAATTGCCATCTCCAGGAGATGCAGTGAACATGTCAAGTTATTCAATTCAATTTTATTTGTATAGTTCTTTTTACAATTGACATAGTCACAAGCAGCTTTACACAAGCAAAGAAACTATGTAAGTTTACATGAACAGTGAATGTGTAAGAATCATAATAATCAGATTGTCCCTGATGAGCAAGCCGAGGGCGACGGTGGCAAGAAAAACTCCCTGAGAAGGCAACAGGAAGAAACCTTGATAGGAACCAGACTCAACAGGGAACCCATCCTCATATGGGTGATCATGAAGTTATGTATTCAGGATTCATGGACTCCCATCTGACATAGTTTCTGTTCAGCTGTTTGCTGAGGAGTTCTGTCATCTGTCGGGTGCCTATTGTCTGTGCATTGTCTCTTCCTCTAAAACCCCTCCCTGTGGTAGATCTCTATAACACACTGCCCCAGCATACAACCCCCGTTAACATTTACATTTAGTCATTTACCAGACGCTTTTATCCAAAGCGACTTACAAGTCAGTACAAGTTACAAGGGTAGGCAGGGTAGCGTGAGGAGGTCTTGCCTAAGGACCCCTACTGGAGGTAGGACGCAGCTGGGATTTGAACCCCAGTCTCCCACTACACTAACCAGCCGTAACCTCTGTTCAGGGCTGTGGCTACAACCACTTCTGTGCTGTCTCAACAAAAGGAGGTCAGTCCAGGCTTTCATGCACTGCTATAGTTTCTGGCTCAGAAATAAATAAAATAATAATAAAAAAAAAGATCTTAATCTCTAAATAAAATTGAAGGCTGTTAGGGTGAAATAACTAAGGATATGAATCCACTGTCTGAGAAAAATGTTCTGATATCTCCGTAGGTGAAAGGGCGTCAGCAAAATGCTGAGCATGTTGAGGCTGCTTCTTCCTGTCTCCTCATTAAAGGCCATTTTTACAGTGTTCACAGTCCTGAAGCCTACAGAGTACAACCTAAGGTGAGTAGTTCAGATAAAACTCTGATATATACTATGTCCATGTTACTTAATGCAGTAAAATGCAGAGAAAGTAAGTAGTAGGCATCCAGACTGTTATATGATGGTATGGACAAATACCAGTACTTGTCTTGTTCTGTCTGAGGTTGTTTGATAAACACACAGAGCTTTTTATCTGTTTTGGGGTTATTATTATGAACTTAACATTTCTACTATTACCAATTTCTTCTTTAGCAAACAGCTGATTAATGCTCAGCACTAAAACTAACTAAAGAGAGAAGTGGACTAAACTTTTGACAGACATGAGGCAGTGTGTGAAAGAACACCTGAATAACTGTCCTCACCACCTGCACAGAAACATCTTAGGGCTGTTTGCTCTCCATTGTCCTATGTTGTCTGAACACGATAGTGATGTTTTGTTGTTTTAACGTTTTTGGCTGTAAAACAAATACAGCGATCTTAAGGATGTTGAAGTGGAGCTGAGAGAAACTGCAGAGTCTGATACATCAGTTGCTGTTTTCACTGCTCATATAACATTAGTGCAGCTTTAACTGGACACAACCACTGAACAGTGAGAAGTAACCATAAGACATTGTTATTGATTTACAGAGGGCCCAGATCGACTTTAACTATGGACCAAATTACCACCCAACACTTGAGATTCGACCAAACTTGAACGCAGAGGAAGTGACTGTGAAGGTCAGAGACCAAGAGGAGAGACGTGTGTGGGAGTATAACTCCAGACTGAACGGTAAACAAGACTTGATGTTGTTATCACTATGAACTCTTTTCACGTTAAGACAGACCACTCAAACAAAAACACGAACCCTATGTGAATGAACTAGAAGCTCACAGCTTGTTTTCTCTAAGTGCTATGATACAGTAAATACAGGGAGAGAAATCAACGTGCAGATCACCAGTTGAAGATAAAGGAACCAAACAACACGTGAAGATCTTTGTAGAGTTTAAGAGTTTTGTAGTTTCTGGGAACACTGGTTCTAGATGCTCCACCTACCACTTATTGTATAACTCAGCACATACTGTATAAAAATAACTGGCAGCTTTGAACTTGGTGCTTTTTTATTTATTTATTTTTTAGGAGGCAGCACAAACCACATGCTGCAGAGTTTTTCTACTCTAAAACATATATTTCAGCAAATCAAATGATTCTTTCACAACTTGATGTCTTGATACTATTAGTTTCTTTCTTCAGAATTAACCTCATACCAGCCTGCAGCCAGTGAACCAGACTCGCTCCCGGTCCAGACTGAAGGAGGAGGTGAGTAACACTGTCCAGTTAATCTATAGAGAGTCTGCAGTGCATTGTTGCACTAAATAACTAATATGTTAAATAACAGAAAACAGAGGATCTTACGATCAAAGTTCATCTTGTTGTGATTTGGTCCAGACACTAATTATTTCAAAGATGTCATAAAATATTAAAAGTACATTCATAGTTAATATAAAAGGAGATTTGACATTTCTTGTAATGTGTCTGTTCACATGTTGAAGGTCTGAATGCAAAATACATTTCATATTTATTTTCTATCAATCAAATAACTGATTTCAGATTTGAATTCTGTCTCCAGCTCTGAACTATGGTTGTTGACTCCTCTCAGATATTTAACGAGTTTTCCAGAGTGGTTACACAAGGCGAAAACCAAAATTTAAAATTATCTGTTATATATTAAATGAAATATTTTGTGCCCATTTTCCAGCTCCTGGTCCAAGTGGACAAACTTTACCAAGAACAGAGAGTCTACAAGGAGAAGAAGAGCAGAAGCTGCTCTCTGTTAGGACAGAGTTTATCAAGAGAGTTAATGATTCTATTCTGAAAGGTTTGCTGGATAAACTTCTGGAAAACAAAGTTATAAACCAGGAGGAAATGAAGTCAATCCAAACAATGTCCAGGACAGACAGACCAGGAGAGCTGTTTGATATGGTTTTAAATAAGGGAAATGAAAACTTGAAAACTTTTTGTTTAATATTGCCAGTTTCTAGTGGATTTAAAATCAATCTGTTTTATTGTTTAGATTCAATCTGACATTTTATAAATACATTTAGAAAGTTACATTTTGATAATACGTCTCTCGCTCTGACTGATTCTGATGCTTGTTTTTTATTGAATTTGTAATTAAAAATCATTTTTCACCTGGGTGCTCCATTAGATGTTATTCATTGTCAAAATTACTAATTTCAGTTTATTATCAATATTTTGGGAACATTTGTTCATAGATGACTCTCCTCCTCAGCAGTTAGGTGTCCCACTGGAGTTGGACAGTGAAGCATGTTTTTTTTAGGTGCGTCATGAAAACACAGCTAATCTGTCAGAAGACTTTAAACTGTGAAAGGTTAAAGGGCAAAGATAGGTGACACAACTGGACATGACAACCCTGAGGGACAATCGCCATACGAATGTGTTGAGACGCTCATCTTTGTGTATTTGTCCTGAGCTACATTCATGTCATGATTCCTTCTTCTGCTCTCACACATCCTCACCTGGCCTCAAATCACCTGCCAACACCAGCACACACTCGTACGCACACCCCTACACACACTCAGTTGTTGTTTTTGCTTTTCTCTGCTGCCAACACTAGTTACGGTTTTTGTTCTTCCTTCCACGTCTGTAGTCCAGTTTTATCATCTGTTAAATCAGTTTACTCTGAGTTTTTAACTGAATTCTCAGAGTTTCTATCTGATTTAGTTCTTAGTGCAGATAAAGTCATTATAGTGGGTGACTTTAATATCCATGTAGATGTTGATGATAACTGCCTCAACACTGACTTTAATTCACTAATAAACTGCAATGGTTTTACCCAAATAGTTCATTTGAATTGAATTTACTGTTCTAAACTTTACTTCACCTAAGAATAAGATTCACTACAGTAAAAATGATGCTGATAAATTGAAGAAACTGATTCCATCTTTTATTTCAGAGCCATGTACCAACAAAGAGGAGGGCAGTCATCATCGTCATCCTGAATCTAACCTAGAAACAGAGTTTAATAATATATTTAAAAAACTCTCCATAAAGTTAGAACCATGTCTTATTCATCGTGACCTTTTCTTATCTCTTGTGTGATATCTGCACCTTATGTTTGTCACAGCAGCAGAATATTCTGTGTAGACTGGTTATTTTCTACTTTTTCTCTTTTCTCTCTCCTAAATGAACAAATGGACAAATGGACACAGTATTGACTCATCACAGACTCCAGAGACTTCCTGCAGTAGTTTGACCTCCTCACACCAGACTTTATATTCTCAACATGACAACTTTCACCTTTTAAAACCAATTTTACAACATATGTAAAACAATGGTGACATATTCCAAACATTAGAAGAACAGTTCAGGTGTCATTATTTAAACAAGACATATTTAAATTATTGTAATTATCAGTTTCATTTCCTGTTTATAATACAGCCGCGTTGAGAAGCGTCTTTACCGTAATCACAAGACAAAGTGCGCAGCAGAATGTGAAGCGCGGCTGATTTCTGGATCCAGTCTAATCCGACACCTCCCTTTCCGACTTCCGCAGCCAGTTTTAGTTGAACCAGTACAAGATCAGACACAAGAGAGACTTTGAGATCGTGTGATTCAGAGGAACATTGAGTCCATTCTCAGGTAAGATTGTTTCCTTCGTCTTATGATTTAGTTTTTATTCTACAGCCGGTCTGAAAGAGACGAAACAGGAAGAAAGGAACAAAACTAAAAACCAGCTGTGGATCATCTGTGAGAAAGAGGAAACGTCTGAAGACAAACTGTCAGAAACAGGAGAAAACATTTCTCACACAGAACCAACAGGAGAAAAGTGGATTAACAGAAATATGAACTGTGATGTTACTTTGACCAAAATGAAAAGAGAGAATTTTTTACCTGTAAGAGAAAGTGAAACTGAAACTATAACGGAAAAAAGCTAGTAGATACAGAATGAATTGTAACAGTGTGGTGATGAACAAGATGTCTTCTTTTAATCATGTTTTACTTGCAGACACAGTCCACAAACTGTACCTTCTGAATTGTGGAAAACAGGATCGGTAAGCAATACTCTATGAACTGACATTTAACCAATGTCTATTAAGAATTTTGGCCTTTTTCATTTTTATACTACTTCTGCTCCATCATTAATCACTTATTGTAGCCATCTGAAAATGATGGATCAATCAGTCAGTTGAGATGTGAAATGTATTTCCTGCCACACTAAGATTTCCAGGTAGTTATCTAAAAGTTTTTAAAGTGAAATATCAGAATAGCAGAAGAACATCTAAATATAATCTATTGATTGACAGCTGCCTCAAATATTTCACAAAGCAACAGGCAGTAGGAGAGTGATTAGTTCTGCCGCCCTGTTCACTACTTAAACTGAGAATAAGAGAGACTTGTTTGTTTTAACCAAGGTGAACAGTCTTTATAGTGTCATCATCATTTCACCATCAACATGTCATGATGTCCTATAATTTAGCTGTTTTGTATTAGAGTGTTATAAATTATCCTCCCACACAGACTGAACTCCAGAAGATGGAGGAGAAGCTGCGACCACAGTCTGGGTCTTTGTCAACTTCAAGTTCAGACTTACATGATGAACCTGGACCCTCAAAGAGACCGTAAGAACACACTCACTACACAGAAGTTTGATCGTTGTACTTAAAACTCTGACAAAATGATAAAAGTATCAGTTTAGTTTAATTATAGTGGATCAATCACTTCATTTTTTGAAGCTTCACTCTTTTATCTTTTAGGGTGAATCTGTTCCCAACACACATTAGTCAAAGGAGAAGTTCCACATACAGGTAAGTCACTTATTATCTGTTAGATGTAACCTATTATATGTTAAATATATATTAGTAAAATGCATCTTCCATAAAATAAGGTGGATTCCCTCTAGATTACTTATTTTCTTATTTCCTGTTGATTTGTTGTTTTGTATTTTTACATCTATAAAATCTATATTTATTATGTTTAGTTAAAGATTAGATCATAACTTAGACACCGTGTTCATGTCTCTTCGTAAATATAAAGTTACCTACGGAGATAATTAGCTCAACACTTTGTCTGTGTCACTAAATATTCCTCCCACTACTAACACCTGTTAATATAACTAGTAAACTGTGTCATTACAGACCAGCTCCTGGTGAACTCTCACAGACTCAGTGTGAACAGTTGGCATCAGCACTGAGAAGAATCACATTCACACTTGAAGAGCTGGATCTGAGTAGAAACTCTGTGAAGAAGTCGGGAGCAAAGCTGCTGTTTGCTGCCCTGAAGAGTTCAAACTGTAAAGTGAGGACTCTGAGGTCAGTCGGACTTTTCTGTCTTTGTTGATAAGAATATTGTGTCAAACCTAGAATCCGACTCCTCTTCCACACGACAACCAAAAATAGGTAAAATAAAAGATTTTATTTTATTATTATAATGGTGCAATGGATGACTGAGGTGTCACCAGGTGAGTATGGTGGTCTAGAAGAGGAGACAGGGTTAGGTCGGTTATGGGTGGACTAATGATAATGTTTTCAAGGAATACTCGCAGTGAGGGGCAGTCGAGTGAGACCGAATAACCGATAACTGAAAGGAGCAGGTGGAGACTGGAAGCAGTGGAAGAAAAGGATTTACAGGAGAATGTTTTATATTACACAAGAACAATCAGTCAGTACTGTGAGGAGGGAGAGGACGAAGGAGAGAACAGGTCACGTCAGGCAAGAAACACTCACACACAGAGAGGCAGGTTCAGATGTCAGGAAGTCAGACCGAAGGTAAATGCTGGACAAGAAGGCGTGAGACTATCTGGTGGAGTTTGGAGACCTCCTTATAAAAGGAGGCAGTGATACAGGTGTGGACAAGGAGCAATCGGAGAGCAGTAAAACAGGAAATGAACCAAATAAGGAAATGAAGGACAGACAGGTAGGAGGAGCTGGAACCAGGACAATTTTAGATATTAGTGAATTTTCTGGTGTGTGTAAAAAATTAAATAATAGATGCAAAAAGACCACATAAAACTATTTATTAAATAATAACAACTAAAAGGCTACATGCAGTGTTTTTACAGTGTAGTACTACAGTATTCACAGTATTCACAGTACCCACAGTACTCACTCAGCAGGAACTAACTTCACTTTTGTTTTATTTTAGACTGAGTGACTGCATCCTGTCAGAAAGATGTTTGGATTCTCTGGTCTCAGTTCGCAAGTCTTATCACCTGATGGAGCTGGACCTAAGTGGAAACAAGTATCTGAGGGATTCAGGAGTAAAGCTGCTGTCTGATGGACTGAGGAATAGATACTGCAGACTGAGGACTCTGAGGTCAGTCTAGTTTCTGTAAATAGTTTATCTTCATACTTTATTGGTTGTTTTTGGTGGAAGCATGAAGAGAAGGTTGTTAGTGAAGCATTTGTCAACTTGTATTTAATAACAGTTACAGTATGTGTTCAATTTGTTGTTTATAATCTGTGACACATTCTGTCAAATCATTAAAATGTGTATCCAGCTCATTATAGAATCTTGATCCACCACCAGGCTGAGTTGTTATTATATTAATTTGATGTATCCTGTGGAGTGAAAACAGTAAAACAGAAACATTACTTTATGTAGAGTTCACAGAACACTGGCAGTTTATTTTGTAAACCTAGAATTAATTAAAAATTATTTAATTGAATTAATTAATGATGAATTAAAAAGGTTCAACTCTATCAACCACCTGTTGTTTTCAAGTACTGAGTGCAATAAGACACAGCTGCTCATTACCTGTCATCCTGTTTTAATTTTCTTTTCCTTGATTTACTTTGGGAGCATTAATATGCAAGAACCTGTCAGTATGATACACATCATGATCAAGGGGCTACGAGCCAATATAGAGATTTACAGTGATACTATAACCAAGGCAATGTACAGAAATAAATAAATAAATAAATGAAATAATGATCACAAGGATCAGGCATGATACACACACATGTTAACACTGACGATCTGGTAAAGTTGTGTTGATAGATGGAGGATGGTACAACAGGTAAAACAGATCTGCTACTGTTTGATATTTAATAAAGGATAAACAACATTTACATTGTCTCCTATAACTGTTACGATTCCTCTCTCTGCCCCTGTCTGTTTTGTTTTGTTCTGTCTCACTCTCCTGCCACACACACCCATATTTGACTTCCTCTTCCCCCACTCTCCACACTCTGGACTAATTACTGACTCATGTCACCTGGTCATCCCTCTGGTTTATAAGCACCCCTCAGTCCTCAGTTCATTGCTGGTTTGTTGACATTATTCAAGCTGTTCATCGCAGTTCTCTGGTTAGTTCGTTTTGTTTGTTTGCTCCATATCATCTTCCACTCTGCTCAGTTCGTGTGTTCGTTGGTGTGTCCGGAACCTCTGTTTTGTTTGTTAGTTGGAAGTGTTTGTTTGTTTGTCCGTGAGGCACCAGTCTGTTTCTGTTAGTATGTTTGAAATGTTTGGTCTGCGTTTAAGCAACGTTTATTAGTTGATACTTTGTCCTGTTAGCTTTGTCTGTTTTGTTCTTGTTTTCCTGCCATGAGCAGTGATTTTCGTTTGTTACTTTGTATTTCTATTAGTGAGTTGTCGTTGGTAATTTTGTCTAGTGAATTATTAGTTGGTTCTTTTGTAGGTTTGTCACGGTTTTGTTTGTACTTTGTAGCACCGTGTGTTCGGGTCTCTTTCATTTGATACTTTGTTCATGTTTGTTAGTTCCCTGTGTGTGCACTGACCTTTTTTGTTAATAAATATATCGTTTTTGTTCTTACTCGTTCGTCCCGTCAGTCCCTGTTCGTAACAATAACTTGTTTTCTTGTGTATTCAGATTGAGTTCCTGCAACTTATCAGAGAACAGCTGTGGTTATCTGGCCTCAGCTATAAAGTCCAGTTTATATTTTCTTGAAGAACTGGACCTGAGTCTCAACAACCTACAGGACTCAGGAATAAAGCTGTTGTCTGATGGACTGAAGAGCCCTTACTGTGAACTGAAAACTCTAAGGTAGAACATTTATTTTCCTTCTTTGTGAATCTTGAAAACCAGCATTTGTATGTTGAAATATTTTTTTCTCTGCAGGTTGAGTCTGTGCAGCCCAAATGTTATGATTGGACCAACAGCACGTATCAGTGCCAATGTAGAAACCTTGTGTTCCATAAACAAAACTATATGAACATCAGCTGTATAATAGGTTCTAGTGACTTTAACTTTATGAGACTGTATGAAAAACACAAATTCAGCTGTTTGACTAAAAACTGAATTGACTTGTCTCGCAGGATGAAGAACAAACAATTATATAGGTAAATAAGTAAAAAACAGATACACAATACAATTAAATAAAAAACTAAATGAACCACTGTCTGCCACAAATCTAAAATATTAATTAAAAACTGATTTAGTGTTTTTGAGAATTAAAACAATATCACAGTACTCGAGTGTAAATATATTTTCTTACATCCCTTGTGGTACACTACTAGTTTTTATCAACTTTGCTTTTTAGGTGAATGAAAACATGTTAGATTCAGATAAATGTGTAGCAGTAGCATAAAATGTCTGATATTGCGATAAAGGTAAAATTGAAATAGTTTAATATACACTTTCTGCCTAAAGTTATTACACGAAATAAATTCTTATGTTTCATGTTATGTTGGAATTAATAACTGGTTGACCCCCCACTTGGGAGGAATAACCTCAACCACGTCCTTCATGTGTCTGTGGATCAGACCTGCACATTGTTCAGGAGGAATTTTATCCCATTCTTCCTGCAGAACTGCTTCATCTCTGTTATATTCTTTGGCCGTCTCATGTGTGGCTCTCTCCAAGTCTTTCCACAGCATCTCTTTTGGGTTGAGGTCTGGGCTCTGACTTGGCCACTCCAAAAGGTGGATTTTATTTTTCTGCATTCATTCTGTTGTGGACTTTGTGTTTTGGGTCATTGTGCTGTACCATCACCCAACATCTACAGAGTTTCAGCTGATGTACAGACGTTCTCACATTATCCTGAAGATGTTTTTCATACACTTGGGAATTCATCTTCCCCTCAATCACTACAAGTTGGCCAGGACCTGATGCAGCAAAGAAGGCCCAAATCATGATGTTTCCTCCACCATACTTTGCACTTGGGATGTTTTTATGATGTTATGCAGTGAACCTTTTACATCAAATGTGTGTGTTGTATCCAAATAGTTTAATGTAGTTTCATCAGTCCACAAAACATTTTGCCAACACTGCTGTGGATTGTCAATGTGCTGTTTGGCAAACTTCAGGCTGCGGCAATGGTCTCTTCCTTTGTGGTGTCCTGCCATAGACACTCTGCTTGTTCCATGTTTTACCTACTGTAGACTCATGAACACAAATGTTAGCCAGTTCCAATGATGTCTCCAGTTGTAGATTGTTTAACTGTAGACTGGTGAATTTCTAAAGTCTTTGACATCACTTCGTAACCCTTTCCAGCGTCATGTAAATCATCAATTCTTGATTGTAGATCCTCTGAAAGCTCTTTTTGGGTGAGACACGAGACACAGCTCCCAAAAGTTAGTGGTTTTTGTCAGTCAAAGTAGCTCAGGTCCACACCTCTAAACTAATTTTCTTAATTTATGCTAACACCAGACTTCAATTAACTTTTTTAAGATCATTATTCCAAGGATTCACTTACTTTGCACATTCACACTATGAGGTTTTTAACTTTGTTCTCAATAAAGACATGAAAAACCTATTTTGTTTTGGTGTTATTACTTTAGGCCTGTTTTATTTGTCACTGTATATCTAAAAAATGTATGTTTAAGATACAAAACAACAAAGATTAAACAACATTTACATTGTCTCCTATAACTATAACTCTGTGTTTTCTTGTGTATTCAGATTGAGTTCCTGCAACTTATCAGAGAACAGCTGTGGTTATCTGGCCTCAGCTATAAAGTCCAGTTTATATATTCTTGAAGAACTGGACCTGAGTCTCAACAACCTACAGGACTCAGGAATAAAGCTGTTGTCTGATGGACTGAAGAGCCAGTTCTGTAAACTAAAAACTCTAAGGTAGAACATTTATTTTCCTTCTTTGTGAATCTTGAAAACCAGCATTTGTATGTTGAAATAATTTTTTCTCTGCAGGTTGAGTCTGTGCAGCCCAAATGTTATGATTGGACCAACAGCACGTATCAGTGCCAATGTAGAAACCTTGTGTTCCATAAACAAAACTATATGAACATCAGCTGTATAATAGGTTCTAGTGACTTTAACATTATGAGACTGTATGAAAAACACAAATTCAGCTGTTTGACTAAAAACTGAATTGACTTGTCTCACAGGATGAAGAACAAACCATTATATAGGTAAATAAGTAAAAAACAGATACATAATACAATTAAATAAAAAACTAAATGAACCACTGTCTGCCACAAATCTAAAATATTAAAAACTGATTTAGTGTTTTTGAGAATTAAAACAATATCACAGTACTCGAGTGTAAATATATTTTCTTACATCCCTTGTGGTACACTACTAGTTTTTATCAACTTTGCTTTTTAGGTGAATGAAAACATGTTAGATTCAGATAAATGTGTAGTAGTAGCATAAAATGTCTGATATTGCGATAAAGGTAAAATTGAAATAGTTTAATATACACTTTCTGCCTAAAGTTATTACACGAAATAAATTCTTATGTTTCATGTTATGTTGGAATTAATAACTGGTTGACCCCCCACTTGGGAGGAATAACCTCAACCACGTCCTTCATGTGTCTGTGGATCAGACCTGCACATTGTTCAGGAGGAATTTTATCCCATTCTTCCTGCAGAACTGCTTCATCTCTGTTATATTCTTTGGCCGTCTCATGTGTGGCTCTCTCCAAGTCTTTCCACAGCATCTCTTTTGGGTTGAGGTCTGGGCTCTGACTTGGCCACTCCAAAAGGTGGATTTTATTTTTCTGCATTCATTCTGTTGTGGACTTTGTGTTTTGGGTCATTGTGCTGTACCATCACCCAACATCTACAGAGTTTCAGCTGATGTACAGACGTTCTCACATTATCCTGAAGATGTTTTTCATACACTTGGGAATTCATCTTCCCCTCAATCACTACAAGTTGGCCAGGACCTGATGCAGCAAAGAAGGCCCAAATCATGATGTTTCCTCCACCATACTTTGCACTTGGGATGTTTTTATGATGTTATGCAGTGAACCTTTTACATCAAATGTGTGTGTTGTATCCAAATAGTTTAATGTAGTTTCATCATAACACAAAACATTTTGCCAACACTGCTGTGGATTGTCAATGTGCTGTTTGGCAAACTTCAGGCTGCGGCAATGGTCTCTTCCTTTGTGGTGTCCTGCCATAGACACTCTGCTTGTTCCATGTTTTACCTACTGTAGACTCATGAACACAAATGTTAGCCAGTTCCAATGATGTCTCCAGTTGTAGATTGTTTAACTGTAGACTGGTGAATTTCTAAAGTCTTTGACATCACTTCGTAACCCTTTCCAGCGTCATGTAAATCATCAATTCTTGATTGTAGATCCTCTGAAAGCTCTTTTTGGGTGAGACATGAGACACAGCTCCCAAAAGTTAGTGGTTTTTGTCAGTCAAAGTAGCTCAGGTCCACACCTCTAAACTAATTTTCTTAATTTATGCTAACACCAGACTTCAATTAACTTTTTTAAGATCATTATTCCAAGGATTCACTTACTTTGCACATTCACACTATGAGGTTTTTAACTTTGTTCTCAATAAAGACATGAAAAACCTATTTTGTTTTGGTGTTATTACTTTAGGCCTGTTTTATTTGTCACTGTATATCTAAAAAATTTATGTTTAAGATACAAAACAACAAAGATTAAACAACATTTACATTGTCTCCTATAACTTGTTCTCTGTGTTTTCTTGTGTATTCAGATTGAATTCCTGCAACTTGTCAGAGAACAGCTGTGGTTATCTGGCCTCAGCTATAAAGTCCAGTTTATGTTTTCTTGAAGAACTGGACCTGAGTCTCAACAAGCTACAGGACTCAGGAATAAAGCTGTTGTCTGATGGACTGAAGAGCCAGTTCTGTAAACTAAAAACTCTGAGGTAGAACATTTATTTTTCTTCTTTGTGAATCTTGAAAACCAGCATTTGTATGTTGAAATCATTTTCTCTCTGCAGGTTGGTAAATTGTCTGATCTCAGATGAAGGTTGTGTTGCTCTGGTCTCAGCTCTGCAGTCCAAACACTCTGACCTGACTGAGCTGGACCTCAGTGGAAATGAGCTACAGGATCAAGGAATGAAGCTGCTGTCTGCACTGGTGGAAAGTCCAGACTGTAAACTGAAGACGCTGAGGTCTGTTATAAGTTGGTAGGACCAGTAATAATCCACAAGCAATCCACTCAGTTCTGGGTGTTTATTTAGGCAAACACACAAAACACAACAGCGTCAACATCAGCTGAGCAGTGATCAAAGTTCATACACGGGAATAGAGTCCATACAAAAACCTGGAGTAAACAAAGTCCCAAAACATCAAACTCCAATAGATAATCCAACCAGTAGCGGCTGGTTAGTGCAGTGGTAACATCACCGCCTCCCATGTGGGGTTCAAATCCCAGCTATGGCTACCTCCAGTAGGGGTCCTTAGGCAAGACCTCCTCACGCTGCCCTGCCTACCATTGTAACTTGTAATGACTTGTAAGTCGCTTTGGATAAAAGCGTCTGCTAAATGACTGTAATGTAATGTAATGTAACCAAAAACGCATACAACAAACACAAAGCAGAGAAAAACCTTCACAGGAAGGAACGATGTCAACGGTCCAGAATTAAATGAAAAATCCACAAAACAGAGGTCTCTGTGGTGCAGCACCAATTCTCCTGGTGCTTCCAGAAAAAGTTCCAAACAAAAACACAAACTCTTTAGCAAAGCTCCAAAGAACCGTGAGGAGATCAGTAACTCAGTGCATTCCAACAGTCAATAAATGGTAAATGTTCTGCACTTATATAGCGCTTTTCTACCTAGCTGGTACTCAAAGCGCTTTACACTGCGTCTCATTCACCCATTCACACACACACATTCACACACCGATGGCAGACCTGACTCACCGGGGGCAACTAGGGGTTCAGTATCTTGCCCAAGGACACTTTGGCATGTGACATGGCAGCCGGGAATCGAACCATCAATCCTGTGATTGACAGTCAACTGCTCTACCTATTGAGCCACAGCCACCCCCAATGTTGTACTGGGTTACGAGCTTATGGCTGGAGCTTGTCTCTAATACATCAGACGATCTGGCAACTGGTTTGTGGAACACTGCAGGTTAAATGCACACCGCTGCGTGACAGGTGCTGTCAATCGTACACATTAACTGTTGATATAAACTTCCATAGTTTCTTTGGTTGTGTAATGCTGCTTTGTGACAATCACAATTGTTTATTGCTAGACAAATAAAATTGAATTGAATCGGTCTAGTGAAGCTGCTGCATGAAATTCACAATATATGGAACCAGAACTTTCACAATAAGAGAAATAACCTCATGATCATGCAACATAATCAATTCTCTGTAAAATATAAATAATATTAATTAATTCTCAAGAAAACCTGAAAAGCACTGATTTATCCCATATACTATTTACAGTCTACATGCATCTAAACTAATCTGAAATATTGTGAAACACTTAAAAAGTGTTGTAGTTTAATTTTTTACACTTGAAGGGAAATAATTTAGATCTTTAAACTTTGTTTAAATTAATAACTGTAATCATCCAAATGAAAACTAAATGATAACTGTCTTAATTCACACCCACAGAGTTGAAGAGGGACTAAACCTGATTACAATGGACAGAGCTAAAACATGTAAGTATTGCCAGATTGATCCTGATATTATATTAAAACACGTTGTAGTTGTTCCTATTTAGTATAAAGAAACACTCCGAGGTGGAACTCCAGATTCCAGAGGGAGAACTTCAGTTCTTCAGAATCAGAGGCTCCGCTGCAGGAAGTGAACAGCAAACAAGATTCATATTAGGTAGAATCAGAAGTCAAGAAAAGGATAAACACACTTAAACAAAAAGGCGTGATTACTGGTTCAGTTAATGTTTTATCTGGTAAACTAGTGAACTATTGATAAAGTAAAAAAACAAACATGCAATGTAAAAATTGAGAAAAGAAAAAGAGTTATGTCCAGAGGTACAGTAAGTGAGAAGTTAGCATGTTAACATGTTAAGAGTGTGCAGAGATTCTTTTTATAGCTATGAACAAATTCAAATAAGACACTGATGAATGTCAGGGTCGGCATAAAAACTGTGTAAGGGTTTTAAAAAAATAATTTCTTGAGAACTCTTTCTCAATCAGGCCTCATCTTATCTTAACCATAAAGCATAAAATACAAATAAAATCTTACTTTCCATTTAGAAATCAATAGTTCAAATGCTGAAAAAGCTTTTTTAATGCTGACTGTGATCAGAGTGCATCACAGAAAATCTTTCCTTAACATAATGGGTATATTATATATTTTTACAATATATTTTGTCATGATATTGTTATGTCTTTTGAATTTTTTTGATCTGAAATCCATTTGTGTTTTCTCTCCAGACTTCACAGCTCACTCTGCAACACAGTCTGCACAAAGGTAACTAAACATAAACAGAAAATATATATTATTTTCACGTATTTAATTGCTTAAAACTTTCTTTTTAAATAATAATGTTTCCTCTCATATTTGTTAAGTTAAAAAAATCCTGCAGTATTCAATAGTGGATACAGAATAGATGGTGAAGTTTTCTTTTAATAATTTTTTACTTGCAGACAAACCGAACCATTTACAACACCTGATGAATTGTTGAAAGAACAACGACAATTTGAAGAAACAACAAGATCAGTAAGTATACCTCTATGAACTGACATTTAACATATTAAGAACTGTAACCTACTTAAATATTTTTATTATTAATTATTTCATTTTTATACTGCTTCTACGTCATTGATCACTTACTGTAGTAATAATATAAAAATATGACTTGTGTGGTACATTCAGAAATAATCTTAATCTCTAATCTTAATCTCGTTGTACGATGTTGCAATGACAATAAAGTTTATCTATATCTTTATCTTTATCTTTTTAAATGGTCCAAATGTTGAAAAAGCATTTTTAATGCTGGCTGTGATTAACAGGTATCAGGAGAAAGAACGTTGCACAAAAGCGCTGCCTACGATACAATGGGTATTTTATATATTTTACAACATATATTTTGTCCTGATTTATTTTGTTATGTCTCATTTTTAAAAACTTTTTTTGTATCTGGAGTTCAATTTTTGTTCTCTTTTCACACTTCACAGCTGACTTTACAAGAAAAAGGTAATTATACAAAAATAAAAAATATATATTTGACTTATTTAATCTAAAGCTTTCTTTATAAATATTTTATTTGTAAGTTGAATAAGTTGGAGTAATTACTAGTAGATACAGAATGAATTGTAACAGTGTGGTGATGAACAAGATGTCTTCTTTTAATCATGTTTTACTTGCAGACACAGTCCACAAACTGTACCTTCTGAATTGTGGAAAACAGGATCGGTAAGCAATACTCTATGAACTGACATTTAACCAATGTCTATTAAGAATTTTGGCCTTTTTCATTTTTATACTACTTCTGCTCCATCATTAATCACTTATTGTAGCCATCTGAAAATGATGGATCAATCAGTCAGTTGAGATGTGAAATGTATTTCCTGCCACACTAAGATTTCCAGGTAGTTATCTAAAAGTTTTCAAAGTGAAATATCAGAATAGCAGAAGAACATCTAAATATAATCTTTCGATTGTCAGCTGCCTCAAATATTTGATAAAGCAACAGGTAGTAGGAGAGTGATTAGTTCTGCCGCCCTGTTCACTACTTAAGCTGAGAATAAGAGAGATTTGTTTGTTTAAACCAAGGTGAACAGTCTTTATAGAGTCATCATCATTTCACCATCAACATGTCATGATGTCCTATAATTTAGCTGTTTTGTATTAGAGTGTTTTAAATTATCCTCCCACACAGACTGAACTCCAGAAGATGGAGGAGAAGCTGCAACCACAGTCTGGGTCTTTGCCAACTTCAAGTTCAGACTTACAGTAAGTGATGAACCTGGACCCTCAGACAGACCGTAAGAACACACTCACTACACAGAAGTTTGATTGTTGTACTTAAAACTCTGACAAAATGATAAAAGTATCAGTTTAGTTTAATTATAGTGGATCAATCACTTCATTTTATGAAGCTTTACTCTTTTATCTTTTAGGGTGAATCTGTTCAAAACAGGCATTAGTCAAAGCAGAAGTTACACATACAGGTAAGTCACTTATTATCTGTTAGATTTAACCTATTATATGTTAAATATAAATTAATAAAATCAAGGTGAAGTGTACAACAGAGGAGGCTGAAAAAAACTCCATAAAATAAGGTGGATTCCCATTTTCTGTAAGTTTCTCTTTTTTTGATATTACAGTATTTCTCCAGATTACACAACATTTTCTTATTTCCTGTTTATTTGTTGTGTTTTGTATTTTTACATCTATAAAATCTATGTTTATTATCTTTAAAGATTAGATCCTAACTTAGACACTTTGTTCATGTCTCTTGGTAAATATAAAGTTACCTAAATAGATAATCAGCTCAACACTTTGTCTGTGTCACTAAATATTCCTCCCACTACTAACACCTGTTAATATAACTAGTAAACTGTGTCATTACAGACCAGCTCCTGGTGAACTCTCACAGACTCAGTGTGAACAGTTGGCATCAGCACTGAAGAGAATCACATTCACACTTGAAGAGCTGGATCTGAGTAGAAACTCTGTGAAGGAGTCGGGAGCAGAGCTGCTGTTTGCTGCCCTGGAGAGTTCAAACTGTAAAGTGACGACTCTGAGGTCAGTCGGACTTTTCTGTCTTTGTTGATAAGAATATTTTGAATATTGGTGAATTTTCTGATGTGTGTCAAAATGAAATTATAGATGGAAAAAGATAAACCTAACAGCAAAACCATTAATTAAATAATAAGAACAACTAAAAGGCTACATGCAGTGTTTTTACACTGTAGTACTACGATATTCACAGTATTCACAGCAGGAACTAACTTCATTTTTTGTTTTATTTTAGACTGAGTGACTGCATCCTGTCAAAAACAAGTTTGGATTCTCTGGTCTCAGTTCTTAACGCTGATCACCTGATGGAGCTGGACCTAAGTGGAAACAAGTATCTGAGGGATTCAGGAGTAAAGCTGCTGTCTGATGGACTGAGGAATAGATACGGCAGACTGAGGACTCTGAGGTCAGTCTAGTTTCTGTAAAGAGTTTATTTTCTTGCTTTATTGGTTGTTTTTGGTGGAAGCATGAAGAGAAGGTTGTTAGTGAAAAAAGTGTCAACTCTTATTTTATACCAGCAAAATCCACAGTAACTTAATTCTTCTCTTTCATCTGATTTATTTTTTTTATACTCATGTTGAGGAGACAGGTGCAGTATGTGTTCAATTTGTTGTTTATAATCTGTGACACATTCTGTCAAATCATTAAAATATGTATCCAGCTCATTATAGAATCTTATTCCACCACCAGGCTGAGTTGTTATTATATTAATGTGATGTATCCTGTGGAGTGAAAACAGTAAAACAGAAACATTACTTTATGTAGAGTTCACAGAACACTGGCAGTTTATTTTGTACACGTAGAATTAATTAAAAATTATTAATTGAATTAATTAATGATGACTTAAAATGGTTCAACTCTATCAACCACCTGTTGTTTTCAAGTACTGAGTGCAATAAGACCCAGTTGTTCATTACCTGTCATCCTTTAGTTTTAATATTCTCTCCTTGATTTACTTTGGGAGCATTAACATGCAAGAACCTTTCAGTATGATACACATCATGATCAAGAGGCTACGAGCCAATATAGAGATTTACAGTGATACTATAACCAAGGCAATGTACAGAAATAAATAAATAAAACAACGGATAATTAATCATAAAACAGTCTCACAGTATAAAGAACACATCACCATATGCATAAATCCTGAATAACAAAAGATACAAAATGTAAGGTTGTTGTTTTAAGGGACATGATTATAATGCCAGACACAAAGAAAATAGTGAAGATTTTATTGCAATAAATAAAGAGTTAATCACAGGTATCAGGTATGAAATACAAGAGACAAAAGAACACGTTTCAAGGCACTAGAGAAACAAGTGACTACAAAAAACTACAAGTATAAAGAAACTAAAAAACATAACAGGAAAAGTAACAAGACTCGAAAATCACAAAACAAGATCTATGAGAACAACAAAAGTATAAAACAGAGAAAGAAACAACTGAAAATCACTGCAACAAGCAGATAAAAAGATGCAAAAATCATGGTAAGGCTGATCAGAGTGATTAGTGCTGAGGAGAGACTGAACAGTAACCTACAGGGGCCAGGCTGGGATCATGATAACACTATACAAGTCCCTTGTGGTTCCCTACTTGTAGCATGTCTGATATTGCTATTAGGGTAAAACATTGAAATAGCTTTTATAAATATATTTTAATGTTTAACTCTCAGGTGGGTGCTACTGTTTGATATTTAATAAAGGATAAACAACATTTACATTGTCTCCTATAACTTGTTCTCTGTGTTTTCTTGTGTATTCAGATTGAGTTCCTGCAACTTATCAGAGAACAGCTGTGGTTATCTGGCCTCAGCTATAAAGTCCAGACCTGACTGTGTTGAAGAACTGGACCTGAGTCTCAACAACCTACAGGACTCAGGAATAAAGCTGTTGTCTGATGGACTGAAGAGCCCTTACTGTGAACTGAAAACTCTAAGGTAGAACATTTATTTTCCTTCTTTGTGAATCTTGAAAACCAGCATTTGTATGTTGAAATGTTTTTTTCTCTGCAGGTTGAGTCTGTGCAGCCCAAATGTTATGATTGGACCAACAGCACGTATCAGTGCCAATGTAGAAACCTTGTGTTCCATAAACAAAACTATATGAACATCAGCTGTATAATAGGTTCTAGTGACTTTAACTTTATGAGACTGTATGAAAAACACAAATTCAGCTGTTTGACTAAAAACTGAATTGACTTGTCTCGCAGGATGAAGAACAAACAATTATATAGGTAAATAAGTAAAAAACAGATACATAATACAATTAAATAAAAAACTAAATGAACCACTGTCTGCCACAAATCTAAAATATTAATTAAAAACTGATTTAGTGTTTTTGAGAATTAAAACAATATCACAGTACTCGAGTGTAAATATATTTTTTTACATCCCTTGTGGTACACTACTAGTTTTTACCAACTTTGCTTTTTAGGTGAATGAAAACATGTTAGATTCAGATAAATGTGTAGCAGTAGCATCAAATGTCTGATATTGCGATAAAGGTAAAATTGAAATAGTTTAATATACACTTTCTGCCTAAAGTTATTACACGAAATAAATTCTTATGTTTCATGTTATGTTGGAATTAATAACTGGTTGACCCCCCACTTGGGAGGAATAACCTCAACCACGTCCTTCATGTGTCTGTGGATCAGACCTGCACATTGTTCAGGAGGAATTTTATCCCATTCTTCCTGCAGAACTGCTTCATCTCTGTTATATTCTTTGGCCGTCTCATGTGTGGCTCTCTCCAAGTCTTTCCACAGCATCTCTTTTGGGTTGAGGTCTGGGCTCTGACTTGGCCACTCCAAAAGGTGGATTTTATTTTTCTGCATTCATTCTGTTGTGGACTTTGTGTTTTGGGTCATTGTGCTGTACCATCACCCAACATCTACAGAGTTTCAGCTGATGTACAGACGTTCTCACATTATCCTGAAGATGTTTTTCATACACTTGGGAATTCATCTTCCCCTCAATCACTACAAGTTGGCCAGGACCTGATGCAGCAAAGAAGGCCCAAATCATGATGTTTCCTCCACCATACTTTGCACTTGGGATGTTTTTATGATGTTATGCAGTGAACCTTTTACATCAAATGTGTGTGTTGTATCCAAATAGTTTAATGTAGTTTCATCAGTCCACAAAACATTTTGCCAACACTGCTGTGGATTGTCAATGTGCTGTTTGGCAAACTTCAGGCTGCGGCAATGGTCTCTTCCTTTGTGGTGTCCTGCCATAGACACTCTGCTTGTTCCATGTTTTACCTACTGTAGACTCATGAACACAAATGTTAGCCAGTTCCAATGATGTCTCCAGTTGTAGATTGTTTAACTGTAGACTGGTGAATTTCTAAAGTCTTTGACATCACTTCGTAACCCTTTCCAGCGTCATGTAAATCATCAATTCTTGATTGTAGATCCTCTGAAAGCTCTTTTTGGGTGAGACACGAGACACAGCTCCCAAAAGTTAGTGGTTTTTGTCAGTCAAAGTAGCTCAGGTCCACACCTCTAAACTAATTTTCTTAATTTATGCTAACACCAGACTTCAATTAACTTTTTTAAGATCATTATTCCAAGGATTCACTTACTTTGCACATTCACACTATGAGGTTTTTAACTTTGTTCTCAATAAAGACATGAAAAACCTATTTTGTTTTGGTGTTATTACTTTAGGCCTGTTTTATTTGTCACTGTATATCTAAAAAATGTATGTTTAAGATACAAAACAACAAAGATTAAACAACATTTACATTGTCTCCTATAACTTGTTCTCTGTGTTTTCTTGTGTATTCAGATTGAATTCCTGCAACTTATCAGAGAACAGCTGTGGTTTTCTGGCCTCAGCTATAAAGTCCAATCCTTACTGTGTTGAAGAACTAGACCTGAGTCTCAACAAGCTACAGGACTCAGGAATAAAGCTGTTGTCTGATGGACTGAAGAGCCAGTACTGTAAACTGAAAACTCTGAGGTAGAACATTTATTTTTCTTCTTTGTGAATCTTTAAAACCAGCATTTGTATGTTGAAATCATTTTTTGTCTTCAGGTTGGTAAATTGTCTGATCTCAGATGAAGGTTGTGCTGCTCTGGTCTCAGCTCTGCAGTCCAAACACTCTGACCTGACTGAGCTGGACCTCAGTGGAAACGAGCTACAGGATCAAGGAATGAATCTGCTGTTTGCACTGGTGGAAAGTCCAGACTGTAAACTGAAGACGCTGAGGTCTGTTATAAGTTGGTAGGACCAGTAATAATGTCGAAGCAATCTACTCAGTTCTGGGTGTTTATTTAGGCAAACACACAAAACACAACAGCGTCAACATCAGCTGAGCAGTGATCAAAGTTCATACACGGGAATAGAGTCCATACAAAAACCTGGAGTAAACAAAGTCCCAAAACATCAAACTCCAATAGATAATCCAACCAGTAGCGGCTGGTTAGTGCAGTGGTAACATCACCGCCTCCCATGTGGGGTTCAAATCCCAGCTATGGCTACCTCCAGTAGGGGTCCTTAGGCAAGACCTCCTCACGCTGCCCTGCCTACCATTGTAACTTGTAATGACTTGTAAATCGCTTTGGATAAAAGCGTCTGCTAAATGACTGTAATGTAATGTAATGTAACCAAAAACGCATACAACAAACACAAAGCAGAGAAAAACCTTCACAGGAAGGAACGATGTCAACGGTCCAGAATTAAATGAAAAATCCACAAAACAGAGGTCTCTGTGGTGCAGCACCAATTCTCCTGGTGCTTCCAGAAAAAAAAACACAAACTCTTTAGTAAAGCTCCAAAGAACCGTGAGGAGACCAGTAACTCAGTGCATTCCAACAATCAATAAATGGTAAATGTTCTGCACTTATATAGCGCTTTTCTACCTAGCTGGTACTCAAAGCGCTTTACACTGCGTCTCATTCACCCATTCACACACACACATTCACACACCGATGGCAGACCTGACTCACCGGGGGCAACTAGGGGTTCAGTATCTTGCCCAAGGACAATTTAAATTAATAACTGTAATCATCCAAATGAAAACAAAATGATAACTGTCTTAATTCACACCCACAGAGTTAAAGAGGGACGAAACTTGATTATAATGGACAGTCCTGAAACCTGTAAGTATTGGAAGAGTGATCCTGATATTTTATTAAAAAACGTTGTAGTTGTTCCTGTTTAGTATAAAGAAACACTCCGAGGTGGAACTCCAGATTCCAGGTTCATAACTATAGTTCTTCAGAATCAGAGGCTCTGCTGCAGGAAGTGAACAGCAAACAAGATTCATATTAGGTGCCATCAGAAGTCAAGAAAAGGATAAACACACTTAAACAAAAAGACGTGATTACTGGTTCAGTGAATGTTTTATCTGGAAAACTAGTGAACAATTGATAAAGTAAAAAAACAAACATGCAATGTAAAAATTGAGAAAAGAAAAAGAGTTATGTCCAGAGGTACAGTAAGTGAGAAGTTAGCATGTTAACATGTTAAGAGTGTGCAGAGATTCTTTTTATAGCTATGAACAAATTCAAATAAGACACTGATGAATGTCAGGGTCGGCATAAAAACTGTGTAAGGGTTTTAAAAAATAATTTCTTGAGAACTCTTTCTCAATCAGGCCTCATCTTATCTTAACCATAAAGCATAAAATACAAATAAAATCTTACTTTCCATTTAGAAATCAATAGTTCAAATGCTGAAAAAGCTTTTTTAATGCTGACTGTGATCAGAGTGCATCACAGAAAATCTTTCCTTAACATAATGGGTATATTATATATTTTTACAATATATTTTGTCATGATATTGTTATGTCTTTTGAATTTTTTTGATCTGAAATCCATTTGTGTTTTCTCTCCAGACTTCACAGCTCACTCTGCAACACATTCTGCACAAAGGTAATTAAACATAAACAGAAAATATATATTATTTTCACTTATTTAATTGTTTAAAACTTTCTTTTTAAGTAATAATGTTTCCTCTCTGATTTGTTAAGTTAAAAAAATCCTGCAGTATTCAATAGTGGATACAGAATAGATGGTGAAGTTTCTTTTAATAATTTTTTACTTGCAGACAAACCGAACCATTTACAACACCTGATGAATTGTTGAAAGAACAACGACAATTTGAAGAAACAACAAGATCAGTAAGTATACCTCTATGAACTGACATTTAACATATTAAGAACTGTAACCTACTTAAATATTTTTATTATTAATTATTTCATTTTTATACTGCTTCTACGTCATTGATCACTTACTGTAGTAATAATATAAAAATATGACTTGTGTGGTACATTCAGAAATAATCTTAATCTCTAATCTTAATCTCGTTGTACGATGTTGCAATGACAATAAAGTTATCTATATCTTTATCTTTATCTTTTTAAATGGTCCAAATGTTGAAAAAGCATTTTTAATGCTGGCTGTGATTAACAGGTATCAGGAGAAAGAACGTTGCACAAAAGCGCTGCCTACGATACAATGGGTATTTTATATATTTTACAACATATATTTTGTCCTGATTTATTTTGTTATGTCTCATTTTTAAAAACTTTTTTTGTATCTGGAGTTCAATTTTTGTTCTCTTTTCACACTTCACAGCTGACTTTACAAGAAAAAGGTAATTATACAAAAATAAAAAATATATATTTGACTTATTTAATCTAAAGCTTTCTTTATAAATATTTTATTTGTAAGTTGAATAAGTTGGAGTAATTACTAGTAGATACAGAATGAATTGTAACAGTGTGGTGATGAACAAGATGTCTTCTTTTAATCATGTTTTACTTGCAGACACAGTCCACAAACTGTACCTTCTGAATTGTGGAAAACAGGATCGGTAAGCAATACTCTATGAACTGACATTTAACCAATGTCTATTAAGAATTTTGGCCTTTTTCATTTTTATACTACTTCTGCTCCATCATTAATCACTTATTGTAGCCATCTGAAAATGATGGATCAATCAGTCAGTTGAGATGTGAAATGTATTTCCTGCCACACTAAGATTTCCAGGTAGTTATCTAAAAGTTTTCAAAGTGAAATATCAGAATAGCAGAAGAACATCTAAATATAATCTTTCGATTGTCAGCTGCCTCAAATATTTGATAAAGCAACAGGTAGTAGGAGAGTGATTAGTTCTGCCGCCCTGTTCACTACTTAAGCTGAGAATAAGAGAGATTTGTTTGTTTTAACCAAGGTGACCAGTCTTTATAGAGTCATCATCATTTCACCATCAACATGTCATGATGTCCTATAATTTAGCTGTTTTGTATTAGAGTGTTTTAAATTATCCTCCCACACAGACTGAACTCCAGAAGATGGAGGAGAAGCTGCAACCACAGTTTGGGTCTTTGTCAACTTCAAGTTCAGACTTACATGATGAACCTGGACCCTCAAAGAGACTGTAAGAACACACTCACTACACAGAAGTTTGAACGTTGTACTTAAAACTCTGACAAAATGATAAAAGTATCAGTTTAGTTTAATTATAGTGGATCAATCACTTCATTTTATGAAGCTTTACTCTTTTATCTTTTAGGGTGAATCTGTTCAAAACAGGCATTAGTCAAAGGAGAAGTTACACATACAGGTAAGTCACTTATTATCTGTTATATGCTAAATATATATTAGTAAAATGCATCTTCCATAAAATAAGGTGGATTCCCTCTAGATTACTTATTTTCTTATGTCCTGTTGATTTGTTGTTTTGTATTTTTACATCTATAAAATCTATATTTATTATGTTTAGTTAAAGATTAAGATAAGATAAGATAAGATATTCTTTATTGATCCCACATTGGGGAAATTCAATTGCTACAGCAGGTCAGTGCAAAAAGAATGAGAGGGTGTGCAAAAATACAAAAGTAATAAACATTTTACGAGATCCTAACTTAGACACCGTGTTCATGTCTCTTGGTAAATATAAAGTTACCTAAATAGATAATCAGCTCAACACTTTGTCTGTGTCACTAAATATTCCTCCCACTACTAACACCTGTTAATATAACTAGTAAACTGTGTCATTACAGACCAGCTCCTGGTGAACTCTCACAGACTCAGTGTGAACAGTTGGCATCAGCACTGAGAAGAATCACATTCACACTTGAAGAGCTGGATCTGAGTAGAAACTCTGTGAAGGAGTCAGGAGCAGAGCTGCTGTTTGCTGCCCTGGAGAGTTCAAACTGTAAAGTGACGACTCTGAGGTCAGTCGGACTTTTCTGTCTTTGTTGATAAGAATATTGTGTCAAACCTAGAATCCGACTCCTCTTCCACACGACAACCAAAAATAGGTAAAATAAAAGATTTTATTTTATTATAATGGTGCAATGGATGACTGAGGTGTCACCAGGTGAGTATGGTGGTCTAGAAGAGGAGACAGGGTTAGGTCGGTTATGGGTGGACTAATGATAATGTTTTCAAGGAATACTCGCAGTGAAGGGCAGTCGAGTGAGACCGAATAACCGATAACTGAAAGGAGCAGGTGGAGACTGGAAGCAGTGGAGGAAAAGGATTTACAGGAGAATGTTTTATATTACACAAGAACAATCAGTCAGTACTGTGAGGAGGGAGAGGACGAAGGAGAGAACAGGTCACGTCAGGCAAGAAACACTCACACACAGAGAGGCAGGTTCAGATGTCAGGAAGTCAGACCGAAGGTAAACGCTGGACAGGAAGGCGTGAGACTATCTGGTGGAGTTTGGAGACCTCCTTATAAAAGGAGGCAGTGATACAGGTGTGGACAAGGAGCAATCAGAGAGCAGTAAAGCAGGAAATGAACCAAATAAGGAAATGAAGGACAGACAGGTAGGAGGAGCTGGAACCAGGACAATTTTAGATATTAGTGAATTTTCTGGTGTGTGTAAAAAATTAAATAATAGATGCAAAAAGACCACATAAAACTATTTATTAAATAATAACAACTAAAAGGCTACATGCAGTGTTTTTACAGTGTAGTACTACGATATTCACAGTATTCACAGCAGGAACTAACTTCACTTTTGTTTTATTTTAGACTGAGTGACTGCATCCTGTCAAAAAGATGTTTGGATTCTCTGGTCTCAGTTCTCAAGTCTTATCATCTGATGGAGCTGGACCTAAGTGGAAACAAGTATCTGAGGGATTCAGGAGTAAAGCTGCTGTCTGATGGACTGAGGAATAGATACTTCGGACTGAGGACTTTGAGGTCAGTCTAGTTTCTGTAAATAGTTTATCTTCATACTTTATTGGTTGTTTTTGGTGGAAGCATAAAGAGAAGGTTGTTAGTGAAACATTTGTCAACTTGTATTTAATAACAGTTACAGTATGTGTTCAATTTGTTGTTTATAATCTGTGACACGTTTTGTCAAATCATGAAAATGTGTATCCAGCTCATTATAGAATCTTGATCCACCACCAGGCTGAGTTGTATTTCTACATTCTACACTTCAGGTTGTGCAGCAAATATGATTTATTGTTATATTAATGTGATGTATCCTGTGGAGTTAGAAGTAGCTGTAAGTGAAAACAGTATACAAAACAGAAACATACATAATGTACAGCTCACAGTACACTGCCAGTTTATTTTGTACACCTAGAATTAATTAATAATGATTAATTTAAAAGATTCAACTCTATCAACCACCTGTTGTCTTCAAGTACTGAGTGCAACAGGACAATGATACTACTGTAAAACCAAAGCAATGTATAGAAATAAATAAATAAAGCAATTGATAATTAGAGAACACATCACCATTTTCATAAATCCTGAGTAAAAAAAGATACACAATGTAAGGTTTTGGTTTTAAGGGACCTGAACAGAATGTCACACACAAAGAAAATAGTGATTTTTATTGCAATAAATAAAGAGTAAAAACAAGAAACAGGGAAAGAAACAACTGAAAATCACTGCAACAAGCACGCAAAAAGATGCAAAAATCCATAACATGAGGCAAACTGAATGGACAGGGGGGAAGACAAAGGCAAGAGTGCAACAAGGTCTGACAACACAGGGACACAGCTTAAAAACAAAAACCAAAGACAAGAAAGGTAAGAAAGACGTGTGGAAACAGTGTTAACACTGACGATCTGGTAAAGTGACAGGTGTGCTACTGTTTGACATTCAACAAACGTTAAACGACATTTACATTGTCTCCTATAACTTGGTCTCTGTGTTTTATTGTTTATTCAGATTGAGTTCCTGCAACTTATCAGAGAACAGCTGTGGTTATCTGGCCTCAGCTATGAAGTCCAGATTTCATTTTCTTAAAGAACTGGACCTGAGTCTCAACAAGTTACAGGACTCAGGAATAAAGCTGTTGTCTGATGTACTGAAGAGCCCTTACTGTAAACTGATAATTCTAAGGTAGTACATTTATTTTCCTTCTTTGTGAATCTTGAAAACCAGCATTTGTATGTTGAAATATTTTTTTCTCTGCAGATGAATGTGTAGTAGTAGCATAAAATGTCTGATATATGTATGAAAGGTAAAACACTGAAGTAGCTTTAATATATATATTTATTTATGTTCTCTCTCAGCTGAGTGCTACTGTTTGACATTTAACAAATGACAACATTTACATTGTCTCCTATAACTTGTTCTCTGTGTTTTCTTGTGTATTCAGATTGAGTTCCTGCAACTTATCAGAGAACAGCTGTGGTTATCTGGCCTCAGCTATAAAGTCCAGACCTTACTGTTTTGAAGAACTGGACCTGAGTCTCAACAAGCTACAGGACTCAGGAATAAAGCTGTTGTCTGATGGACTGAAGAGCCAGTACTGTAGACTAAAAATTCTAAGGTAGAACATTTATTTTTCTTCTTTGTGAATCTTGAAAACCAGCATTTGTATGTTGAAATCATTTTTTGTCTTCAGGTTGGTAAATTGTCTGATCTCAGATGAAGGTTGTGCTGCTCTGGTCTCAGCTCTGCAGTCCAAACCCTCTGACCTGACTGAGCTGGACCTCAGTGGAAACGAGCTACAGGATCAAGGAATGAATCTGCTGTTTGCACTGGTGGAAAGTCCAGACTGTAAACTGAAGATGCTGAGGTCAGTGAACGTGTCACAATGCTAGGATCATGACTCCATACCCAGAGATGACTCGAAAGACAGGATGAGTTTAAGGAGGTTTATTACATAAGAGAATATAATAATATGACTGTGAGGATTTCCAGTAATGTCACAGCTGAAGAGGGGCAACGTCGGATGTAGGTGGAGATCTATAAGAGGAGACAGGGTTAGCTTGAGTAACAGAGTAGAATACTGATGTAATGAGAAGAGTTTATGACCTGAGTGAGAGCGGTGAGGTGAACCGGGAAGGGAGGAGAAGCGATGATGTGTAGAGGTGAGAGGTGCTGATGATCCGGAAGTGGTGTAGAGGTGAAATGATGTCAATGTCCAAGATGGCCGGTGTGGATTGGTGAGCACATGGAGCTGAGAGAGGCAGGTGGAAACAGAATATCTTGGGGCACAGAGCAAAAAGCCTGATGGCTGGTTAGAGTGTGCAGGGTCAACAAAGAAGCACAAACAATCCGATATCCGTAATCCAAAAATCAGAGTGAGACGGTCCGAGGTCATACACGGTGAAATCCAATTCAGGGACAGAACAGGGAAAGAGGCAGAGCAGAGTCTAGTCAGGCAAGGTTTGTATCCGATAAGCAGTAAGATAACGCTGGATAGTACTGTTCTCAGGTCAATGTGAGACTATCTGGCAAAACAGAAGACTGACAGAGCTGCTAATAAAGGGACAGGGGAAGCACAAGTGCAGACAATAGGCAATCAGCAGGTCACCTGACAGAGGAGGGAGAAGACAAGGAAATCAGGGGCAGACAGGCAGGAGGAGCTGGAACCATGACAGAAAGGCTGGATTCCCTTAGACATCATTTGATCTATTCCACCAACACACCTGTGTAAGATTTATCATTTTCTTATATAAAAATATGAATAGGAATCAAAATAGTTTCACTTTTCAAATTACCCCAGTGAGTCAGGTCAGCTACAAGTCATGTTACATAACACGTTAAAGACATGAGGTGTCATGGTTTCGGCCTGGCCCTGGCCGGCCTTGGTTTTCCTCCCTCACTCTCCCTCTGGACTCCGCCCACCAGCCCCTTCTCTCCCTCTGCTCACAGCAATCAGCTGAACATTGGACTCACCTGTGTTTCCCTCTGGCTACAAAAACTCTCCTCAGTCCTTTTCCCCCTGTCAGATTGTCTTCATGTTTCAACCTGTTCCCAGCCATCGTTCCCCAACCTGTTTCCAGCCTGTGTTCCATGCCTGATATCAACCCTACCTGTTTCTGAATCTGCCTGCTTAACCCTGCCAGCTCCTGCTCGTCCTCCTCAGCCCTGTCTGCTTCACCCCTGGAATCTCTGGACATTGTTACCAGTTTCTTAGTGAGTTGCTTTCCTGCCATTGAGCAGCGGTTTTCTTTGATACTTTGGAGTTTTTTTACTTTGTTCCCAGTCTCACTGATGGTTTTCTGTTGTTACTTTGTCCTGGTGTCTCTGCCTGTTTTTGTAGTTTTCTCAAATAAATCCTGTTTCAGTTCAAACGTGCCTCGTTCCCCCTCCCTAATTCGTGACAGAACGATCTGACCATACTGCAGCCATGGATCCTCAGGCTCCCTTTAATGGCCGACCAAACCTTCCCCCCGTCCCTGTTTCATGCACTATGGGCTTTGTTCCAAGATGCTGCGGGCAGAGTACTTGGACCTGCGTGGTGCAGCGGATTATCTGTTTAAATGCCTGGACTCAGCAGGAAGTCCAGAGCTTGTCACAACCATCACCAAAGTAGCCATAAAAACTCTCACAGAAAAGGACTTTCTCATGGACTTCTCCGAATTCAGAAAACTCAAGGACCTTATCCTGTCCACCCTCAAGACCCAGAAATCCCTCCACTCACACACCTCACAGTCTTCAGTGACACCTGTTGCCCTGAGTCCAGAAGAGACTCGAGACATTTTTTTCTCAGCTGAAAGCCCAGTCAGCCCCAGACCTGGACCTCCGGGTCTCTAGTGAAACCGAACAGTCACCATACTGGGGAACCCACCGTGCTCTGCGAATTAGCGTTCCAGAGACTAGCGTTCCTGCTAAACGCTGACGCTCATATCGGAGACCCAGAGATTCCCCGGCCCCCAGCTCTGAATCCTCCCCTGTTCCTGCTCCAGTCACAGTCAAGGCCGCTCCAGTCATCACGACCACCACAGCTTCGGCTCCTGTTCCGGTCTCCGCTCCAGTCACCACAGTTTCGGTTCCTGCTCCGGTCTCTGCTCCAGTCACCACAGCTCCGGTTCCTGTTCCAGTCACAGTCCTGCTACCTGCTTCCTGCTTTATTCCATATTCTATTTACAGTCTACAGGTGAATCTCAACTAATCTGGAAAAAAAAAAACTAAAATTGTTTTGTAATTTCGATACGGATCCCAGGAATGGTACCACAGCAACAATAGTTGAGACACAATCTGGAAAACACAGGAAAGTTGTAGCAGCAATGAAAACACGGAGCGCTCAGTTCATCCTCCAGACTGCATCTGAGGGTGGGCGGAGGAGTCCCCCAAAAACAACCGAGGTGCAACTGCTCTGGTTTCCTACCTGCTGCTCATGCTTATTTTTCTAATAGACAATAAATATGAAAACCCTGTGTGACATAATCATCACTACTCTTTTTAAAATGAACAAGTCATTTGGCTTACATAAATTAAATTACCACAACAGTGGACACACAATTTTGGGTGTGTCACAATTTAATTAAAAAAGTGAGTTGTAGATTAATGACACTTGAAATATTTTAAGTCTTATTTGTGTTAATTTTATTAATTACAGCTTAGAGCACAGGAAAAAAAAAAAAAAATCCAGTATCAGTTCAGGTCTTTGGATTTGATTAAACACAGTGGGCCAGAACCAGCATACGATGTGGCCCCAGATCATCACTTACTGTGAAAACTCCACAGAACGTCAGCGACTTGGATTCTGCTCATCTCTGGAGTCTTGATTTCCAACGGTCTCGTTCTTTTCTCTTTAGCTCAGATAAGACACTTCTGTCTCCAGTTGTCTGTGCCTGATGGCTCTTTATATGCTCTTGGTAAATTTAGCTTTACTTTACAGTCTTCTTCACTCTGTGTTCATCTCGGTTGCTTGTGCACCTTCTGTATCCAAACTTCTGTTTTCCCTTAACTTCCCCTGAATATGCTTCAGTACAACCCTCTGTAAACAGCCAGGACATTCAGCAATGATCTGAGGTTTAAGTAATCATCCAAACGAAAACTAAATGATAACTGTCTGAATTCACACCCACAGAGTTGAGGAGGGACGAAACTTGATTACGTTGGACAGAACTAAATCATGTAAGTATTGGCAGATTGATCCTGATATTTTATCAAAACATGTTGTAGTTGTTCCTGTTTAGTATAAAGAAACACCCCAAGGTGGAGCTCCAGATTCCAGAGGGAGAACTTCAGTGCTTCAGAATCAGACGCTCCGCTGCTGGAAGTGAACAGATTCATATTAGGTGTCATCAGGAGTCGAGAAAATGATAAACACACAAAAAGGCGTCATTGCTGGTTCAGTGAATGTTTTATCTGGTAAACTAGTGAACAATTGATAAAGTAAAAATAAAATATAAAGGGCATGCAGAGATTCTGTTCATAACTATGATCAATTCTATGAACTATGGTATCCTCGGCCTGGGGCTGTACATCTCCAGAATCCAGTTGACCTGCCCAATGTTCTTGCTGCTTGTTGTTGTCTTTATTGCCTGCTGTTCTTTTCTCTCTTCTCTTTCCATTCACCCCAACCGGTCGAGGTAGATGGCCGCCCACTATGAGCCTGGTTCTGCTGGAGGTTTCTTCCTCTAAAGGGAGTTTTTCCTCTCCACTGTTGCCTAAAGCTTGCTCTAATGGGATTGTTAGGTTTTCTCTATAATTTTTTGTATAAATATTTTCTGTAAGGTCTTAAACCTTACACTGTAAAGTGCCTTGAGATAACTTCTGTTGTAAATTGGCGCTATACAAATAAAATTGAATTGAATCAATTCAAATAATTGATCAATAAGACACTAAAACACAGGCATAAAAATTGTGTAAGGGTTTTTTTTTTTATTATTCTTATTATTTCTTTAATTATTTCTTTATAAGAACTTAATCAGGCCTTATCTTATCTTAACCACAAAGCATAAAACACAAATAAAATCTGACTTTCCATTTAGAAATTAATGGTTCAAATGTTGAAAAAGCATTTTTAATGCTGACTGTGATTGACAGGGATCAGAGTGCATCACAGAAAATCTTACCTTTAACATAATGGGTATTTTATATACTTTATAATCATAATTTATTTTGTCATGTCTCAATTATTGAAATCCATTTGTGTTTTCTTTTCGGACTTCACAGCTCACTCTGCAACACAGCCTGCACAAAGGTAATTAAACATAAGCAAAAAATATATTATTTTCACTTATTTAATTGTTTAAAACTTTCTAACTTTATAAATAATGTTTCCTCTCTGATTTGTAAGTTAAATAAATCCTTGAGTATTTACTAGTAGATACAGAATAATTTGTAACAGTGTGGTGATAAGTTTTCCTTTAATCGTGTTTTACTTGCAGACAAACTTCCATATTTACAACACCTGATGAATTGTTGGAAGAACAACGACAATTGAAAGAAACAACTGGATCGGTAAGTATAAAATAATAATAATAAAAAAAAATCTGACTGGTGAGGTACATTTAGATATAAATGGTCCAAATGTTGAAAAACATTTTTTTTAATGCTGGCCGTGATTGACAGAGATCAGAACACAGAGTGCGTCGCAGAAAAGCTCTCCACGACACAATGGGTATTTTATATATTTTACAACAAATATTGTCATGATTTATTTTGTTATTTCTCATTTATTTATTTATTTTTTTCATCTGGAGTTCAATTTGTGTTCTTCTTCCACATTTCACAGCTGACTTTACAAAAAAAAGGTAAATATTATTTTTCTATGTAAATATATATATATATATATACACACACACACACACACACACACACACACACACACACAGATAAATATTATTTTAATGTGCAGTCTGGTGATGAGTTTTCTTTTAATAATTTTTTACTTGCAGACACACTGCACCATTTACAACACCTGATGAATTGTTGGAACTACGACAACTGGAAGAAACATTAAGATTGGTAAGTATACCTCTATGACCTGACATTTAACCTAAGTAATTTTATTACCGTATTTTCTGCACTATAAGGCGCACTGCATTATAAGGCGCACCTTCAATGAATGGCCTATTTTAAAACTTTATGTGCTTTAAAAACGGCGTAAATCCAAAAGTAGTGTCTGGGTCTTGCCTCTAATTCAACAAACGATCTGGCAACAGGTCTGTGGATCACTGCAGGTAAAAAGCCCTCCGGTGCACAACAGGTGCAATCAATCGGTTTAACGAATACCAAGCTGCTGCATGAACACCATTCCGCCCGGAAACGGGACCTTCAAAATAAGAGGTCAGCCTGAAAGGTAGTTGGCGGATCCTCACACAGAGAGGTCGGTCAAACTTTATTAATAGATTGCCATCATGCCTTTCAGTTCAAGTGATAAATGAATAACAGTAAGTTGTGACAAAGGCAGCTAAAAAGTATTATAGTATTGTTCTTAAAAATTTATCAGAGTGAGAGTTGTGTATTTTAGTTGATCTTTGTTAAGATAATTAGTTGCAGAGTGAGCGCTCTTTTCAAAGTAGTACAGCTTTGACGTATTTTCTCCGTCGGTAAATTAAACTAGTTTAGTTTCCACAGTAAAACGAACTGGTTCATGCTGAGTGTAGTTTATACGTTTGTGCCTTGGAAAGCATTTGTCTTTGTAAGTATTAACATGTTTATTGTCATTAGAAGTATGTTAGTTGTTACCTGTTACATGTGATAAATTACGTGTGTGTTATCGTAATTAGCTTCATTCAAGTCAAGCTAGCGTGTGCGAGTGTAACATAAATGTGTAACGATGTGTATTATTTGTTAATTTAGTTTCTTTCAGTTACATAAAGAAAAGAGAGGAGTTTGTTAAACGTCTATTCCCGTGTTCTACTGCGTGACTGACTCGATATTGATCCATATATAAGGCACACCGGATTATAAGGCGCACTGTCGGCTTTTGAGAAAATTGAAGGCTTTTAGGTGGCCTTATAGTGCGGAAAATACGGTATTTCATTTTTTTTCTACTGCATTAGCTGATGCATTGCAGTTCTGTCTATGTTTTTTGACTCCTCTGCATCTGTGTAGATTCACAACTATTTGTGTCTTAGTAGAAGCACATTGGTTTGGTTCATTCAGAAACATTTATACATCTGTAAAAACTGAGTGGATAGACTGTCTGACACACAGGACATTAGAGCAAATATCTGAAACCAGATGAGGTGATGAATGTTTTACTCACTTTAGGAACAACAACAAGCTGTTTGTTATAATAACCATTTTCTTATTCATATTCTCTAAGGGTTATGGTAGTTTGTTCGATTCCTGGCTTGCCCACTATTCCCGGCCACCTCCTGAAGTGTCCCTGGACAAGACACTGAACCCTGAACCCATGGCATTTCAAAATGCCATGGGTTCAGGGTTCTGTTTGAATTTGTGAACAGATTCTGAGCAGCCTGTTCACAAAGAATTACTTCAAGTGGTTTAAGAAAGTATTAATTATTATTATTATTATTTTAAAATTCTAGCTCCAACTATGTAGCGCTCATTTTCATGCATGTGTCTCTAAACAGCAACAACCACCATTGCCAGGAAAACCAGCACCACTACCTAGAGAACAGCTTCCCAAACAACAACAAGGAAATGAACAACTTGAAGAATTTGAACAACAAAGAAGGTAATTATATATAAATTGAAATCATTTCCACTTATTTAAGTGGACACTTGTGCATTTCCCCGTACCTTGTCACCTACTGACCAGTACTTAAATCCAAGGTTGCCGACAGAAAGTCAGAAATGCCAAACATCCCAGGAATATCTTGTAAATCCTTCGATAGCAGGACAGGTAAAAAAAAAGTGCTAGACTCAAATAACATCTAATGAGTAATATAATTGTTAATATTTCCAGGGGGATGGGTTAAATGCAGCGGACCAAGGACAAAGGCTGTTTCTGTAAAAAAATAAATAAAGGAAACAAAACATAGTACAGGAAACAGTTTATGAAGAAAACAAGGGTACAAGGGAAGAAGTCAGATGAGTACTTGTGGGAAACTTGTCGGGGCCGGGTCAGTGTGGAGGACCTGGATGAAACAATAAGTCCAATAGGCTAATATCCAAAGTCAGAGGTAATCGAGGTCATACACAGTAAGGCAGTTCAGAGAGGTCCGACAGGCAAAATCCAACTAGAGTCCAAAACCAAGAGGGTCATGAGCTGGATGAAGGACCCCATGGCCAGAGATGAAACGGAGTACAGGAAAAAGTTTTCAGGGTTTTATTGATGACAAAAGGTACAGGGGAATAAGTCAGTAGAGTACTTGTAGGAAACTTGTCAGTGCAGGGTGAGTGTGGAGGTCTGGGTGAACCAGAATTAGTTAGGAACAGGAAGTGGGGGTACAACATCACAGCCATTATGGCCGACCAACAGACAGCACATGGAACAAATGGAGGACAATGGAGATAGTGAATGGTAGGAGTGGCGGCTGACAAATGGTGGAGAGTGTCCAGGAGTGTAACCAGAGTATCACAGAAGCACAAACAGAGGAAACACAGAATGTGACAAAATCCAATGTCCAAAACAAAGTGTGGGAAAACAGTCTGAGGTTATGTACAAGGCAGTCCAAACAACAAATCCAAAAGGCTAAACTCTAAAATCAAGGGTAATCCAGGTCATACACAGTTAGGCAGTTCAGAGAGGCTGGCAAAATCCACAACAGAAAGACAATAAGCAGAACTCACAGCACCAGGGGGTCAGGCAAGAGACGGGGTCCAGATCAGGCAGAGTCAGTCCAAAATAAGTCAGTCCAAATGAGACGCTGGATAGTGTCCGGGGGTTGAGGTTAGACTATCTGGCAGGGAAAAAGGTGAGCAGGTCTATATATACAGTGGCAGGAAAAAGTAGGTGAACCCTTTGGGATTACGTGGAGTTTTGCATGAACTGGTCATAAAATGTGCTCCGATCTTCATCTAACTCACAACAATACAAAAACACAGTCTGCTGAAAATAATAGTACACAAACATTATATTTTCATGTTTTTATTGAACATAACATGTAAACATTAACAGTGCAAAAAAAGTGAAAAAGTATGTGAACCCAATCACTGTGATGATATTGGGTGTGTTGCTGAAAGTGTCCTGCCCTTTAAAAACACACAACAGTCTTGGGTTTACTGTTGCAGCACTGTTGCTACTCTCCCTAGGCGTGGTCGTCCTGTAAAGATGACTGCAAGAGCACAGCGCAGAATGCTGAACGAGGTAAAGAATCCTAGAGTGTCAGCTAAAGACTTACAGAAATCTCTGGCACATGCTAACATTTTTGTTGACACGTCTACAATAAGGAAAACATTAAACAAGAATGGAGTACATGGGAGAACACCACGCAGGAAGCCATTGCTGTCCAAAAAAATATATTGCAGCACGTTTGAAGTTTGCAAAAGAGCACCTGGATGTTCCACAGCACTACAGGCAAAATATTCTGTGGACAGATGAAACCAAAATTGAGTTGTTTGGAAAACAGTCATTGAACAAGTCATTCAACAAAATAATGGCTTCAGCAGAACAAAATACACCTTCTGGAGTGGCCCAGTCAGAGTCCTGACCTCAACCCGATTGAAATGCCGTGGCATGACCTTAAGAGAGCCATTCACACCAGACATCTGAAGAATATTGCTACACTGAAACAGTTTTGTGAAGAGGAGTGGTCCAAAATTACTTCAGATCGTTGTGCAGGTCTGATCTGCAACTATAGGACACGTTAGGTTATTGCTGCCAAAGGAGGGTCAACCAGTTATTAAGTCCAAAGGTTCACATACTTTTTCCACCCTGCACTGTGAATGTTTACATGTTATGTTCAATAAAAACATGAAAACATATCATGTTTGTGTAGTATTATTTCAAGCAGACTGTGTTTTTGTATTGGTGTGAGTTAGATGAAGATCGGGGCACATTTTATGACAAATTCATGTAAAACTCCACGTAATCCCAAAGGGTTCACATACTGTTTCTTGTCCACTGTATAGTGTGGGGAAAACAATCAATGAGGTGAGTGCAGGTAATCAGACTGAGAGGAGGAAACAGGAAGTTGTCAAAATAAGGGCATGGGGAAAAGCCAGGCAGCAACGAGGCTGGAACCATGACACACGAAGAGTCAGAGCATGTAAAGGATCAATGAGGGAAAGAACAGATGGGGAGTAAACACACACACTAGGGTTAATGCCACTGACTTCGGTACGGTATGGCGCGGGTCAATAGGAAAATATTCAGTTTGGCCCTTAGACAAGTAACCCTAGTGAGCGGGGCTACATGAAGAGGATGTGGGAACTATGGATACTTCGAAACCCATCATCAAGGCTAACACCTAAACAACTACTAGCACAGTGCTCTAACATCCGTAAGAAACACCTCATGTCAGAGATTGATGAGGTACAACACAAATGCAAGGGGGAGCGAGGACGACAGTTCAGCGGGGAGATGTTACAATCATCCTCCCCACAATCAGACCTTAATGCAAGAGCAGCTGACCTAAGATTGGAGATCATGGCTAAGATGGACACCTGGAACCCCTGAGTCCGGTTACCAAGAATTAGTGAAGTACCTTCTGAAAGTCTGCAAGAAGATGTGAATGCAGCACTACAGACAATACCAACTCTGACCATCGCTGAAACCAATCAGCTGATCTACAGCACAGCAAACGTGATCCTTGAGGTATGGCAGACACAAGACATCCAAGAGATGGTCTTGGGTGTGAAGAACTGGACAGCACCAGGTCCTTACATGATCCATGCCTACTGGCTCAAGAAGCTAACCTCGCTCCATGAGCGCCTGGCGGCACAAATGATCAACCTACTAGCGGATGGAACCCACCCTGAATGGCTAATGGAAGGCCGGACAGAAGGACCCCCAGAAGGGAGCAGTCCCATCTAACTTCCGCCCAATAACCTGCCTCTGCACTACATGGAAGCTCCTGTCAGGCATCATAGCAGCTAAGATGAGCAGGCACATGGATCAATACATGAGCAGTACCCAGGAATTGGTAGTAACACCAGGGGAGCAAAGCACCAGCTACTGGTAGACAAAGCAGTTACCAGAGACTGTAAGACCAGACATACCAACCTGTACACTGCCTGGATTGACTACAAGAAAGCCTATGACTCAATGCCTCACACATGGATCATGGAATGGTTGGAACTGTACAAGATCAACAGGACTCTAAGAACCTTCATCCAGAACTCAATGGGAAGGTGGAAAACAACCCTAGAGGCCAACTTCAAGCCGATTGCCCAAGTCAACATCAAGTGTGGCATATACCAAGGAGATGCTCTGTCCCCACTGCTGTTCTGCATAGGCCTGTAGCCCCTCAGCCAGATCATCACCAAGACTGGCTACGGATAGCGACTACGAAATGCCACAATGGACAGCCACCTCCTCTACATGGATGAAATCAAGCTGTATGCCAAGAGCGAACGAGACATCGACTCGCTGATACATACCACCAGGATGTACAGCCAAGACATCAGAATGTCATTCGGACTGGATAAGTGTGGTTGAATGGTAGCAAGGAGAGGAAAAGGTACTGAGGGGATAGAAGTACTAGAAGGCAAGATAGCAGATGTCGAGGATAGCTACAAATACCTTGGAATCCCGCAGGCAAATGGTAACCACGAAGAGACCGCAAGGAAAACAGCAACCACTAAGTACCTCCAAAGGTAAGGCAAGTCCTGAGAAGTCAGCTAATGGAAAGAACAAAGTCCGGGCAATCAACACCTATGCGCTCCCGGTTATCAGGTATCCCGCTGGCATAATAAGCTGGCCAAAGGAGGAGATGGAAGCCACTGACATCAAGACAAGGAAGCTCCTTACAATGCATGGAGGGTTTCACCCCAACTCCACTACCCTGAGACTGTACGCTAAGCGGAAGGAAGGAGGCCGAGGATTAGTGAGTGTCAAAGCCACTATCCGGGATGAAACAACTAAGCTCAATGAATACATCAGGAAGATGGCCCCAACTGATGGCATGCTTAGCGAACACCTCAGCCAGCAGGCTCCAGAGGAGCAAGGGAAGGAAGAGGAGGAACCCTCATAGAAGGACAAGACCCTGCACTGTATGTACCACCGGCAGATAGTGGTCAGTTCAATTCAGTTTTATGTATATAGCGCCAATTCACAACAGAAGTTATCTCATGGCAGAAGAAGTGGCTGATGTCAACAAATCCTACCAGTGGCTGGACAAAGCTGGAATGAAAGACAGAACAGAGGCACTAATCCCAGCAGCACAGGAGCAGGCTCTGAGTACAAGATCGATAGAGGCTGGGATCTACCATACCAGGCAGGTCCCCAGGTGCAGGCTGTGCAAAGATGCCCCTGAAACAATCCAGCACATAACAGCGGGATGCAAGATGCTAGCAGGCAGGGCATACATGGAACGCCATAACTAAGTGGCCGGCATAGTGTACAGGAACATCTGTGCCGAGTACAGGCTGGAAGTCCCAAAGTCAAAATGGGACACACCTCCAAAGGTAGTTGAGAGTGACCGATCCTGTGGGACTTCCAGATACAGACTGAGAAACTGGTAATGGCCAACCAACCTGACATAGTAGTGGTGGACAAAAAGGAGAACAAGGCTGTAGTGATAGATGTAGCAATCCCAAGTGATAGCAACATCTGGAAGAAGGAGCACGAGAAGATCAAGAAGTACCAAGGGCTGAAAGAAGAGATGGAAAAGATGTGAAAGATGAAGGCACAAGTGGTACTTGTAATGATAGGAACACTGGGGGCTGTAACTTCCAAACAGTGCTGTCCTAAGAACAGCTAAGATACTGAACAGGACCCTCAAGCTCTCAGGACCCGAGCTTAAAGGAATAAGACTGCTTCAAGGAAGGAGCGAGTGGTGTATTTATTTATTACGTATGTATGTATTATTATGTATATGCATGTATATATAAATCAGTTGCATTGTTTTTTTTAATCTCTGGAAAGGAATGAATGACTCAGGAAAAAAATCTTGACTGAGGTTCTTATATTTCATGCATGAAAGGCTTGAAACTTTCTTTATAGTCATTTATGAGTTGGATGAATCCTGGAGTCTTCACAGGTGGATACAGAATAGATTGTTACAGTGTGGTAATAAACAAGACGTCCTTGTTTAATCATTTTTTAACTTACAGACGAAGAGCACCACTAACAACACTGTTGGAAGAACAACAACAATTTAAAGAAAACAGAACAGAACAAACTTCACAAGAGAGCTTAATTGGTAAGTATACCAACTGTTAGACATTTTACCTACGTACATTAATCAAGTATTACATTTAATTAAGTATTAAAAATGATTAAAGTATTTTGTATTTTTTGTGTGTATTTAGTTTTTCAGCTACATCTACTAATCACTAATTGGAGCCATCGTTATAGAAAAACAGCCTAATTAACTCGTATTTTTCGTTGTGTGGGCTTTATACCATTGGTTGTTTATTGTTGATGGTTTATGAGAGGGTCATTAATTTATTCATTTAATTATTTATTCACAGCAGCTTCATCTGATGACTCTCATCTTTCACTGGATCTTAGTACAACAAACACAGAGTCTGGTTCATCAGTGGAGAACACAGAAGTGATGGAGAAGCCACACACTGTACATGTAGGTGATGGACACATATTCTAGACACAGTACCAGACTTCAACCAGTTAACTGAGAAAAAGAAAGCATGGTTTGAAACTGGACTGACTAGGACTGTTCGAATTAATGACATGATCTGTGATTAATGAATCTAAATGAATCACATGCATAAATGTTTACTGTGAAAGTATTTGAAATATTTAAATTAATTCTGGCAGACAGATGAGTAATTCAGTGAATAATTGACTAATATTGATTAATAAATAATTACCTGATGAATAGACTTTAAAGTTAAGCTTCTCATTGATTTCATATGACCTAATATGCCTGAATTCAGAAATTGCAGAGTTCTATACAGTTCTGTGTGTATGGAGTTAAATGGGGATAATATGTTTTGTAAATCTGCGAGACAAAACAAGTTTAAAATTATAATGTGAAACTGAAAGTTGTAGTACTTCCTATAACCTAACAACAATAATAACAAAACCAAATTATAAAGTGTGATACATTTTTCGAATTTCTTTTGAATTAATATTTGCATTTCTTTCTTATGAAAAACGCTACATTATTTCAGATTTTTTTACAGTTTGGGATTCTAACGCTGCAATAATTAATATTTTAAATATTTTCTAAGAAATAAAGTTAAAAACTGGGACAATAGGTGATCATTTCATGATTTTATGTCAAATGAGACTTGGCATAAACTAAGTAACAACAAAACACAGAAGGGTTCAGTCCAAAATGGGAAAAACCAAATGACTAGAATGAAAACTAAGGACGTGGGGTGGAAAAGTATCAACAGAAAATCAAAACGGGCAGGCAGAACATTTACAGAGGCAAAGATACAAGGTCCGTAATCCAGGGAGCAAATTTCTGAATATACAGGGCAGACACAACACACAGGCGAGACAAAGGCAAGGTCCAGGATTGAAACGAGTTTAGACTCAAGGGAAAACACAGGGCTAGATACAAGATACAAGGCTTGAGGCAAAACAAGATGAATGACTAAAAAGTAGTGTAGCAACAAATACTCTGGCAATCCATAGTCTTAACCTGCAGAGCACAAGAAATCAGCAATCCAGAAGAGGTGTGTGCCTAAACAGGAATTAGGAAGTGTATAAGAGTAAATTGTGCATAAGGTTCATCCTAGCTACCTGTCGAGGTGTCCTTGGACAAGAGATTGAAACTCTGTAGTAGCGTCTAGCAGCTGTTCACTTGTAACTCGCTTTAAATAAAAGCGTCAAATATATTATATTATTTAAAATAAATTCCAAAAATTTATCAAACTTAAAATGTAACCATTTTCTTTCAAATTAACAAATCATAAGGCATTTGCAGATGGTGAATGTTGACAGAGGTTTCTCAGTTTGTTCACACGGCTGTTTCTTTCATATTTATATGGAGCCTCCATGTTTTTGTCCTACTATTTGGAGTTGGGTGTGTTATGGCTCCTCTGTGAGTCTCTGCGACCTGCATTTACTTGTAAGAAACTTCACTGTATAGATTCACTGGGATGATTATTTCTATCCTAGAAGAAGCTAATTTTCTGCTTTAATTACAATATTTAATTTTATTTAGTTAAAGATTTATAACACAATTAAAGGTTGTTATCTTTTGAAAACTAATATTTTACCTTTCTAAATTCTAGGATCCATCACATTTTATACCTGAGATATTGATTAATACATTTGGAGAAACTTCATACAGGTAATCATTCCATCATTTTCTCCTAATTATTTACTTATTACAGGTAAAAGTCAAGTTCTGTGTGTTTGGAAGCTCCCAAAAACTATGGTGGAAACTGAACTCAGGAACCAAACCAGTATAATATAAAGGAACACTTTCTAATAAGAGTTTAGCATCAAGTCAAATAAACTTCTGGGATATTAATCTGGTCAGTTGAGTAACAGAGGGGGATGTTAATCAGCTTCAGCTGCTTTGGTGTTAATGAAATTAACAACAGGTGAACTAGAGGGGCAACAATGAGAAGACCCTCAAAACAGGAATGATTTTACAGGTGAAAGCAGGAAACCCTCATCCAACACCTTGAACTTGTCACGTTATTTCTTTTTTATATGAGGCTGCAGCTCACAGTCACATATCAGAGTCAGAGTTTGTTGTGAACATGTAGACGTCAAAAGGGACAAAAACGTATGATATTCCTGCTTCTGTTCTGTGTGATGCAGGTTCAGAGTCGAGTATCCAGGTACGTACGAGTGCACTTCGACGCGGCTGGTGTTTACAATGTGTCGGGAGGGGGAGTTATTGTACAGGATCGTCCAGTGGGATGAAAGCCTCCTCCAGTCAGCTGGAAAGACGCCTGCAGGTCCGCTGTTTGACATCCAGTGTTCTGAGGACTCTGTATTTCAGCTGCACATCCCACACTGTGAGACAAAACCTGGTAATTATGAACAGGATGTGGCTTCAAATCATCACTGCAAACCTACACTTCTGTTAGTTCACACATGTAAAGTGTAATAATTAGTTTAAATGAACAGGCTCAGATTAGTGGAAATAAAACTTTAGGATAAATATTGTTGATGTCTCTGTGTATTTACAGCATCACTCTCTGACGGCCTGTCTGTTGCTCACATCAGTTATGATGGAATGAACATCCTTGATCCACTGCAGATAACAGATACTCATGTGGTTGTGGACGTCCCTCACCTCTCTGCCTTTGGCTTGTTGATTGATATAGTAAAAAGAATTCTAAACCAACCAATAAGGGGCCAAATTTTGCTGTTTCATCGTCTAAGGAAAAATCGAAAAGTCAACGTGTTTTTGCTGCCAGAAAACATCCCACTGCAGGAGGTAAACACACAAGTTCAATATCCTTTTTCACAACTTTAGTAAGTATGCAGTAATTTGGTTGTTTTTTTCTTGTTATTAGAGTCACCGCCTCTACAACTTTGTGTTTAGTGATCAAATTCTGACAAAACAGTCTTGATCTCTACAGAGATGTAATTTTTTGTGAACTCATCCATTTAAAATCCATATTGTAGCCCACACTCAAAGAAAGGGAACAGGAATACAGTGTCAAGAAACACTTTGTGAACCTTTTGGAATTTCATGGTTTTCTGCATGAATTTGTCATAAAATGTGCTCTAGTCTTCATCTAAGTCACAACAATAGAAAAACACAGTCTGCTTAAAATAATAGTACACAAACATTATACGTTTTCATGTTTTTATTGAACATAACATGTAAACATTCACAGTGCAGGGTGGAAAAAGTATGTGAACCCCTAGCCAAGAGCTAATCGGAGCCAGGAGTGAGCCAACCTCAAGTCTAATCATTGTGATGATATTGCATGTGATGCTGAAAGCTGTCCTGCCCTTTAAAAACACACCCCTGTTTTGGGTTTCCTGGTTTCAAGAAGCACTGCCTAATGTGAACCATGCCTCGCAGAGAAGAGCTCTCAGAAGACCTACGATCAAGAATTATTGACTTGCATGAAGCTGAAAAGGGTTACAAAAGTATCTCCAAAAGCCTTGATGTTCATGTGTCCACAGTTAGACGGACTGTCTACAAATGGAGAAAGTTCAGCACTGTTGCTACTCTCCCTAGGCGTGGTCGTCCTGTAAAGATGACTGCAAGAGCACAGTGCAGAATGCTGAACGAGGTAAAGAAGAATCCTAGAGTGTCAGCTAAAGACTTACAGAAATCTCTGGCACATGCTAACATTTTTGTTGACACGTCTACAATAAGGAAAACATTAAACAAGAATGGAGTACATGGGAGAACACCACGCAGGAAGCCATTGCTGTCCAAAAAAATATATTGCAGCACGTTTGAAGTTTGCAAAAGAGCACCTGGATGTTCCACAGCACTACTGGCAAAATATTCTGTGGACAGATGAAAACAAAATTGAGTTGTTTGGAAAAAACACACAACACTATGTGTGGACAAAAAAAGGCACAGCACACCAACATCAAAACCTCATCCCCACTGTAAAACACGGCAGAGGGAGCATCATGGTTTGGGGCTGCTTTGCTGCCTCAGGGCCTGAACGGATTGTTGTCATTGATGGAAAAATGAATTCCAGAGTTTATCAAGACATTTTGCAAGAAAATGTAAGACCATCTGTCCGCCAACTGAAGCTCCACAGAGGATGATTGATGCAACAGGACAATGATCCAAAGCATACAAGTAATTCAACAGAAGAATAGCTTCAACAGAACAAAATACACCTTCTAGAGTGGCCCAGTCAGAGTGCTGACCTCAACCCAATTGAAATGCTGTGGCATGACCTTAAGAGAGCCATTCACACCAGACATCCCAAGAATGTTGCTACACTGAAACAGTTTTGTGAAGAGGAGTGGTCCAACATTACTCCAGATCGTTGGGCAGGTCTGATCTGCAACTATAGGACACGTTTGGTTGAGGTTATTGCTGCCAAAGGAGGGTCAACCAATTATTAAGTCCAAAGGTTCACATACTTTTTCCACCCTGCACTGTGAATGTTTACATGTTATGTTCAATAAAAACATGAAAACATATAATGTTTGTGTACTATTATTTTAAGCAGACTGTGTTTTTGTATTGTTAGATGAAGATCAGAGCACATTTTATGACAAATGAATGCAGAAAAATTTGGTTTATCAGAAAGTGTCACATTTTACATTTCAACATCTATTTGTCTTGTTATGCACATTAAGCCTCATTCATTCAATTTTAATTGAGTTCAGTTTATATATAGCATATTTATCAAATCACAATAATAATAATAATAATAAGTCATGATAGACCTAAACACAATTACTTGTTCTTGCTACTTTATGTGTTTTATGGCAACAAGAATTGACTCCCCCTCCTTATTCAGGCTGTGAATAATTGAGTAACTAACATTATTAGGGAGAATAAGGTGAATGCTTAAGTATTGTAGTACAGAATCTTTAAAAAAAAAAAAAATGGTTCATGTCAAGTTTACATTCGAATGTTTCGAAATTTTGAGAATAGAGTTGAGTTGAGAATGAATCTACACAAAGCATTTTGCCGACACTATATGTTAAAGCTGATGGTGTCACATATCTAGGGTCGGACTCCATTGCCAGAGAGGAGACTCGAAACAAATTGTTCTAATAAAGCCTTTTCTATTTCAATGCCATGTAATGCAATGGCAGATACGGGGGTCCCACAAGCCAGTTGTCGGTGGGAACAGCGTTAGGTTGGCAGTCTGTGGGGGGAGATAGAGTTAGCCAGAGGCTTGCTAGAGTCTTGCTGAATTGTGAGACTATTACTCACAGGTTTGGTTGGATGTTGGGATAAGAGATGCCAATGGGCAGGGTGACGGGCAGGGCGAGCCGGAGAGCACTCCCGGGGCAACCTCCAAGATGGCGGGCGACTTCCGGTGCGTCTTTCAAGATGGCGGACGGCGGTGGAGCACGTGGCCTTGCAGGGGCTGAGAAGACAAACTGGCGAAAGACAAAGTCAGAAGTAGCTCTACACCAGAGTCACAAGGGCAGTCCAGATCATACACAGTGTACAACAGGGGCTAAGGCAGAGTAGCTGAGGTCAAAACACAATCCAAGTCATACACAGAGAACAGTTCCAAGGGAAGTCCAAAATCCAAAACAGAATGCAATCCAGGTCATACACAATAATCCAAACAGAGGGGAATTCAAAATCCACAACCGAGAACAGTCCAGGTCAAAACACAGGGAGGTCCAAGCAGAAACAGAGTAGAGAGGGAGAAACCAGGAAGGGGTCAGAACCGGAGAGAACAACTCACAAAACACGAGGAGCAGGCAGCAGCGGGGTCAGGTCAGGCAGATTCGGCAACAGGTAGGCAAGAACAAGATAACGCTGGATACTAATGATTCACAAAAGGTGTGAGACTATCTGGCAGGGGAAGCCAGCAGACAGACCTGCTTAAATAGGGAGAGAGGAAGCATATGTGAGGTGGCTGACCAATAGGTGTGAAGCAGCAGGAAGGGGGAGGAGCCAACAACATGGAGGGCAGACGGGCAGAATCGTGACAGTTTGATTCATTCTCAACATTTTAACTTTAAACTCAACATAAAAACTAAAAGAACTGTTGTTTGTCTTAGATCCATGTCACTTTACTACTTTTGCACTGTTACTTTAATGAAAATGTTCTTACATCTCTGTAGGTGAGACAGCAGCAGGAAGGTGCTGAGTACATCGAGGCCCCTTCTTCCTGTCACCTCATTAAAGGCCACACTTACAGTCTACACAGTCCTGAGAAGTACAGAGTACAACCTTTAGTGAGTATGTCCAGTAAATACACCATGTCTCAGTTAGTGCTGTAACAGACTGAAAATGTAAGTAATAGACATCCTGACTGTTTTATGATGGTCGGGACAAAACCTTATGCTCAGCACTAAAACTAACTAAAGAGGGAAGTGGATTAAACTCCTGATGGAGGGCTGTAAAACAAATACAGTGAACTAAACTATGTTATAAAGCTGAAGTGGAGCTGAGAGAAACTGCAGAGTCTGATACATCAGTTGCTGTTTTCACTGCTCATATAACATTAGTGCAGCTTTAACTGGACACAACCACTGAACAGTGAGAAGTAACCATAAGACATTGTTATTGATTTACAGAGGGCCCAGTTCGACTTTAACTATGGACCAAATTACCACCCAACATTTGAGATTCGACCAAACTCGAACGCAGAGGAAGTGACTGTGATGGTCAGAGACCAAGAGGAGACACCGGTGTGGGAGTATAACGCCAGATTCAACGGTAAACAAGACTTGATGTTGTTATCACTATGAAGTAATTTCACTTTAACCCGAGCTCTAATTTGATATGCATTTTTTATTTTTCTTTGCTATTTTGGCTTATTGGAACCTGAGTAGTATAGTAGAAAAACTAAGCATCATCTTTTCATAAACAGTTATAGGAAGACATCATATCCCTACAACAACAAATTATAACATAACATTCAAACTGTTACGATTCCTCCCTTCGCCCCTGTCCGTGGGTTTTGTTTTGTTTTGTTTTGTGCTCACTCTCCTGCCACACCATATTTGGGCTTCCTCCTCCTCCACTCTCCGCTCACTGGAGTAACTAGTCATTAATTTCACCTGTGCATCTCTGTTTTATAAGCACCCCTCAGTCCTCAGTCGATTGGTAGTTTGTTGTCATTCATGACCTTTGGTCAGTCAGTCAGTCATCTCTCTGTTCTCCTTTTGTTTCACCTGTTCGTCAGACTGTGCTTTCGTTTGTATGTTTGAATTGTTTGTCAGCCGTGAGCATCGTTTTTGTTTTTTTACTTTGTACCGTTAGTTTTGCCTGCTATTGCAGTGGTTGTCATTTGTTACTTTGTCGGTTCGGTCTCTGTGTTTTTTCTTTTCTGCGTTTATGCAGCGTTTTATGTTGATACTTTGTACTGTTGGTCCATCTGTTCGTTTATGTTCTCTTACCTTGGGCAGTGTTTTCGTTTGTTACTTTGTATTTTTATTTTTGGTGAGTTGTAGTTTGTATGTGTGTGCATTGCTTAATTAGTTGGTACTTTGTATGTTTTTGTTGGTTTATTAGTTCGTATTTTGCTTGCGGCAGCGCTTTCGTTTGTCACTTTGTGTTTATCCACCGTGTTTTCGGGTCTCTTTATGTTGATACTTTGTTAGTGTTTGTTAGTTCCCTGTGTCCCCAGCCCTTTTTGTTAATAAAATATCTTTTTGTTCTTACCTATTTGGTCCCCGTCAGTTCGTTTGTAACACAAACATTTTGAATTAATAACTAGCCCTGCCCTTTTCTTTACACACCTATTTGTGAAAGGCTGTGTAACAGTTTGCGATCAGCTAGAACGCACATGAAACCAAAATGTCATGTACAATCATGTGTATGCCAGGTCCGTGCTGGACTTCTGATCTCGTATAGAAGAAACTCTCAGATCTTCCACTTCTGTTTTTGTCCTTTTATAGGAATCTGTAAATTTAATATTTGTTAATTTAGCCAACATAAGCGGTTTAATCTGATATTCTTGTGTTTTCAATCACTGTGAACATATTTCCTATGTACAATAGCTGTATTCTAATCAAGTGACTACGATATAATAGGCATATAGTTATAATGGCACTGGAAAACCAAGGAAAAAAAATTAATGGTGCCTAAGACTTTTGCACGGTACTCTTTATATTCCTAACCCTAACTTGACGTCTTGATACCATTTGTTTGTTACTCAGAATTGGCCTCATACCAGCCTGCAGCCAGTGAACCAGACTTGCTCCCGGTCCAGGCTGAAGGAGGTGAGCGACACTGTTAGAAATCCTAGTCAATTACATTTCTGATTGCTGTATGGATTTAACTTTAAAGTAATGCATATCTCTGCAGGCTTCATGACTCACCTTTATCTCAAACTAAGCAGTATTGTCAGTTTTTATAATTTAAAAATATCAGAGCTGTTGTTTTGTTGTGAATTACTTAATTCAAAGTTAATTTTGAAGATATTGCTCAATTATTTCTATGGTATCTGTAAATGAGGAATAAAGGTAGTGCAGACCAAGTTCCCCAACTTATATCTAATATCTGTCTTTTTGAAATCTCTACATCTTTATAAGGTTCTGTATGTTCACTGATGGTGTAACTTAAGTTAAAGTTATTTTATCAAACTAAACCTTTTTCTCTTTTAGCATTAGCCTCCAGTTCCTCATCAACTCAGCCACCATCCAGTGAACCAGCCTCACTCCTACCAGCTGGAGGAGGAGGTGAGTAACACTGTCCAGTTTATCTACAGAGAGTCTGCAGTGAATTGTTGCACTAAATAATTCATATGTTAAATAACAGAAAGGAAACAGAGGATCTTACGATCAAAGTTCATCTTGTTGTGATTTGGTCCAGACACTAATTATTTCAAAGATGTCATAAAATATTAAAAGTACATTCATAGTCAATACAAAAGGAGATTTGACATTTCTTGTAATGTGTCTGTTCACATGTTGAAGGTCTGAATGCTAAATACATTTCATATTTATTTTCTATCAATCAAATGACTGGTTTCAGATTTGAATTCTGTCTCCAGCTCTGAACTATGGTTGTTGACTCCTCTCAGATATTTAACGAGTTTTCCAGAGTGGTTACACAAGGCTAAAACCAAAAGTTAAAATGATGTATTATACTGTATATTAATAAAGTTAGTAATATTATATATTTAATAAAGTTTTTTGTGCCTATTTTCCAGGTCCTGGTCCAAGTGGACAAACTCTACCAAGACCAGAGAGTCTCCAAGGGGAAGAAGAGCAGAAGCTGCTCTCTGTTAGGACAGAGTTTATCGACAGAGTTTCCGGTTCTGTTCTGAAAGATTTGCTGGATAAACTTCTGGAAAACAAAGTTATAAACAGCAGAGAACTAGAGTCAATCCAAACAATGTCCAGGACAGACAAAGCACGAGAGCTGATTGATCTGGTTCTAAATAAGGGAAATTCAGCCTGTAAAATTATGATTGATAATCTCTGTGATTTAGATCCATTTGTTTCTGAAACGCTGCAGCTAAAGTTAAATGAATGTTTTTAACTTTTATTAACTATAACCTGTTATTTTCTGGGAAGATTCCTGGTCATCTAATCAAATGTCCACAGTGTCGGTGTGTTTTCTGAGGTGGAACAACAACCCACAGGTTCAGAATAAGATGAGATGAGAGTTTCAGATGGAACTGAAAACATCAAACTTTAAGTTCTAAACTAAAACTTTAAGTTCTGTAGCTACTTACAGGGCAACGATCTTACTGTGACACTATCCAGCCGCTGGATACACTTAGAGAAAAGACCTGTTTTTGTATTTTAACAGTGATTTAAAGTTCCCATTTTATTTAAACTGCACTTCTTTGTCATTTTTCTACACATATATGACTCTAGTGCATGTAGACTCACACCGAGTATGTTAGAAGTGCACACCTTCCTTTCTATGTAGAAACCAGTCCTTAAAGGGTCCATTTAAAGTTTTCACTCAAAAGGAAGTGTTGTCAACACTACTAATGCTCAATGCTTATATCACATAATATGGGCACTTTAAATAAAGTTTCTTTTTTTTAAATTCTCTCTTTATTTGTCTTCTGAGGCAGCAGAAAGGGACACTTGTATCCCTTGTACTTTACTTTACTGTAATATACACAGTATAATGTAGTAAAGTGTAATTTACAGATGTTCAAGGCTCATTCTTGACTGTTAAACTGTGTTCTGGTGTTTGCACATTGTGTACAGTATAATATTTACCCAAATTATATTTTTAGAAAAGTTTCCAAGATATTTTTAGTATATCTTTAGTTATTTTTAAATGCCAACTTAAATGTAAGAGGTTTATAAATGTATTATATATGTATTATATATTATATGATCTTTTTGGAAGTAATCAGCACTCCTCACTGTCTTTTGTACGTCTTAAACATGTGAGACTTTGTTTCCTTGTGTGTTTTGTCTTTTTACTTATGATCATGATAAATGCTGTATCATACTATTATTCACTGTTTCTACTACAAAAAAAAAATTGTCTTAAAACGGAGCTCCTTGAGCATTTTGAATTTCTAAACTTAAAGTTTTATTTTATCCAAAAAACAGAGCAACTTGTTTGTGTTTTAAAGACATAACAAGTAGCAGAAACTGAAGCATCCAAAAGTCAAAATATGTTAGATTATTAATATTATGTAATGTAATAATATGTTTGTGTTGTGTTTCTATTCACACTGGACCACACAGAATAAATCTGATTCAGATTTGTAGATATTAATCATCCAGTTTAAGTCGTAGCTAATGTCAATGTAAAGTAGTGTCTTAGGCATTTGCTTTATTTTTTTTTTTTTACCATCGTGTGCCATCGTGGTCATATTTATGTATTTCTGAGTTTTTATACATTAGGACAACTAGAAACACAAAAAGTGGCTTCTTTGCTGCAGTTCTTACACAAAGACCATTAAACTAAAGGACCAGGTTGGTCTCCAGATGAAGCTGCCAGCTGCTGGTAGGATGGAGCAGGTGGAGGAAGGTGTCAGGACTGATGAGATAGAATATCAGTGAGAATGAAAGTAAAGGTGTTTAAGACGGTGGAGAGACCAGCGGTGCTGTACGACTTGGAAACAGTGAAGAAAAGACCGGAGGCAGAGCTGAAGATATGGAGGTCAGATGTTCTGGAGATAAAGTCCGAGGACAGACTGAGGTGGTTTGGACACGTTCAGAGGAGACACTGTGAACACATCAGTAAACAGAGGCTGAGGTTGGAGCTGCCAGGCAGGAGGTGTAGAGGAGACCAGAGAGGAGATTCATGGATGTAGAGAGAGACGTGAAGTTAGTCGGTGAGAGAGAAGAGGATGAAGAGGATTAAATGGAGGAAGATGATTCACTGTGGAAAGAAGCTGGTTTTAATAACACTGCCTAACAAAATCTAATCTAACGATGGCCTCAGACTTTTACACAGTATGTGAGGAAAAGAACAAGAACAAAAAGTTTCTGACTCTTGTCCTGATAAAAGAAAACTAAACCTGCTTTAAACCTGGTTCTGACTGGTTCTGTTCAATAGAACTGTTTCAGTTGTTCTTAACATTCTTAACAATAAATGAAGAAATGATCCGACTTTGTTCAGGTTCGTCTCTGTTAGTTGATGAGGACACGACAACACTGAGACTGGTTAAAGAGGTGAAACAGGAAGTTTATTTGGGCCTGTTTCTGTAAAAACCTGAAGGTGAAGTGTTCTACAGCTGATGACCCTGATGATCCCAGCTGGTACAGAGACCAGAACTTTTCCAAACAGCTGATTTCAGTGTGAACAAAGAGAAACAGACGTTCTAAAGTGGTGTTGACAATGAGAAGTGAAAGTGAAACTAAGATTTACAGAAACAGAAAAACATCCGGAGAACTATTTGATTTTTTGAACATTTGTTATTTCACTGAATCATTTCTGAGTTTATTATATTTCATTTATTAAAAATGTAGATTTACAAAAAGCAGCTGAACTAAAGACACAATATTTCTCTCTGAATGACTTTGGATTAAAAATAAGGCCAAATGAAAACAGTATACTAACACATATACGGACAGATGTGCTGGTAGACTTCCATTAAAGAAGAAGAACTTAGTGTTATTGAAATATATTGAAATGGATAAAATGAATAAATAAAAATAGAAATCAGGAGCGTCTGACCACTGAGTGAAGATGGATGGGTCTCAAATGTTCACTCCTTCATTTTAGAGAGGATTAAAAACATTAAATAAATCAAATAACACAGAGTTAAAAAATAAAGAAAATAAAATAAAGAATGATGAACAATTGGCAGATTTGGACCTTTTTCCTGCCACAATACAAAGTCCAGCTTGTGTTCTGTGAGGTAACTGTCAAGGATCATGAGGAGCTCATCAGCTGTGGATCTAGGTTGGAATAAACTCTGTGACTTTGAATTTACAAAGCAAACATATACAGTGATCAATCAGTCCTTGTTGCTGTCAGTAGCCACTAAAACACGTGTCTTCTAGTATTTGAGTTCAAGATCACCTGAAATGTCACATGTACATCTTTGAGACGTGTTGTTTGACAGGGGGATAACTTTCAGTTCATACACTAAGTCTACAGCAGGGAGAACGAGCTGCTCACTGATGGTGTGTGTTTCTCCACTGGCCTCGACAGATCTGTATGTCGCTGTGAATGAAGCGATTTGTACTTTGCTGTTCACTGATGCGGATTTTACCATGTGATTTCCCTGCTGACGGTGTTCTGACAGTTGAAGGAATAATTAATAATAATACTGACGTACTTCATTGATCCCTTTATTGACGTGACTGGGGTGTGTTCACTTCTTAGGCCTCATGCTGTTGGCTCCCACAAAACACACATGGGTCTCTCCTCTTCCCCAGTGTGAATCCAGGAAAAGTGGAAAATCATCATATTTTCTGTGATTGTACCGCCACTGCCTCTGTGTAAAAGTCTGTTTATATTGTTTCACTGAAATGAAAAACTCCTGATCTATGATCTGAATTAGGTTTCGTGAGGTGCAGTAAAAAAGATCTGTAGAACAACTGTTCTCATTTAATATTTCTGTTAATTTCCTGTTCCTGGATCTCTTCATACAAATGGACAGACAGACAACCTAAAGACATAATGTCTCCTGTCCTGGTTGTCACCAATCAAATACAAAACACGCTGCACAAAGAAAAGAGCCTTGGTGCATGTGATGAGCTGAAGGGTCAAAGTGTTGGGATTAGTTCCAATTTTACCATCATAAAGGGAGAAATTATAAATAAATAGGAATCTGTGTTTTTGACACATCGATGTGTTTAAAACATTTAAAACTTTTGTGATTATTTATTTGGTGATGTCTCATGTATTTGTACATTTATTCCTAATTTCTCATCCTGGAGTTCTACTTTGTTTTCTCTCTTGATTTCACTCAGGATCTGGAGGCTGTGGAATTGCAGGATTTCTCAGTTCCCAGTCTTTAAAAGGGTAATTATACATAAATGGAAACAATATCAACACTTTCAAAACTTTCTTTATAGTTTTCTTAGTATATTATTTTTCATTTGTGAGTTGGATAAATAAAGTATTCACTAGTCTTCTGTTAATCATTTTTTAACTTGCAGACAAACTTTATCACCTTCGTTGTTTGACTTACGAGAACTTCTACTAAAGAAACATCAACAACAACGAAGAGACTCAATAAAAAAGCAACGACAACAACGTGTGAAATGGCTGAAAAATCGACAGCAGCAATTCAGAGAACAGAGACAAAACAAGTAACGAAAAATAAAACAAACTAGACGGCAACTTACAGAACTGGAAAAGAAACGACTGCAACTGGAAGAGTCAGTAGAAAAACAACAACAAGCATCACTAAAGAGAAAAACTGGTCAGCAGTCCTCGATGTACTTTAACTAATGACTGTAGCCCACTTAATACTCTACTGTCACTTATTGTAGTCATCATAACATAAAACAACCTCATTATAATAATTTTTTCTTTCATACTTCTTAATATAATAATATAATATTAATTTAATAATTCATAGCAGCTCCATCAGATGACTCACACCTCACCCTGGATCCAAATATAACAAATCCAGAGGTTGATTTGTCAGAGGAGAACAAGGAAGTGATGATGGTAAGTCGGGCAGTGGACACATTGTAGGTGGCTTGATCATAGTTAGTTAGTTATAGATAGTTTTAACTCTGTTCTGGATTTGGGAATAGAGAGAAGCTAATGTAGAAGAAATATGATCTCTCTTACTAATTCCAGTCAGAACTCTGGCTGCAGCATTTTGGATTAACTGGAGGCTTTTTTTCTGGAAGGAACAAATGCATGGACTAGTTTTTCAGCATCACTTTGGGACAAGATGCTCCTAATTTTAACTTTAATGTTTCTCAGGTGAAAAAAGGCAGTTCTAGAGATTTCTTTTATGTATGAAGTGAAGGAGATATCCTGGTCAAAGATAACTCCGAGATTTCTTACAGTATTACTTGAGGCCAATACTAAGTCATCAAGGGTGAGAACATGATTAGACATAGTGTCTCTGAGATTTTTAGGCCCAAACAGTATAACCTCTGTCTTGTCTGGATTTAGGAGAAGGAAATTGGAGGACATCCAGGTCTTTATGTCTTTTAAGCAGCTTGAAGTTTGACTTGCTTGATTAGTTTCTCCTGGTTTCATAGATAAGTATAGCTGGGTATCATCTGCATAACAATGGAAATTTAAATAGTGTTTTGTAATAATATTACCTAAGGGGGTCATATGTAGAGTGAAAAAATCGGTCCAAGCACAGATCCCTGTGGAACTCCATAACATCGTTTACATAAACAAACTGGAATCTGTCTGATAGATTTGAACCAGTCTAATGACAGGTTCCAGTCTGTCTAATATTAAAATATTCATAATGAAGATTTGTAATTATTGGTAAAACGCAATTACAGGTTGTAACGCTTCTACAACAACTTAAAGGATCACTTCAAAAACAAGAAGAAGAACATGAAGATTAGCGACAAAAAGAACGATTTAAAAAAATGTTAGAAGGACTACTACAAACATCACTAAACGAGAACTCTGGTAAGCCTTTCTCTACGGACTGGTAGTAAATTTATAAATGGACATTTACCCAAGTACTAGTTGTAAGGATTCAGAATTCATCTTTTGCTGCTCTACTAGGTTCGATTCCTCTTCTTGGAACACAAATAGACATTTGTTTATGAAGATGACTATGGATTAGTTGTTAGGGCAATTGTCCACAAGTGCCAAGATCGGTGGTTTGATTCTCTCCTGATCACGTCTTAAAGGGTCCTTATAGACACTCTGTAGTAGCACCATCATCTATGTGCAGCTGTCCAACAACAGTTTAATCATCGGGATCAATAAAATACAAATAACAAAAACAAAACAAAATAAAACAAAACAGTACATGTTCACATTATAAGACACTTGTGTGTGATTTGGTTGAATTCTTAGCATCAGAATGTAAAATTCTGGTGTTTCTGATGTTTTGTTATTGAAGATAATGGAAATAATTTATTCATTTATTAATTTATTCATTCATTGCAGCTCCAGGTTACTTTCACCTCATGCTGTATCCAAATACAGCAAAACCAGAGCCTGGTTTGTCTGAGAAGAACAAGGAAGTGAAGGTCAGTGGAGCAGTGACACAGATTCTAGGCAGTTTATCAGACGTCAACCAGTTTGAACCAGTGACTAGTTACATTTTACAGTACTTTTACACTGCCAGTAACGATAATCTACAAACTAGTTTGAACATATTTGCTTTGTAAATGTAGTGTGTTGTGGTAGTGGCTGTTTCTTTTATATATATAGTACTGTGCAGTAGAGTGCTTTCAGGTTTTGTCCCATCTTTAGGAGGTGTGTTGAGGTGTGTTTTGTCTCCTCTGTTTATTTCTGCGTGATAGTCATATTTCTGTATTTAGTTAAATACTTTATGTATAATGAGGATTTTCTATCTATAATAGTTGATTATTACATTAATTGGTCTGTTTCTAAAACATATTTTGTGCCTCTGTAAAATTTAGACCCCATCTTCTTTCAAACCTGAAGTATCAGTGAATACATTTGGAGAAACTTCATACAAGTAAAATACAGGTGAAAGCAGTTAAATAGATCCCCATGCATCTTTGGTGTTGAACAAGGTTCTGTGTGATGCAGGTTCAGAGTCGAGTATCCAGGTACGTACCAGTGCACTTTGACGCGGCTGGTGTTTACAATGTGTCGGGAGGGGGAGTTATTGTACAGGATCGTCCAGTGGGATGAAAGCCTCCTCCAGTCAGCTGGAAAGACGCCTGCAGGTCCGCTGTTTGACATCCAGTGTTCTGAGGACTCTGTATTTCAGCTGCACATCCCACACTGTGAGACAAAACCTGGTAATTATGAACAGGATGTGGCTTCAAATGATCACTGCAAACCTACACTTCTGTTAGTTCACACATGTAAAGTGTAATAATTAGTTTAAATGAACAGGCTCAGATTAGTGGAAATAAAACTTTAGGATAAATGTTGTTGATGGCTCTTTGTATTTACAGCATCGCTCTCTGACGGCCTGTCTGTTGCCCACATCAGTGATGATGGAATGAGAATCCTTGATCCACTGCAGATAACAGATACTCATGTGGTTGTGGACGTCCCTCACCTCTCTGCCTTTGGCTTGGTGTGGGATATAATGAATAGGATTCTAAACCAACCAATGAGATGCCAAGTTCTGCTGTTTCATCGACCAAGGGAAAATCGAAAACTCAATGTGTTTCTGCTGCCAGAAAACATCCCACTGCAGGAGGTAAAATCATCAGTTGGTGGTCATTTATAGAAATTTGGTCAATTCAATTTAAATTCAGTTCACTTTATTCAGTCAGTTTAAATCACAAGAAAAGTCAACATGATGATGAACTGGCTTTAGTATTAAGTGTATTATTTGTCTTCTAGTTCATAAACACAGTGTGGTGATAAGAACTAGGACTGAATCTGTTTAGAAAGAGAAATCACACTAACTTGAAGGAGGTGGCTGCAGTTACACAGATGCATCTGATCATCTGATGCATCTAAACAGATTCAGTCCTAATTCTTAAAACCACACTGAAGAACTGAGTGGATTTAGGATTTATGAACTCCCATCTGACAGTTTCTGTTCAGCTGTTTGATGAATATCGATAACTTAATGTTACTTTACTACTTTTGCACTGTTACTTTAATGAAAATGTTCTTACATCTCTGTAGGTGAGACAGCAGCAGGAAGGTGCTGAGTACATCGAGGCCCCTTCTTCCTGTCACCTCATTAAAGGCCACACTTACAGTCTACACAGTCCTGAGAACTACAGAGTACAACCTTTAGTGAGTATGTCCAGTAAATACACCATGTCTCAGTTAGTGCTGTAACAGACTGAAAATGTAAGTAATAGACATCCTGACTGTTTTATGATGGTCGGGACAAAACCTTATGCTCAGCACTAACACTAACTAAAGAGGGAAGTGGATTAAACTCCTGACGGAGGGCTGTAAAACTAATACAGTGAACTAAACTATGTTTTAAAGATGAAGTGGAGCTGAGAGAAACTGCAGAGTCTGATACATCAGTTGCTGTTTTCACTGCTCATATAACATTAGTGCAGCTTTAACTGGACACAACCACTGAACAGTGAGAAGTAACCATAAGACATTGTTATTGATTTACAGAGGGCCCAGTTCGACTTTAACTATGGACCAAATTACCACCCAACATTTGAGATTCGACCAAACTCGAACGCAGAGGAAGTGACTGTGATGGTCAGAGACCAAGAGGAGACACCGGTGTGGGAGTATAACGCCAGATTGAACGGTAAACAAGACTTAATGTTGTTATCACTATGTGTTATCACACATTGAGTAACAAAAATAAAAAAACTCACAGGTTTGTTTTTTCTTCTTAAAAGGCTAAAAAACAGCAAATAAAGGGAGAGACTTCATTAATAGGTTTTCAAAATATAATTGATAAATAATAATAAACAAAAAAAAACTTGGATGTCAGTAAAATCCGTTGGCTCCTGGGACCACTGGAGCTCTGTGCTCAAATATAAATGAACGAGTCACCCACATGTTGAATGTCTTCTGAATTTGCTTTGTCAATTTATCCATTTGTTTGCAATTGATTCTTTCCCTTTTCACAAAGGATGTAAAGGAACAAAAAAGGAAACAGCATAAAACAATTTCTGTTCTCGTCCCTGTTGCCTTGATTTTTTCTTTCTTCTTTTTCTGGATGGAAAGTGAAAGATTTTGGTTTTAGGTCAGATTCAGTGTCCGATGCTGCACTATGATCAAAAAAATGTTGAGACGAAGGTTTAAAATTAACTGCTAAATATTTAATAAAGTATTTTGTGCCTATTTTCCAGCCCCTGGTGCATGTGGACAAGATCCACCAAGGAGACAGCGTCTCCAAGAGGAAGACGAGGGGAGGCTGTTCCATGTTAGGGCAGAGTTTATACAAAGAGCGTCTGATTCTGTTCTTGATGATTTGCTGGATAATCTTCTTGAAGAAGGGGTTATAAACCACAGGGAAATGGAAACAGTCCAAAGAATGTTAAACAGGGCACACAGAGCACGAGAGCTGATTGATATGGTGCTACGAAGGGGAAATCCAGCCTCTCAAATTATGATCAATAATTTGCGTGTTTTGGATCCATTTCTTTTTCAAATGCTGCGTCTGGGGTAAAAATAATAATAATAATATCAAACTCTTGTAATGATGTAATGAAAAAATGTAGTGTCTATGCACTTCAAACACTGCACATTAAGGCATAGCATCTCTCTTGTTTGATAATTTTACATCATGACAGCAGACTGTGATTTCATTTTTTTCCAGTTTTTATAATTTCATTTGTATTGTGACGCTGAACCCAGGTGGACTGTAGAAGCTGTGTGTTTTTAGTTATTTAGTTACTATGGAGCTTAATTATTTTATTCAGGTTAACCACCATGATAGAATTAACTCTAGTGATTCATCTGTTAGTTCAGCTGTTAATCCTGGAAGAAATTAATGTGATTTACACCAAACCATGGTTTTCTATAAACATGCTGAATCAGTTTTATTTTCCTGCTTTTAAATACTGCAGATATGCTGCCAGTAATTTGTTTATTATTAATGTCAGGTTTAAAGGATATGTAGCCCTATTGTATTGCATTTGTTGAGATAATAATATATAATAATAATAATACATTATTTTCAATAAAGTCCCATTCCTGTTTGTGTTCAGTTATTATTTATTTGGACACCCTTTAAATTCGGTGTTGTCAGACCTGTATCCACAACAGATTCATAAATATATGAGCTCATGTCAAACTAAAAGCACAACTAGTCGATTATCGATATATTTCCGGGTGCAGCGCTGAGCCAGACAGAAACAGTAGATAACCGATAGCTCATAGCTGTTAGCTAGCAGCTAACTTAGCTTGATGTGATGGAGGCGGGGCGGGCGACTGCGATGAGCGGCAACGACAAGCAGCGGTGTAACGTTGGTTTCTGACGGATACTGAGCGGCATTCAACCCTCATCAGCTCGTACACTCTTGCCGGGGACGGAGAAGAACAGCACGATATGCAGTGAGTATTTATTTTAAAACAGCGAAGCTAAAGCTACGGAACCGGAGCAGTCCCGCTAAAAGTTCGGAGCCACCAGGCCCACTGCTGCTAGTTAACGTTAGCCGTTAGCTCCGTGCAGGCATCCTCTTCCAATGTGGAAACCTGGCAGCTTTAAACTGGATCGGTCCACGGTTTCTGTCGTTTCAGTCTTAGAGAGAAGTAAACAGTCATATTTATAGTATCATTCGGAACGTTTGGATGTTTTTGTGCCTCTTTAAACTCGTTAGCTCGCTGCTCTGCTAGCTAACAGGAGGATGCTCTGAGCAGGACGGTTGATATTGTCACGGATCGATGTTTAACAATTTAAAAGACATGTACCATCGTTCGAAGTCATTTGTCTGTTTAATAACTGTCTCTTTTTAATATCTGACGCTTTAGATGATGTTTGTAACTGATACGATGGGAGGAAAAGTGATGTCAGGTGTGTGACATTGTGGGTTTTTGGTTCTCAGGTCATGAAGCGGGTCCGAACTGAGCAGATCCAGTATGCCGTGGCTCAGTACCTTAAGAGGAGGCAGTATGTGGACACTGACGGCTCCCTGAAAGGAGCCAAACTCTTCCAGTCAGCTGAGGAGATGGCTGCCAGCCTCACAGGTGAGTAAAGAGGAGAGGAGGAAATCATGTTTATCTCCCTTTTACCAGAATACAGTACATGAAACGGTACAATTTGATTTTACAGACTGGATTCATAATCTGTTGGCTTCTTGTGCTTTAATAGATTGTGTTTTGATTACTTTTAGCACACTTACAGCTTTAACCATAAAAAATAGCCTGTATTACAGAGAGCTGGTGGAAAGACAAGAGTTGAAAGGCACAGCTGCAGCAGATGTTGTAGAAGTAGCCGGGGTTTGATAAGTGTAGGTCCAGCTGACAGAAAAACCACAGCACACCAAGACTAAAGAGACTTTTCAGATGCAAACAGGATCATTTAATAAGAGTTGTAGCAGGGTCAATAAAGGCAGTGTTCTTTAAAACACGTAGCTATCAATTTAATCAATATGGATAAATAGTAATCCTGCCTAGAAATAATAGAAAAATTACTCCTGTCATTACTCTCACTCTTATCCCAAGAGTCATCACATTTAAGTTTCTATCAGTGTCAAACCACTGAGCTGTCTTTACATCAGTGCAAACAGGAACTGACTGGAGCACATTTGACATACTTTATTTTCCAAAGTCTAAATACAAAGAAAACAGCAACAACTTCAGATTTAGCCCACAGCCCAACTGAATCCATGTTTAACACTATTTATTACATTTTTAAACATCAAGATTATTATATAGAGGTGACTGTGAGTTTGAGTCTTTTAACAGCCAAACGTGTTCTAAAATAAGCTCCACACACACACTTACATATATATTTCATCATAACCATCCACTTTTTTTGCAGTGTATATGACACAATCAAAGGGGCGTTCTTTATAAACTACAGATTACTTCCACTGACATATTCATGTTCCACATCCTCTCTTTTTTCCTTTTTTTGTCTCTGAGCAGTGCAGACAGAGTCAGGGTGTGCTAACATCGTCTCTGCTGCCCCGTGTCAGTCTGAGCCACAGCAGTATGAGACGCAGTACTCCAGGCTTCGCTCCTTTCTGTCAGGTAAGGTGGTCACATTTCTACTGCACAGTCACTGGATTCCTGACATACAGCAGTTGATGAGTGAACATTTACACCCATTGTGTAACAATGTCAGTTGTTATCGGCTAAAATGTCTGATTCAATAATTTTTACATATCTATGTGGTTGTGTTTTTAATTGTAAACCTTTTTGTTTACATAAATTAGAAACAGAAATCTCCTGGGCGAAGGAGGTGAGCAGCATCCTGTATCCACTCTTCGTCTACCTCTACCTGGACATGGTGCGGTGCGGTCTGAAGGGGGCGGTAGATGGTTTTTACAGTCGTTTTCATGGAGCCTTTCTTCAGGACAGCGAGCAGCGGGCCATCGTAGAGCAGCTCCGTCATGTTCTTACTGCTCAGGATGTTGCAGCTAACACCAAGCTAAGTGCTTTCCTGCAGCACAAATATGTGATTCATCTGACAGAGCCGGCCTACAGCTACTTGCTGCGGTACCTGCAGAGCGAGGACAACAGCGCCCTCTGCAGGGCCCTCAGCACACACCTGCAGTTGGAGGTGACTGCCTCCAGGCGTACAGACTACCAGCTGTATGGAGCTGCTGCTGGGGCGACCACTGGCCCAAACTCCACCTCCTCCTGGGCTGGAGGGGATGTAGTGGAGAGTGGGGAGATGGTGGAGGTCCCGGCAGGGATCCCGCAGAACGAGGCAGCTCTGGAGGCTCTGCAGGATTGCATCAAGAAGGTCCGTGAGGGCCCCCCCTCTCTCACTACCGTGTGTTTTTATGCCTTCCACCACACGGAGCAGATGCTGAACACCGCTGAGGTGTCGGCTGACAGCCGGCTGCTGGCCGCCGGCTTCGACAGCTCCACAGTGAAGCTGTGGAGCCTCCGAGCCAGAAAACTGAAGGCCAGACCACATCAGGCTGACGTGTCGCACATCCACCTGGCATGTGACGTTCTGGAGGACCATGTGAGTTGATAAAAGGATTAAATCTGGTCTGATGGTTTTGAATAGCTTAGATGCATCGAGTAATGAAGTAGTATGAATATTATTCCTTTTAAGCCTGACATGCAGTTACTGTTTATTCAATTGATAACAAATGTATAGTAATTATTTGTCATGTAATCTAATTGTGAAAATTAAAATCGATTAATGTTCAATCTTCTGAAATTCCACAATTTCAATACAAAAAATAGACCAATGCAATGAGTGTATTTTTATTCCGTTCCAACAATAATAGTGTGATGAAGACGGTTTATTATTGTGCGTTCTACTGCTTCTGTACAGAGATCAGGATGAATGGAGGAACGAGAACGTTTGAGATTTCTTGGACATTTATAGAAAAGTTTCAGGCTGACTTGTCGCATCCATGAAGAAACAATATTGTGACCAAGCATTTTTTGCGTCATCTGACTTTCGAACAAATGACCAAACCAAACAGTGATGTGAAGTTACTTCTGTTGTTTCTCCTCAGGAGGACGAGGAAGACGGTTCTGGCAGTGAGATAAAGACACTGCGAGGTCACAGTGGTCCCGTGTTTCGTACCTCCTTCCTGACGGACAGCTCTGGACTGCTCTCCTGCTCTGAGGACACGACCATCCGCTACTGGGACTTGGGCAGCTTCACCAACACGGCACTGTATCAGGGACACGCCTACCCGGTGTGGGACGTGGACGTCAGCCCCTGCAGCTTGTACTTCGCCAGCGGCTCCCACGACCGCACAGCCCGTCTCTGGACATTCTCCCGAACGTACCCGCTGCGTCTCTACGCCGGGCATCTCGCTGATGTCGACTGTGTCAAATTTCACCCCAACTCTAACTACCTGGCCACTGGCTCCACAGACAAGACAGTGCGGCTGTGGGGCACCCAGCAGGGGGCGTCTGTTCGCCTCTTCACAGGCCACCGCGGCCCGGTGCTGTCGCTCGCTTTCTCACCCAATGGGAAGTACTTGGCGTCAGCAGGTGAGGACCAGAGGGTGAAACTGTGGGATTTAGCATCAGGGACGCTGTTCAAAGACCTCCGGGGACACACAGACAGCATCACCAGTCTGTCTTTCAGCCTGGACAGCAGCCTGGTGGCGTCGTCTTCTATGGACAACTCGGTCCGGGTGTGGGACATCCGCAACTCGCACAGCGGGACGCCAGCTGACGGCTCGTCCAGCGAGCTGGTGGGACTGTACACTGGAAACACCAGCAACGTGCTGAACGTCCAGTTCATGGCCTGCAACCTGCTGCTGGTCACGGGAACAGCTCAGGAGAAAACGGAACAGTAGCCACCACTGTCTGGTTTTTGTCGTTAAGTTCAGATTTTGTCATCACGATGTCTTGGAACCACCAAATCAAACCACCGAGATGTTAAATGACATCAGCACCTGCCCGGGACTCAGACTCCTGTTGTACTTGTTGTTTATTTTATAAACCAGTGGGGCTGATTCTTCAAAGGCTGGACTCGATATTCATTTACAGACACGTTATCATTTTATGAAAGTGTCGTCACAGTATTAAAATAAAAAATAAAAGAAATCCTCAGTTTCTGCCGTCATGCACAGGTGTTATTGATTTAAAGAAGCTTATAAAATGTGACGGCTGACATATAATGTTTCTGTTTATAGAAAAACATTTAATTAGCAAAAATCAATTTGACCAAAACGGAAGATGAAAACGTTTCTAAATTGAGAAAGAAACAGCAGCTTCATGGTTTTGTTTTTCACGGTTTGTCCGACATCAGTTTGTGTGAATATAAATGTTGTAAAACACAGATGAGTATTATGGAATAAAGTGGATCCTGGTGTACAGAATATTAGAAGTACTCTCTGCAGTATGTACAGTACATTCTCGTGAACTGAGCAGCGGTTTGTGACACAGTGACTCCTGATTTAACTGTCTGCAGATGCTGCTTCACCTCTTTTATGGAGGTGTTTATAGAATAAATATAAAAACAGATGGTGCAACAGTCAGTATGAACGTGAAGCTGTATTCACAAAACATCTTAGGGCCAAAAGTAGCTTCTAAGCAGTTGAGTTAGTAAAAAATACAGCGCTGGTGCTTACTTTAGGATTTACAAGTTTAGTCTTTCACAAAACCTTTAGTCTGAAGTCACGACCACAGGTACTCCCTGAATTATTTAGGATCAACATGATAAATAAAAGCATGTTCTTATCGCAGAGAGTTGAAGAACCATTCAGCTCACTGGCCAGTCAAAATAATTAATAACAGTTTATAGTGTAGTTACAATGAGCTCCACCTCCACCAGCTGCTACATTAGTGATTGATGCTTAAATATTACAATCTAATAATAAGGAAGGCTGGTACTTATATTCTGGTACTTCAAGTACATTTGACTAAAAAATACTTTTCTAATTCTAAATATTTCACAAAGCTTTTGTTAGTTTTTGTTTACTGTTTTGTTGTTGTGAGCATTTTGTGCATAAATAATTAAATAAATAAACGGTAAAACCAAAATCATAAAAGTAAATTGAAAACGGTGACAGTTTCTCTTCAGGTCCAGTAAAATGTTGAGGTTTTTATTTGGACACAGGTATGTAAAGTGTTTTCTTCCAAAGATTTAATTGTTTAAGGAAACAATTGTAAGTCATCAGCAGCTCATGTATAAAATAATAATCAGGGGCATTTACTTATTTTTCAGGTTATACTTTACCTCTAGTGCAGTATTTTTACACTGTGGCACTGGGACTCGCAGTTTGCTGCAGGCCAAGCCCAAAACAAAGAGAGTGATAAGAGACTGGAGAGTGAGACAGGCAGGCAGCAGGGGCGAGGTTCAGCACCCTGGGAGGACAAACCAGTTTCTGTTTGGAGGGTGTGTACGTTCCAGCCCTACCGACCTGGCAGACCTGTCCCTGCATCAAACACGCAGCAGGCGGCTCAGTCTGTCACAACTCCCGTCTCCTTCTCCCGCTCGCTGAGGCTGATCCTGAAGAAGAAGATGCCGCTCCAGTCCAATGTGTCCGCCAGCAGCTCCGGCTCGATCGAGGCCGAGAGCACGCAGTCCGACGGGAAGACCTTCCAGCAGCTGAGGAACGAATGTCTGCAGAAGGGGGTCCTGTTCGAGGACCCAGACTTTCCTGCTAAAGGCTCCTCGCTCTTCTTCAGCGAGAGTGTTCCTGTCAATATTGAATGGAAGAGGCCAAAGGTATGAAAGCACAGAACATTTAGAGTTTGTAGCTTTAAGGGCCTGATGCTGTGGTGAAAGGAGCATCCAGAGAAGTGCTAGAAAAGAAAACTGTCTGCTTGAAAAATAGATTGCAGATTTTATTAGTTAAATGAGGAAAATGTTGCAGTTTCCAGGTGAACTGATTGTCTCAGGAGAGGTTCTGTCAGTCATGTATTTAGTTTTAGCTCCACATTTGTTTCCATATTCCCATTATCTTCAGTGATAAATCTGATGTGACTTATTAACCTGGTTTTAAATGTCTCACAAAATCTCATAAAGCCGCCTCTAGCAGTTGATTGAAGGGTTCTGGCAGCATCACTAGACAGAGAATCAGAAGCACAATATACAATATACATAAAAATAAACAGAAATTGTATTTTAAGTTGGTTTTATCATGTATAAGAAATAAAAACAAAAAGTATGTATTCATCTGTAGCCGCAAAACCAGTTTAGCGAGAAAACTGAGTAAATAGAACCACGAGTAAGGGATGTTTTCTCTCTGAACTCCATGTGTGGACTTTATTTTCACGTTTTACTGCTGTGCACAGTAAAACTTTGGGGACTCCGTCTGCAGCAGCTCTGAGGTTTATTGAGTTTGATCAGCTTCAGACTTTTGTCATGCAGTCTTTAAATCTTTGTGATGTTTGCTTGTCTTAAGTCTCTTATGCTACTTTACACCTACGATATCTCTTCAGATCAGTTCCAGCATCTTTAACTAAAACTGGGCGCCGACCAGCACTCGTTAAAATCCCTACACATTTCTCTGTTGGGCGTTCCTTCAGTTTGAATGCCTCAGCTGCCTGTCTGTGGTGTGGAGTGTATTTTGTGCTCCACTGACTGGGATTTCAGGCTGATTAAGATGCCTGGAATGTGAACACACCTATTGTCACCACTCTCACCTGTCATTTATTCATTTTTAAAAAAAATAAACCAACCTGTTTCTTTTCCTGTTTGTCTTCAGGAGCTCTGCAGTGACCCGAAGTTCATCGTCGGTGGTGCAGACAGGACGGACATCTGCCAAGGACAACTCGGTCGGTACTCACATTATCTGCATGAGTTAATTTGTTATTTTTATCTTCACGTCTTTTACTCATTTACCCATGATGCACCTGTTCGGTACCGCAGGCGACTGCTGGCTTCTGGCAGCTATCGCATCCCTGACCCTCAGACCAGAACTTATGGCCAGAGTCATCCCCCGAGACCAGGAGTTCGACAGCAGATATGCCGGCATCTTTCACTTCCAGGTATCATTGTGAGCTTCATTGTGACTTCTCTAATGTTTTTTTTCCTTTTAGTGTTTTTTAGGGAAGTTAAAATAAAACTCAACCTTTGAAAATGCACAGATAACACAACAGACAGACAGTAAATACATGTCACAAAAACGGTCTATGAAGGAACTCAATTCAGTTTTCCACACAAGCACAGCAATGTGCTAATGTTAAAAATACAGTCTGCAGAAATTCTAAATCTTCTTTAACGTGATGCATTAAGAAATAATATTCATACTAATGGCTAAACCAGACACGTCAGCGTCCGACTTGTAATTCTGAGAGCTGCATCGTTTTCACTTTTTGTGTCTTTATAAATTTCCCAAATCTGATGCGTGTTACAGAGAACAAACGATGAGCTGTGTTGTGACACCTTCTCTGTTTCCTCAGTTCTGGCAGCACAACAAGTGGCTGGACGTGGTGGTGGACGACAGGCTGCCGTCCGTTAGAAATAAACTCATCATGCTTCACTCTGTCTCCAACAACGAGTTCTGGAGCGCCCTGATGGAGAAAGCCTACGCCAAGTAATAACACTTCTCATTCATTTTAGACTTTACCTCCAGTCATCCTTCACAGAGTCCTCGTGATGTGGATGGAAATGTTAATGTAATGCAAAACCAGGATCCATTCAGAAATCTCTCTCTGTTTTAAATTCTTTCCAGTTCCTGAAAGATGCACAGATATAATGTCTTTAACTAAACCAAACATTTTTATGTCAAAACACTTTCAAACAAAGTGACACATGGTAGCTTCACCTACAGCCTGACTGAGGTGACCGCTGCTGATTAGAACTGTTGTTCACTCTTTATCTGATCAGGGGTCATCAAAACGATCCCTCTTCACTGTTTCACAAATTGCTGCTTGTGTAAATGCAAATGAATCCAAATTTGACCTTTTTTCATGTTAATCACTCTGCTGTTCTGTTTTTTATTTTGTTTTAGACTGAACGGCAGCTACGAGGCCCTGAAGGGCGGCAGCACCATGGAGGCCATGGAGGATTTCACGGGTGGTGTGGGGGAAACATATGAAACTAAGAGTGCGTCAGAAAACTTGTTCACCATCATGAAGAAAGCTCTGGACCGAGGCTCCTTGATGGGATGCTCTATTGATGTAAAGACATGCAGAAACACAGATTCATTATTATTTCTACTGCTTCAGCTCAGCTCTTCAGTTTTAAACCTCTGTTGGTTCTTTATGTACCAGATTACCAGCTCTGCAGAGTCTGAAGCCAAGACGACCACAGGCCTGGTGAAAGGACATGCGTACTCCATCACAGGCTTGGACATGGTGAGACACCCATCCAGAGAGCTCACATCTGGTTTAATATTTTATATGGACTGATTAAAATATTTGCTATCATTTTAAATGTGATGCCACCATCATGATCTGCATGATCTTTTCTTTTAACAAAACCCTGTAAGTGTTCGGGAACTGAAAGAACCAAATTCCATACATACAGAATGTGTTTTGGGATTACATGCACCCCCACACTGTTCAATATAATATCAAGCCATGATTTTAGTTTCAGTACAGTTTAAACAGCCTCAGTCAGAGGGTGACGCTATTTCTGGATCTTGTTTATACTTATATCCTTTTTGTTCAGTGGCAGACTTTTAACTTTTATATAACGTGTTTGTCAGGACACGCAGTGATTTCTGCTGCAGAACAGTGTCACCCGAGGGTCCAATTAAAGTTTTACTGTCACAATAAGCAAATGAAGTTTTTCTCTGTTTTTAGGTGAATTTCAGAGGTCAGAATATCCAGCTGATCCGAATCCGAAACCCCTGGGGTGAGGTTGAGTGGAACGGCCCCTGGAGTGACAAGTAAGATAAAGACGACAACACGACTTTCAAAAGTATAAAATAATGTAATATGTAGTAAGTAGGGGTGAAGCACTTTGATCTTTTTCTTGAGTAAAAGTAACAATACTACTCGATTACAGGTAAAAATCTTGTATTCAAAATGATATGTAAAGTAAGAATGAACACAGTTCTTATTTCAGAATAATAACTTAATTAGCCAGTGATTTTTTTTGTTTTATATCAGGTCTAACCTAACCTTAACCTGTAATATTGTATGTATAATATGTGCACTTTTTCCTAAAGTAACAAAGCATTTTAAGTAACTGCAGTGAAGTAAAATGTCAAAACATTTTACTATTCATTCAAGAGCTTTTTAATTTTGAAGTTAGTGATTGAATTCAAATCACACCTGATCTGAACAGGCTTGTCAGGTAGACAAAGGAAGGGTGGAGTCTGAGCAGATGAATATCCACACCCCTTATAACCCCACCTATCCACAGTAAAGTGGTTGAACACGTATAATGTGAAGCTGTTGTATCTTGTTCTGCTCTGAACCTATGAAGCACTTTAAAACCTTTAAAACACATTTGAGGTGAAGTGAAAGTAAAATATATAAAAACACTGAAAACACATAAAGTTTGTTTTGTTGTTATTGCTTCTCTGTGATAGTTTTGTCTTTTGTCTGTTTCAGTTCCAGAGAATGGAATTATATCGACAAAGCAGATAAAGCCCGCCTCCAGCAGAATTCACTAGATGATGGTGAATTCTGGTGAGTCAACAGGATGTGTTTGTTGCACTTTAAAGATTAAGAAATCTAATTATAGGATGTAATCTGTGATAGCCTAAAGGTTGAATGTTAAATATGTTATACGTGGAATAAGTCACTTGAAAAAATCTCCAAAATATCTCACTCATATTCACAAATGTTAAAAATTTAGTTGGGTCATGAGAAACAAATGTGACAAAGTTGAACTGTACAGTTCAACTTTGGAGCTGAGAGTAGTGGTGTTTTTTACTTCAGGATGGAGTTTGGGGACTTCAGAAAGAACTATGACAAAGTGGAGATCTGCAACTTGACCCCTGATGCTCTGACCGATGACACAAAGCACCAATGGGAAGTCAATGCTTTCGAGGGAAACTGGATCCGCGGCTCCACTGCTGGAGGCTGCAGGAACTTCATTGGTGAGAACAGCAGAATTCATAATGAAACAATTTCAGAATTCAGCAGGAATATAGATGTCATTCAGTTGGTGTAAATATCTTAGGCTACCTTCAAACGCTCTGCATCTTCACACAGACACATTTTGGACAAACCCACAGTTCAAGCTGGAGCTGCAGCACACTGACGACAACCACGACTTGTGCAGCGTGGTGATTGCTGTGATGCAGAAGAACAGGCGAAAGCTGAGGAAGGAAGGCCTGGACCTGGAGACCATCGGCTTTGCAGTTTATGAGGTCAGAAGTAAACATGCTTGAGTCTCAGGACTGGGATACACACATATTCTCAATTAGAAGTAGCCATAAACTGTCTGTAGTGAGCGAGTGTGGTGAGAAAATAGTGAACAAATCCTGCTACAGTGATTATGAATTATATATTATTACAACAATTATATCATAACTATAAAAAATACAGATATTCTGCTGATTAAACAGTATAATTATAACCTTTATAACTGTTTAAGTTGCCCTTTACCTACAGAAGTCTCTTAGAGATCAACCATGACATACAACATGGTATCATCAGCATAGAACCGGATATGGCACTTTGAATATAGTTAATAATTATGTTTAAGGACGTAAGTGAGTAGTCAACTTTTCCAAAGGCATTTACAACAACAGTTTGAACCAGCTGTAAACAATTTAATCAAAATCTAAAGGATTTTCTATTTGCTTGGACTCTGTAGCTATAGTTCCTTCATTTAAATGCCCTTGATTTATTGTAATAATGTATCAACTGAGATTCGCTGTTAATTCAGCAGTTGATCTTCTCCAGTACATGAAGTTGAGGAGCAATGACAAGTAAACATTGGGGCATTTAAATAATACATAATTAGATATGATAAAAAACTTCAACTAAATGATCACTGAGATCAATCATGTGTCCACTGTTAAAATGTCCTGAAAACCTGCATCTGTCAGTTTTATTTGCTTCTAACACAATACCTTACTTTTACTAATTGTATTTTTTTTATTAATATTTCATACCTTTTTAAATTAGAACCACCTGATTTGATTTGTTGTGCTCTACTTCTGTCTGTTTAGGCTCCAGATGACGAGGACCAGGTGGGGAAGGATTTCTTCCGCTACCATCCGTCTAAGGCTCGCAGCAGAACCTACATCAACATGCGAGAAGTGTCCGAGCGCTTCACTCTGCCTCCTGGGAAGTACCTGCTGGTTCCCACCACCTTCCAGCCTCACCAGGAGGCCGACTTCCTCGTCCGCATCTTCTCTGAGAAAAAGGCAGAAGCTCTGTGAGTGTTCACGTCTGGGTTCATGGAACAGTGGTTGTTTAGTGAATCAAACTCACACATACACATGAATCAAGAAGTAATATGAGATAATAAATAAATAAAAAAAGAAATAAATCTCTACAGGCTGAAAAAGAAAAATCAGGGGTTAACACAGGTTAATCATTAAAAATGAAAAACAACGAAACAACAAAGTTCTTTTTTAAATTTCATGACAACTTGTGGTTTTGCAGGGAGATGGGGAGCAACGTTGTAGCTGACCTCCCAGCTGTGAGTAGATAACCAGACATAAATGAATAATCAGTTGCACATTCAGCCAGTTAACCAGTTGAAGTCTGTTCTTACTGACGCTGTGTTGTTTTTTCCAGCCGCCCATTCCGAACCCCCCACAGGCGGAAACGAACGAGGAGAAGGGTCTGAGGAAGCTGTTTGAGCAGCTGGCCGGTGATGTAAGGAAACAGCAGCTTCACCTTCAGTGTCATGTATTAAGAGCACTGGTCTCACTGTTTAATTTCTCACTATTAAACTGAAGTCAAAGTTTTCTTTTTAACCCTGACACATCTGCAGGACCAGGCCATTTCTGTCAGAGAGCTCCAGCAGCTGCTGAACGGCGTCCTCAGCAGACGTAAGTCAATGGAAAAAGTTTCTGGCCTTAAGTTTTAGTTGTTTTGAGTTTGGGTGCTGTAACATCTGTTTTACAGATGCTGCTTTAGAAAGTCCTCAGACCCCTCCCCCATTAACTGTGAATTCAGTTTAAATAAATGTACAGTTATGATTAATTATTGCATTTGTATTGATCATATTTTTCTCATTTAATGTTCAGAACACAGTAAAGAGCTCTGATAACTTTGTGAAGCCACTATAAATGGATGCACAGCAGGACATCTGCAAGTCTCACAAAGCACTGACTTTAGTTTTCTTAATAATTAGGTGCCTTTACCTGCTTTAATAAGGTTTACATTTTCATTTTGTTTTGTTTAATTCATTTTCTGCTGCTTATTCATGTTCACGTCGTGCTTACTTGATTATATTATTTGGATTTATTGTTATATAGAAGAGACAGAAACATACAGTATAAATGTCTGTTCATACACTTGATAACTAAATTAACATTACATAACATTAACTTAAAGACATTAACTGTTATACTGGACTGCTGCCTACACAGCATGTAATCACCCATATGAGGATGGGTTCCCTGTTGAGTCTGGTTCCTCTCCAGGTTTCTTCCTGTTTCCTTCTCAGGGAGTTTTTCTTGCCACTGTCGCCCTCGGCTTGCTCATCAGGGACAATCTGATTATTATGATTCTTACACATTCACTGTTCATGTACTGTTCTTTGGTTGTGTAAAGCTGCTTTGTGACAATGTCAATTGTAAAAAGCGCTCTACAAATAAAATTGAATTGAATAACTGATTGTAGGCTTCTCAGAACAGGTATTAATTTAAATTCTGCACCGATCAGACACTTAAATCCAACAGGTGGTTTTAATTTTTTTAAATGATGTTTTACTGTTTAAATATTTTCTCTTCAGGGAAGGAGATTAAATTTGACGGCCTGAGTCTCAGCACCTGTCACAGTATCATCAACCTGATGGATGTATCCTTAATCACACATATGATTACTGCACCACTTCTTCTGAGTATTTTATTGAGTAAAACACAATTCAAACTTAACAATTTGTTAAAGAAAAAAAGTTAAGCTTTTTCCTTGACGCAGGAAACCAGGTGGACAACACCGGGATGCTTGAGTTCCAAGAGTTTAAGGTCTTCTGGGAAAAAATGAAGAAGTGGATTGTACGTGTTGGTTTAAAAAGTGGAAATGTTGGACGAAGCGTTGGAAGTCTGGATCCTGGTTTGTGGTTCAGGTTGTTAAAGATGAACTTGTGTTGTTACAGATGCTCTTCTTGGCCTTTGACACCGACCGGTCGGGAAAGATGTCGTCATACGAACTCCGCAGCGCTCTTAATGCTGCAGGTGAGAGTCGACTATTATCAGGCTTTATTTTCACAGCTTTTTTACCTAAATATTGTCAGTTAACATTTCTCATAAGACAATTTACATGTGTATTCACACAATGATCATGTATCAATAGATGCAATTAAACATATACATTTAACAAAACGTGGTTTCACTCTGCAGTACAATACATTTAAGAAAATGTACTTAGTAGATTTTTCTGGAGCTTTTGAACATCTCACAGTCTTTTTTAGATGGAGTTTACAGTACCAATGGAAAATGTGTTTCCAACAAATTCTTCTTCTCTATATACACTCTGGTCATTTGTGAATAAAATAAATAAATAAATAAATCTAGATTTTTTTTAAAGTAATTTCTCGGAGATCAGGTTTTCAAGCCTCTACTTATTATTTCTATTATTAGTAGTAAAAGCAGTAATAAATGCTGCCGTTTACTAGGCGTAAATCTTGACATTTGTTTTGTTCCCATGAAGGTATGCGTCTGAACAACCAGCTCCTGCAGCTGATCGGCTTGAGGTTTGCTGACGAAGACTATGAAATTGACTTTGATGACTACCTCACCTGCATCGTCCGTCTGGAGAACATGTTCAGTACGTAAAACAATAAAATCTACATGATCATTTTAAACCTTCACCTTTAGTAAAATCAGCCATAAAAAGCTGTAAATTCTCATCAGGATTTTTGTGGAATGAGCTATTAAAAAAATGAACGCAATGTAGTATCTACGTTTTATATTTTCAAGCTAATTTAACTTAAGATTTCTATTTTTTATTGTCAAAGTCTGTCTTGTTAACGTGAGGAGTTGAATGAATAAAAAGTTCACATTAAATTAAGATAATACAATTTTTTAAAAATGCCATTGTTAATAGACTTCCCAGCATACATTGTTTAAGAGCGAGTTACTTTTGCAGCTTAAGGAAAACATTTCTTAGCTTTTCTTAGAACATTGTATGAATGCTTAAATTAGAGTTTCTAATAAATAAAGAAATAAAATAAAATAAATCAGGACCAAACAGGATGTTTACACAGCAGATTTCAAACGACGTGGACAAAGATTTGTGAGTTTAAACAACTTAACTTGTTCAATAAACATTAAACTAATGAAAATAAACTAAACTAAGATCGTTTACACCACGTGCAATATTTAATCACGACAACTTCGAGGTTTAGCCACAAAGGGGGTCAGACTGGAGCCTGATCGTCCCTGACCACTGGAAGTTCTTCCTCTGTTACTTTTGCCTTTGCAACAATTCCTAAGAACTGAATTATTTCACTTGACTTAAACAATCTCAGCCCATTTGACACAACAACTTAATATGTACAGTGCATTTTATACTGAATAAAGTTGTTTTTCTCTACCAGGGGCTTTCCAGGCACTGGATAAGTTCAAGAGGGGGAGAGTGAAGATGAACATCATGCAGGTAAAATCACATTCACATCATTGTTTTACTGTGTCTGAGTAGGTAAAATTTACCCAGGTACTATGATCATATTTTGTGTCTTACTACATAATTGAATTGACCGCTTTAGGTTTTGAGACTTGATTTTGACTTTAATGCACTTTATTTTCTCTTTACCTCACAGTTCTTGATGTTGTCCATGAATGTCTGAGGAAAAACTGGAAGCAAGCGAGAAGAAGATACTATGATACACGTTGTCTTTGGCATCTATTCATTTTGAATCACGTTATTTGAGACAGTAATGTGAGGTGCTAAGGTTTTGGAAAGAGGGAGGTTACACTTTGAATTTTATTGACTTGTGCTTGTGAAAAATAGACTGTTTCATTTTCTGTGCTGTGTCTGTAAATGGAAATACATTTTGAATAAAAATGTCATCTTGGAAATGAAAAAGAACTTTTCTTGTCAGCTGTCATATATATATATATATATATATATATATATATATATATATATATATATATATATATATATATATATATATATATATATATATATATATATATATATATATATATATATATATATATATATATATATATACATGGTCTGTGCTGGTCTGTGTTCGCTCTCCAGACCAGCAGGTGGCAGTAAAACACCTGTAACTGGTTCATGAACCGTCAGTAAATAAAGAGAGAAGAGGTCATTTTGGACTGTACCAAACTACAACCACAGCTTGTAGTAATATGAATTACCGTATTAATCTAAATGCAGGTTTGTATTTTAAATAATTTGGGAATCGCACAAATGTTTTAGCCAAGAATCAAAGTTAATCACAGGTGTTATCCGTGTTAAAGTATATTAATATCGGCCTTAACCCCCCGTAGTTGGCAGCAATGGTTCTTTCCGGTAATGGCAGGAGAAGCAGCATGGTGAAGAAGAGTCCAGAGTGGATAAACAACCCGCACATCTTCTGGATTTAAGTGATTATTGGCTTTAACAGTTACCTCTGATTGAAGGATTGTGGAGCTTTAAACTCGAGCCGTCGAAGAAACACGTCAGAGATTGTTCTTCAAAATGGTGAGCTGTCGATTTTACAGTGAGCTAACGTTGTTAGCTAACAATAGCTAACAGTGGCTAATGTCGCAGCAGTTTGTGGAGTTGAGCACTTTTAGTAGAAAATAACAATTATTATTATTTTAAATACTTATAGAAGTCAACTTTAAAGGTACAGTTTACCTTATTTTCCCTCGTCTTTAAAAGCAGGTGGCTCTTTGTCACTGTAGTTGTAGAAGTACTCAGATATTTGACAGTAAAGTACTTTGTATCATGTAAATCCTGCTTTTTCACCTAAAAGTACAAAATTTACAAAGTATCAAAAATAAAAGTACTCAAGACATGATGAGCTATAAAGAAGCAGAACATGTAAAAACTCAGATATACTGAGCTTACTTATGTATCATCGCCACAGTGTATAAATACTATTACTACTACAGTAGAAGCTCTGGATTCCAAAATGTACCAAAGAAGTACAAGAGTATTAGTATCAAAGTATATTTAGAAGGCCAGATATGTGATGATATGTCATCATTCAGTAAGAGCTGTTTCAGAATAATGTCTTTTACATGGTTTGATGGTAGTTGTTCCTGCATTAATGTGTTTATTACTTTTATTCTTTCGGTTGAATTATGTTCCAGACTTTTTCCAACTTGGCCCAGTTTGCTGTTAAAATGACTATTAGCCTCTGAATTGTAAAAGTAGCAGAAAATTAAAATACAAATTTGTATAAGCTTACAAGTGATATTACCACGTCTTTACCTCTTGTTGTTTCTCTTTCAGCCTCATCGAAAGAAGAAATCGTTTATTGAAAAGAAGAAGGCTGTGACCTTTCACCTCGTCCACAGAAGTCAGAGAGACCCACTGGCTGCAGATGAGAAAGCTCCGCAACACGTTCTCCTGCCGGCCACCAAGGTTCAGATCACCTGTGATGCTTTTTAACCCATAAAGCCCCTTGTTTTATTAATTCCACCCAATAACGCATCACATTTAATTTATTATTGATGTTAATCTCATGTAGCTGTTAGCATTTATTACGCAGCTTCTTAATTTAAGTAAAGAAATGACTCAAAATGATTTGATTTTAGAAATGTTCTGTCTAATGTGAGGCCGTAATTGTGCTTCGGATATTTTCCAGGCTGAAACAGAGAAGAGGCGCGAGGAGCAGAGGAAATTTGGTGTTTTCTATGATGACGACTATGATTACCTGCAGCACCTGAAGGAGGCGTCCGGCCCATCTGAGCTGGTGGAGGCCGGACCCTCGTACACTGACAAACAGGCTGTTCACATCCTCGATGAAGAGGAGGACGAAGAGGAGCAGGAGAGAGATGAGACCATTCCTGTAAGTTGACTCGGTTAAGAAATTCCTGGAAAAGTTATAGTAATATTAAAAAAAATAATAATAAAATGGTTAAAATCTTTAAAAAGTTGAGATTTTTGTTATTAATATTAATAATAGTAATAATCAGAACTGTATAGCTTTTGTTTAGATGGTGCTGCCATAAGAAGCCACGTAAGAAGCACCTTTACATTTTGAGTCCTACATATCTACAGTACTTATTATTATTATTATTATTATTATTATTATTATTATTATTATTATTATTATTATTATTTCACAATCCCTGAACTGTGAGGCATAAAAGAAAATTGGTTTCCTGGATTTCTTAGTGCAACATGTAATATAGTAGTTTGTTTTACTAAGAGTTATTTTAACAAGGTTTTCTTTATGCAGCTACGTAGTGAGACATTGTGCTTGTGACACCTTGAAGTCACTGCTGTGGTTATCAGGAGTGTACAGTTAAAAGAAACCTGAAACGTTTTGTGTTTTATTTGATTAACAGGCTGCTACAATCAAACTGCCATCTTCGGTGTTCGCCTCAGAATTTGAAGAGGAGGTGGGACTTCTGAACAAAGCTGCTCCGATCTCAGGTAAACAATTCAGCATCAAGTGCTTTGCTTATAATGTTAGACTAGTTACATTCAGCGTCTCAAATGAACGCTCACCAAGCACGTCTTGGTGACTGAATCTCAGAAGATGATCGTTTGCCTTCGTGTGAGTATCCTACTCTGTGGTGTGATGTGCACATCATGAGACTGTGATGATGCACTCTGTAAAACTGTGGTCATACAATTTAATGTCTTGTCCGTTTTCCTTGTTGCAGTAAAAGTAATTTATGTTCCACATCTATTAATAAACTGCAGCTGCTGACAGTCGAGGTACTGTCTGGCAGCTGTCCAGTAGGCGCTACTTGTCCAAGGACACCTCAACAGGTAGCCAGAAGGAACCAGGAATTGAACCACTCACCCTGAGGTTTGTGGATGACTGCTCTACAAACTGAGCAACTGCTGCCCCAATATTTTTGGTTTTCTATTCAATTCTATCAGCTCCAACTCCAAAATAATCTGCTTGTTTCAAACAAAACCTGTCTCCACTCGATGTCCTGTTAAACTGGACATGTTGGTGGTTTTTATCTTCATCTCTTTTATGTTGTGTGTTGTCCCCATGAAGTGAAGTTTAAGGCAGTTCAGATGTCAGCATTTAGTTTTTTTGTTTTCCTTCAGGACCCCGTCTGGACATGGACCCTGACATCGTGGCTGCTCTTGATGATGACTTCAACTATGAGGACCCCGACAACATCCTGGAAGATGATTTTATCATCAAAGCAAACACCTCGAGTGGAGCAGTCAACAAAGAGTAAGATATGAATAATAAAAGTAGTTTCCTTTTGCAGTAGCATGATTTTCTTTTTTATATCACAACATCATTTGCAGAGCTGTGTATCTTTTCATTTTCTGCAAGAAGCCTTCGTCATTAGAGGGATTCTGAAGTCTTTTTGATGCCTGGTGCTGTTTTGTTACTTGCTTCATTTATTGTTTTGTGAAACTTTAAGCAATTTACTTCAAATTGCTCTTTATTAAAACCCTTATTGTGGTTTGATGGTTTTAACGATGCTAGCGATGTGTTCACTGTAGCCAGTGTCCAGGTGAAGGTATTGGGGGCCACAAATACTGTTGTGCCACCTTTCAGTCCAAGAAATCTTTCAACATTTTTTTTCATTCATTGATTGATGCTTCATTAAACCCCCACACACACGTTCTCCTCTTTATTAAGGGTTAATATGAATTTTGATGTATTCACTATTCATTATATTATTCATTGACACCTTTAATTTATTGTTGACTGCCTTTTGTTGCCACAGAGTAGGTTTGTTTGATTATTGGCTTAATATTGCAAAATAACTACACTTTTCACATTTTATTAAAACATATTTGTGCAGATTTAATTGTATTGAAAATCGTACAGTAGTATATTGTGTGTAGTACTGTATGAGGTCGTCGGGAGTGGCAGAGAAGTACGTCAGACTAGTTCAGGACATGTATGAGAGAAGTATGACGGTGGTGAGATGTGCTGTAGGTCAGACAGAGGAGTTCAAGGTGGAGGTGGGACTACACCAAGGATCAGCTTTGAGTCCCTTCTTGTTTGCTATGCTGATGGACAGGCTGACAGATGAGGTCAGACAGGAATCTCCCTGGACAATGATGTTTGCGGATGACATTGTGATTTGCAGTGAGAGTAGAGAGCAGGTAGAGGAACAGCTGGAGAGGTGGAGGTTTGCTCTGGAAAGAAGAGGCATGAAGGTCAGTCGTAGTAAGACAGAATACATGTGTCTGAACGAGAGGGATCAAGGTAGAAGCGTTAGGTTACAGGGGGATGAGGTGAAGAAGGTGCAGGAGTTTAAGTACTTGGGGTCAACCGTTCAGTGTGATGGGGAGTGTGGAAAAGAGGTGTAGAGGCGAGTGCAGGCAGGTTGGAGCGGGTGGAGGAAAGTGTCAGGAGTGTTGTGTGACAGAAGAGTGTCAGCAAGACTCAAAGGAAAGGTGTACAAGACAGTGGTGAGACCAGCTCTGCTCTATGGGTTAGAGACGGTAGCAGTGAGACAGAGACAAGAGGCTGAGATGGAGGTAGCAGAGATGAAGATGTTGAGGTTCTCCTTAGGAGTGACCAGGTTAGACAGAATAAGGAACGAGTACATCAGAGGGACGGCTCACATTGCATGTGTTAGCAACAAAGTCAGAGAGGCCAGACTGAGATGGTTTGGACATGTTCAGAGGAGGGATAGTGAATATATTGGTAGAAGGATGTTGGAGATGGAGCTGCCAGGCAGGAGGGCAAGAGGACGACCAAAGAGGAGATATATGGATGTTATAACAGAGGACATGAGGTTGGCTAGTGTTAGGGTAGAAGATGTTCATGATAGATTTAGGTGGAAAAGGATGATTCGCTGTGGCGACCCCTGATGGGAAAAGCCGAAAGAGAAGAAGAAGTATATTGTGTGTAGATTCAGGCATTAGTGTGTTTTCTGGTGTTGTGGGTTTTTGTGCAGACAAAAAATAAGAAGTGTGCATTTATTTTATGACTTTTTAAAGTGCTTTCCTGTTTGTGTGTAATCTGTCACAGAGGCGACTATGATGAAGACGGTGATGATGATGATGAGTGGGAGGACACAGGCGACGAAGGCGACTTTGACTCTGAGGGTGGATTCTCAGATGAGGGGGACGAAGACGGCCGCGATCGAGAGTTTCTGTTCATGAACGAGGAGACGAAGAGTCGGTTCACAGAGTACTCGATGACGTCCTCAGTGATGAGGAGGAACGAGCAGCTCTCTCTGCTGGACGACCGCTTCGAAAAGGTGAACACTCCTGTCTGAAAGTGTGTCAGCCCAGTCTTTGATAGGTTCACAAGACTATGCTGCTTGAGAAATGCCTGTGGTGAGGATGCAGCATTAAAACTCCAGGTTATTAGTTACACTTCCTGTCTTTTTCCAGTTTTGCCTGAAATTGTTAAAAAAATCTAGCGAAGCAGTGCTTACATTCATCGTGTCATAGCAGCTCCCACTTTGCGACAACATGAACATTCATCTTATTCCATTAAATCTCTTCCCCTTCTGGGGAACAATAAAGTTGTTATTAATTAGAGCAGTGTGTACAATAGGCATACTGGCTAATTTTTAACAATTTAAATACCTGTATAACATCTTTATTCATTAAAATATAACACAGAGAATTAACAGAAGAAACGGTGTGCAGGCAAATCACGCTTTTGGGCTTAAAAATAGGTCCTTGAAGTCCACATTATGTGCCTGTACACTGATGCTAAAAAGCCGTGTAGATTATAGTGAGAGGCAAGTTTGAAAATGTGTCTGTGTGAAAACGAGGTCGCCGAGATTTAACAATGCGTCATTTCAAGTGCAAAGTTTGAATGTACCACTCAGGGACTGGTTTCTACAAAACCAGAAAATATATAAAAAGAAAAAAAGGACAGAAGGCATAATGGCGGCAACTAAAAGTTGCTTTAATAATTGATGGATCTTAATTAATGTGTCTGTGTCCAGTTCTATGAACAGTTTGATGACGATGAGATCGGCGCTCTGGACAACGCTGAGCTGGAGGGTTTCATCGAGCCAGACAGCGCTCGCCTTGAAGAAGTTATCAAAGACTACTTCAAAGAGAAAGAGAAGGAGTGAGTGGATTATAACAAATTATAATTCCCTTCTTGCTCTGATTGTGTTTTTATTGAAGGACGTTTTGCTGTTATATAGAATCATTGACACAAATCAAAAGTTCGCTGAAATAAAGAAGGAGCAGCCTGAATAGCAGCTCAGCAAACACAGATTCTTGCCAATAAGCCACTGTACTTGTCAAACACATTACTAATCAGCTGATCAGTCTGGAGATTTAACAGGAAATGCCAAAGTACAACAAGATTTATAACTTTCCCCAACTTTACAGATGACACCTAAATCATTTGTACACAAGACAAAACATCTGCAACAATATTTTCCTGAAACACTTCAGGGTTGTGGTCTGTTTACACAACAACAGGCTGCAAAGAGGAACTAACACACAAACCTGCTGTGCTGTAGAGAGAACTTAGAAAAACAGCCTTTAAGTTTGATCAGAGCAGCAAAGTTGGGGGAACCGGGAGTTACTCAAGATGCTCACTAGTTTATTTAAACGGCTTAGAGAAGTTAACAAGATCAGTCAGGAGAAACGATGGTAACAAACTTTAAGGAACCCCAGGAAGCGGACGGTGATGTTTAGTTGGAGAAAGCGAGATTTTTAAACCTAATTTATTTTAATCACCTTTAATATCTTTCTGTTATTATTATGAAACCGGTTTGGTACCAACAGACGGGGGAAGCTCCAAGAACTAGTGCTGGGAACAGCAAGACTGCAAATACTAAACCTCCTTCAACACATTTCATTGAGTTTCACAGTACGAATGCTGCTGAACTGAAGCTCTGTCTCTTACATCAGTGTCATGTTGTGATGCAGTGAAAACACTGCAGGATGACGATTATTATGTTGTGGCTGCTTCAAACACAAAACCTAATAATGAGCACAAACATTGAGGTGAAGTTCATAGAATTAGGTGAAGCTGTAGAACTGGCACCACAAAGGTGCAGCTGCAGCAGGAGAGAACAAAGGAGCAGCCTGAATAGACTCCTGATGTTAATTTGTGTTTCTGTGGTTCAGGTCCCTGAGGCCTGAGGATCTGGGTCCCAAAGAACTTCCTGCTGTGAAGGAGGAGGAGGAAGACGAGGAAGAGGAGGAGATGGAAACTGTTGTTATTGAGGCTCTAGAAGAGAAGTGGGACTGTGAAACCATCATCAGTGAGTTTACATTTGTACATATGGTCGTTGTGTTTGTCCTTTATACTAATTACCGTGATACCAATAATACACAAAGTAGGGAGTTCAGTCAAACCTGTGAAACGCAACCAAAGAGGAAGAGTGAAGACGATGATCCCTCCACTCCCAGTGACCAAACGTTCATGATAAACATGATGATTGCAAACATAATGGTCAGTTATCAAACAGGTAATGTGACAGATTATAAATTAGTTGATAGTTTTAGAGGAAAATACAAGAAACAAGTGATCAAAAAAGTGTCAAAAACATTAACTGCAACGTCACTATTGCTGTAACAGAAAGCTTTACCTCATCTTGAGTATCAAATACTAAACTGTAAGACAACTCCTTAATGAACTGGATCTCTGCATGTCCATCAACATATCTTTAAAGTACTTTAATTAAAAATATGGAGGCCCTAAAGGGACACAAAAACACAAGTAATATAAAAAATGTAAATGTCGACATCAATATAATAAAATAAATACATGTAGAAATTAATAAATGTGAAAAAGAATTATATTTGGTAAAAATTATAAAAAGTATTTTGCTTTTTTTTTTTTAAGTATTTATTTCTAAATAACTTAATTTCATTTATTTTGCTGTGTCCCTTTTAGCACCTAATGAAGACAACTTTCAGTTGATTTGTTTCAGATAAATTGGAGCTGATTCAGAACAGTTCTTAAACTGTAACGAGGAGAATGTTGAATTCCTCTGTAGTGAAACATCAGGATCAGGATCTCCTGGATTCAAACATTAGCTCAGGCCTCAGGATAGAGTCAGAACTTGGGTCTAACTAAGATTCAAGATTCAAAAAACTTTATTAATCCCAGAGGGAAATTGTTTTGCCCTATTAGTTATTAGTATTAGTTATTGTTATTAGTTATTAGTATTACTTATTAGTATTAGTTATTAGTATTAGTATTAGTATTAGTATTAGTTATTAGTTATTAGTATTAGTATTATTAGTAACCAAAGACGGTCGAAGTAAAGGGTGAGTGTCTCGGACAGAAAGTGTTTTATCAGGAGCCAAAGGTTAAAATCTTGTCTGAGCATTACTGAATTTGTTTGGGCAGAGATTGATTATTGGTAATAAGATGGGGAGTTGTGTCGCCTAGAATCTTTGAGGTATTTAGATGATATAACTACATTTAATGTAGTTATATCAGTATTTTATAGAGCACATAGATGTGTAGTGTGTGTAGCTGCTGTATGTGTTTCTTCCTTTGATCTGATGCTTTTCTTCTCCAGGTACATACTCTAACATATATAACAGACCCAAAATCATCCAAGATCCACCAAAGGTATGAAAAGCTCTTTACTGTTTTACCTTGTTTCATGTAAGATACGCAGCTGTGGGTTAATTGTATCAAACATAAGTGTAATGAATGAGCGTTCAGTCTCTTGTATATGACCACCAGGTGGCGCACCTCACACCACCAACACCTGTAACTACTCCAGACTAATAATCCAGAACCAAATAGAAGTCATCGGTCTAGGCTCTGTGCAGATTCAACACGCAAACACAAACAAGCTGAAATCAGAGCTGAGAATCTGTACAATGTCTGCTCAGCTTTACTCATCCTGCATTTGTATTTTTCCTAATCAGGGCCTCACAGCTGTGTTCTAGGGATGCTTAGAAAGTAAATGCTGCAGGTTTTGATCCTTCAAACAAAATAAAAATCTTAGTTCTTCCTTCTTTCAGCAGCAGAAGCAGATACGTGTGTCCAGCAAGACGGGAATTCCTCTGGACGTCCTCCCCGCCAGAGGCCTGACGGCCAAGCAGGCTGAGCGGATGACGATGATCAACGACTCGGACCTGCCTCGTGTCTCCACCCAGCCCCGAAACAAGGAGGAGAGCAAAGAGGAGAGGAAGGAAAGGAAACAGGCCATCAAGGAAGAACGCAAGGTGAGAGATGAAGATTAAATCAGCTTTGTTTAAGTGATGAGATGATTACGACAAAAACTCTTATCTGGGTCATCAGGACTGTGTGGGTGTGGTTTGATGTAGTCTGAGGTGCTGACTGTATAAAATAAACAGGTCCCACTCTGCCGTCACATATTTATTCAAATCTTGCTGAATCCTGACTGATAAAGATCCTCATTTACTAACTAACCCAGAAACTAACAGACAGAAACCCAAGTGGTCAGTTAAATTCAATTTTATTTGTATAGAGCTTTTTACAATTGACATTGTCACAAAGCAGCTTCACACAACCAAAGAACAGTACATGAACAGTGAATGTGTATGAATCATAATAACCCAATTGTCCCTGATGAGCAAGCCGAGGGCGACGGTGGCAAGAAAAACTCCCTGAGAAGGCAACAGGAAGAAACCTTGAGAGGAACCAGACTCAACAGGGAACCCATCCTCATATGGGTGATTACATGCTGTGTAGGCAGCAGTTCAGTATAACAGTTAATGTCTTTAAGTTAATGTGGAGTCCAGTTAGTTTTGGAGGCTCTGGTAGACTTGTAGGAAATTCCATTCCTGGACTATTGAGCATTGAGTCGAGACCTCAGAGAAACAGCTGCTGACGTCTGCTGAGGCCAGCTTCATGGTAACGTGTAACCAACCCCAGTCACCACACGCATCCCATAGGGACCATACGGGGGATCCAAGCGACGAGATCTCAGACCAGAAGTTGGGCATCAGGATGAGTCAGACAGGTCCAGAGGGCAGAGCATGGAATGACATGTAGCTCGACAGAGAGACAGGAAGAGGGAAAGAGAGAGGTAGAGAAAGAGAAGAGGAGAGATGGCAGTTAGTTGTATTCACAGTCAGATAAAGTTTGAGGTGAATGTATATGTAGAATAGTGCAGCAGGGACTCCAGCGGGACTAATTATGACAGCCTAACTAAAAGGGTGGGTTCAGAAGGAAACACAGACATGAGGGCTCCCTGGGATGTAGAGCAACCGAACACTTCACCATCAACAAACCTGAGTGATCAGTGAGAGTTGGGAAGACAGCATCTAAACATACCAGTTCACCATAATGCTCTACGTCCATGAGTCCTTCCCAAATCTATTTACTCAAATGCTTGACTAAATAAATAGGTTTTCAGCCTAGACTTAAACACTGAGACTGTGTCTGAGTCCCGAACGCTATTTGGAAGGCTATTCCATAACTTTGGGGCTTTGTAAGAAAAAGCTCTGCCCCCAGCTGTAGTTTTCATGATACGACGTACTGACAGGCAGCCAGCATCCTTTGATCGAAGTGGATGTGGTGGATCATAAGACACTAGCAGTTCACTTAGATACTGCGGCGCAAGACCTTTTAATGCTTTAAATGTCAGAAGTAGTATTTTAAAATCAGTGGGAAATTTCACGGGGAGCCAATGAAGTGTAGATAAGATAGGCGAGATGTGCTCATATCTTCTGGTTCTAGTGAGGACTAGATTAGATTTAACTTCATCAACACATGAACAACAGAAGGCAACAAAATGCAGTTTAGCATCTAACCAGAAGGATAATAAACAGAATATTTGTTGTACAAGATCTTTCATATTAATTAAACGTTCTGATAATTATTTCTTATTTAAAGCTTCATAAAAATACCATCAAAACTGAATTGTGTGTGTATCTAAATCCAGAAATCTAATTTCTCTGAGCTCCAACATAATCATTAACTCCTACGTGCACTGTTCTGCTGCTGCAAATACTGAAGCATCAAATGTAGATTAATCCAAAAATCAATTAAGTTTAAAACCATGAGGCAGATCAGTAAGACGTTTGACTGGTTTAAAATATCAGAGCCTCGTCATTCAGTGTTTAGTCTGTAAACAACACAACCTAAGGTCAAATATTTACCTGAAGACGGGTCTCATCAGATTTAAGATTAGACGTTACGATCACTTCTTCGTACTAATAAAGCTGCAGACAGGTGTGGAAACTGTGGTAGAACATGTTAACAAGGGTGTGAAAACATTTCTACAGTAAAACGTGGCTTCAATTCTGTGTTTGTGTTTGTTTAGGAGCGGAGAGCAGAGAAGAAGGCCAACAAGATGGCGTTCAAAGAAGAGAAAGTCCGACAGGAGAAGCAGATGTTGAACCTGAGGACAAACATTCAAGGCCTGAAGCTTTAGCAGCTGAGGCACTGCCACAGACTTTTTATCCACGCTGCTCCTCACGTCAGTGGAGCTGACACGACGGGATACGGCACCAAACCAGGGGACTGACGTGTGCTGCGAGGTTCTGGGTTTGTAGAACAGAGGAGCGCTTCATCAAAACACCCAGAGACAAAGTTAATTTAAGAAAAAAGAGCAAAAACGGACCTAAACTACAATAAACCAGCTCAGGTGATCGTCACAGTTTGAGAACCAGGAGGACTAAAGGGAGGGAAAGTCAAAATGTTTCTGTAGAGCTGGGGATTGGATACTTGATATATAGATCGTCAGATGAGGTTTTTCAACTCATCCAGCCGTGCATGTCAGACCACATTTAAAGGAACTGGTGATGAAAGTAAACAGCACTCACTTGATGTTTGTCTTTAACTTTCCTCAGACTGGCCTATCAGACTCTGTCCAAAGGTGAGACAGTAACTAACACGTCACATGTTAGAAAACGTCGGTGTTCAAAACAATAAACTTCCAATTTTTACCCAGCGGCGACACATTTGAGTAACTTGTTGCTTAAATCTTCTATATGCTATATGCACATTTACATGTGAGTGAGTGTCATACTGGTGAGGAGAGATGCTGTAAAACCACTGTACAACCTTTAGGTGACTGAGTGTTTCTGTAATTCCATAAACTCAGCAGCGACACATTACATAAAACACTTCTTCATGTTGGCATTGAGCGTCCTGTCATGTCCAGTATTTGCAGCTATTATTTTTATTATTATTATTATTTACTGAAGATAAACAACATATAAACAGACTCTGACTTCCTGCTACAAAGAGACTGAGTTTGTTTTCTCTACTTGTGCTGGTTTAATTTCACTTTTGTGGGGAAAAAACACTGTAGATCTCAGTTTGAACTTGATCTTTATCTAAGATTTCCAGTAAGAAAACATCAACATTAACTAATGTCTTTATTAAAAAAATACTTCGAGCTTGTTTCCACTACTTTTGTCCACAGCTGATTTGTAACTCATCAGAGGAGAAAATATTTGGCAAAGCAACACATCGGACATTCCTTGGTCTCACGCTAACATGTCTGACGTGCAGTGGTGTTTTTCCATTTCTGTCCAGTGAAACGTTTTTTTATTTCATTATATTTGAACTGTCTGGGCATATGTATGTATGTGGGTATAAAACAGATTCTATCACATCACAGTTACATAAAATGAGTATTTAATATAATTATATTAGCGACTGTGCAAAGAAATCCAAGACAAACATTAAAAATATATATAAGCAACCCTGATAATTCAAAAACAAAAAACACTCATAACCATTTCAAACTAAAGAAAAACACACACTTCACACTACAGAGCAAGTTGTGCAGGTTGCAGCAACAGCAGATGGATACTGACGCAGTAAATGCATTTTCATGATGGCAGGACAGGGTGTGTCACTGTAAGATAGGTGTTTATGACACCTGCTACTTTACTTTTTCCAAAGTGCAAAGTCCAGCTTGTGTGACGTCCATTAACTTATGTTTTAAACAGAACCTTAAAGGAACCGTAAATGAGACGGAACCAAAGCTACAGCTTTTTATTATTTACTTTTTGTTTTCCTGTCAGTAAATGGGTTGAGAAATTCTGTGCTACAGCTGGAAGGAAACAAAAATTCAACTTATGTTAAACACACTAGTGAAGATACTGGCCTCGATTTCTTTGAGTGCAACTAAAGATGAGTCTCGAGTGAAATCTCTCCTGAGTTAAGCATTTTAATTACCTATCTATCTATTTGGACACATTTTGCTGCCATGTCTTTCTAATAAAATTCACATTGTGCTCTATAAAAAATACATTTAAAAGATTTGACTGCAACAGCTCTTTGCATGAACAGGTTTCTGTTCTGGACAAACCATGAATCATTTCACTAGAAGCGATCAGTCTGTTCTGTGGATTATTTGTGGCCCATCATTTCTCTTTCTTTGATAAGTAGGATGGTGCTGGACATGTTCGACAAAAACTATAGATACAACTTGATGCAAGTGATAAAATGTTTTCATTTGGCTGAACTGTCTCCTAAAAAGTAAAAGCACTGAGTACGTTCCTTCATAAATAAGAACTTCACATACGACCACGAGCTTCAGCTGATGCTAACTTCAGATTTGTTCATCTTGAAATCTTCCTGTAATGGTTTGAAGTGACACAGATAAGCTCACTCGTGCATGTTTAAAAAAAAAAAAAAAACCCAGAGATTCAGGAAGTTGTCTCTGTAACCAGAGAGACAACTCCTGGTGAGTGACTGGAAGAACGACCCGTTTGTTTACCTGAGACGAAGCCATTACTCAGTGGCCTAAACCAGAACATCTCTGCTCCCTTTGCTCAGTCCCCACCTGAAAGAGCAGCTACGAGGCGACTCAGCTCCTAAACATGTTGATTTCAAAGGTTCTGTGCTCTTTTCTTTTCAGCACCGGTCTGCAGCGTGTTCACACGCTAAGTACAATCCTGAGTATGTCGTCGTCATTCTTTTAGGACAACGAAGGAGTTACAGTCACTTCAGAGTAAAAGCATTGAGTCCTGTTCTAACAGTGCAGCTACAAAGAGGACGGTGTTGGGGATGAAAAGGGACGCGCCGTACACCAACTCCCTGAGTGTAGTAGTTCAGTTTGATTCCTCAGTCTTGGGTCACCTGAGTCAAAATCATGATTAAACTTGGATCCAGGTGCCAGTGTTAGTGTTTGTTCACACTCTTCCTCCATCTAGTGTCGTGTGCTATTCTAACGTGATGGGCAGAAGTGAACCTCCTGGGATTGTGAGAGGACTGTGTTACCATGGAAACATCAGCTTTTTTACATATGGCAACAGCTATTGATGATGCTATTAGCTACTAGTCCTTCTAAACACAGGTCAGATCCCAGAAAAAGACCTGAAATCCATGAGAAACCATCAATCATCATCATTTGTTTTAACTTTTGATGCCAGTTCTGCTGCGGTGACGCGTCCTCAGTGAAGTGTTATCTTGTATTATCAATGTCCTTCACAAACTTTGGGCTGTCGTAGTTACAGTGCTCCTCAAAATCCATCGACACACACTCAGTTTCCCCCGAGTTGTCCGTGGAGACACCGTCTGTACTGCTGTCCCCACTCGCCAGGTCCTGGTTGCTGTCTGACAGATTGCCGTCCTGGTATCCTACATTACGAGACTGGGAAAAGGAACTTTGGTCCAGGAGCTTGTCCGTGGGGTCGTCGTCGTAGTCCTCTGAGCTGAATGAACATCTTTTGTTGACTTCTGAGCTTGTGAGAGTCACTGCAGCTGTCATTTCGCAGAAATGAGGATGAGGTGGCAAAAGACGAGGTGGAAAATCTTCCATCTGCTTTGGGATGAAAAGACAACAGGTTTCACCAAGACTGAAAACGACAATTACCCATGTTTCATTTGTTTTTCCAATCTGTCTCCTTACCAGGCAGCGGGGAGGAGGTTTCTCTTTGACCGTCCAGACCTTCACCTTACAGATGACGGCTGTCACTACAACGATTATGAAGATGAGGATTCCCAGCATTAAAGCAAGTGTCACCTCAAGGACCTCTGCACAGGAAAACAAAAAGCCTTCAGAGTCATTGTGTGCACATTTTGCACATTTCAGTTTCTGACTGAAATCATTCCTGTTCATCCTGCTCCTTCAGTATGAGAGATGGACACAGAGAGAGGACCATCTCCCAGTCTTTGACTAATCCTCTGTTCTGAAACACGGGCTCATCTAGACCTGTAAGACTGTAACTTTGGAACAGCTACTTCCTAATATCCTCATAGTGAACACTTTATTAGAAACACATTGCATGTGATGTAGTCTCCTTAGAAGCGGTTCAGAAAGCTGGTTTGTGTCCTGGACTTTTGTAATAAGGCTGTGAACAGAGTCACCTCCTCTAGTTCACCTGCACTTGATAAAGTGGAGTTCATGAGTTTAAACGTGTTGTTTTTTTTTGCTGGTCTCAGACGGCCTGGTTTTGGGGCCTATTTACCAAGTTGAGCACTCAGAGAGTCGAGATGTCGAGTGAGAGACGCAGCACAGAAAGCAGGAAGCAGGGTTAGAGGAGGTTTATATGGAGAATAGCAAACATGTAAATACTATTATTGAGCACAGAATTCATTTTTATTTGCTCAGAATAAACTATTCTTTGCATGATAAAATAATTTTACTTAGAATTAGAATTTGTTTCCATGTTCAGGAATTTGGCACAAAAATAAAACTATACCAAAAATCAGTGGACACGGATTTTGAGGCAGCAGACTTACTAGTTGGGTTAGTGGGGTAGATGGGCTCGGTCTGTTTGAACAGCACCTTTCCCATACAGTTCTTGCTGCACAACGTTCCTTTCAGAGTGACGAACTGCTCGACGCCCTCAGGAAAAGAGAAACTATGTTCGCAGATGTCGTCCTCCACTGTGCAAGAAGCATCATATACTTCCTGAAAGTCACAGATTTACACAATTTAGTGATATTAAACTGAGAATCGTGATAAATCTTCACTATTGAGAAACTGGAACCAGCAAATGCTAGATAACTATTATATAATGTAAATTCTAATCACGCAGCAGACACCGGCTTTCAGACGTCTCCTCTATGTTGGAGAAACACAATAATATGATCACAACTGTTGTCGTTATTTGTGTCACTTTGCTTTCAGTACAAATATCTGAAGTATTTTAACTTACTCTCTCTGTACAGACACTGAATTCGAAGGAGGCACCTTCCTGTTTGGTGACCTGCTTCAGTTCTTTGTAGAAGTGAAGGGGATTTCTGAACCTGACTGTGGCCCTCAACTCCTCGACAGTCAGCTGGACGTCTGGAGGGAAATCCAAACCACCTGCAAGGAGAACTGTACGTTTCATCTCTGATGCCAAAATCATTTCTATTCACTGTTCTGTAGCCTCTCCTCTTGCTTTGTTTACACTGTACTTACATGTTAGAGAAGCAGTCTTCAAACTGTTAAAGGTGAATAACTGAGATTCTACTAATTCAGACTGGTTTCCTTCCTGTACGGCTGTTACAGTGACGGAAAGGGCGTCCAGGTAGTGTTGTTCAGATTCCCAGACGAAGGAGCTCAGATCACACTCATGGTCTGTTGTATTATTACAAAAAGGCCTTACAAATAAAAACAAAAAGCTGTTTAGTCCTGTACAGTACATAGTAAACCAAATATCATTAAGAATATTATATTCTATATATTATTTAAAGAGTTTTATCAACTGACTTGACAACAACACAACCTACTACCAGCTGAACATCCCACTGTTAAAGGAAAGTAGAAGTTATAGAAACAAAACTTTTAATTCCATCTAATTCAAGTCTTACTTAGCATCAGTATCCACATATACGATGAAGCTGGTTGGTGGTTGCTGTTCGCTGTATTTCCAGCTCACTGAGGTTTTAAAGTTGTTGCAGGTCACAATAACATCTGTTGGAGGTGGAACTGCAAAACACCAAGAGAGTAAAGACCCATAAATAGACATGGAAATGTGCACATACTCATAACAAGACGATCGGACATTTGAATCAGTGAACTGTGAACACAATATTGGTTATTTGTGAGATGAGGAAGAGAGAGACAGGAGGTCAGTGAGGGCTGGATAAATAATAAACAGCACGCTCTTTAACACAACACAGGTCACCAGCACCACAATCCAAGCCAGTGACCAAACAGGTGAAGTGACACCTCCCTACGAGCTGATAATAAACTGGCAGCTGAATGGAAAAGAACCAGGCTACACGTGGGAAACAAGTTTAATTTATATTTTAGGATGATAAATACAAAGAGTAACCTGAACGTAGCTTTGATACTAGGCTATATATCTATTTCTATACATATATACTCATGGAAGTACTTTTACATTACAGTACTATAAACTACTCTCCTCTCAGTCGACCATGTCACCTGAGAATTAAGCTCAGTGGAACTGAAATGCAACCGCAAGTACATACCAGCCAAGGTATTTTTGAAATGAATGAAGCGCTACCTGTATTAGTACAGAACGAGTCACGAGAAGGTGGTTGAGGTGGATGGTGGGGGGGGGGGGGGGGGGGGGGGGGACTAACGAGCAGGACTAACAAGCCCAGTGTGAATTCAGAGTCTGGGGTGAGGTTGGGTTGAGACACTTTGGTTAGAGAGAACAATCATCCTGTTTAGATTTTTTCCTCTGTTAACGCAGCTCACCATCATTTCCTGATGTCATAAAATACATTTTTAACATTAGAGTCACACATGTGAATGTGACCAGGAAAAGTAATCAGGTTCCAGTTCCATTCCCCAACTAACATACTTGCGATTGGAGTCTACTTGTACAAAAACATTATTTTTGATGTTGCCTTAGTAGTAAAACCTGAAAAACCTGACTTGGAACACAGGATGTCTCTGTAGCCTGAATTTCCAAGTTAGGACTTCTGTCATTTTAGCAGTTAGTTTGTGGTGCAGACAGTATAACAACCACATTAATGAATTAAAGTCCCAGCTCCACAGATGAAGAAGTTCCTCACGTTAGAGTCTAAAGAATCAAGTTATTAGATGAATCATATGAACAACTGTCGGTTGGAGTCCAACAGCTCTACTGTGAGCGCACGTTCATTTATTTCATGATCTAAAAAAGTTCACGTACGTAAAAGACACGTACTCATCAAGCAGTTCGAAAACCTCACAGTGATTCTTAAGAATGGATCAACATGATCAGTTAATGTTTCTGAGCACTGAGCTCATTAAAACAGATCAGTACAAAGACAGATGTGCAGGATGTTCAGTGGCAGCTGGACGTTATGATGATGTTTCACTTCATCAGTTCTGTCGGACTAGTGATGGGCCCCAGGTACAGGTCTTACAGAGACTGTGAACCAAGGTCATCACAACTCTTGCAAACAAGCTACATCTATGCAAACCAGTAGTTTCCTGGCAGTTGTGCAGGTCGTCGATGGCACGTACACTAAAATCATTATTCTAACAAATGAATTAAAGAATACAGACTCAAACGAACCTGGTACTTTGCAGTTCCCCCCACCCTCCGACTCAGATGGTAATCGAGCCTTTAGCCTTTTAGAGTCACGTGTTCATAAAAGTGGCGGCACATTTTTTTATCCATTCATATTTTGTGGTTTCAACCTGCACATACCTGTACAGACATGACACCTGCACAGTAACACCTTCAACAAAACAAGAAACGGACTTGTTTCATGGGAGGGGTGTGTGTGAAACTGCACCATGGAGTTTTTTTGTTTGCTTCACCCTTTGTCTTATATCATAATAGCACTGGTGACAGGAACTTGGCAACAACAAGGGCACAAATGTACAAAAGGTGTATAAAGTATCGGCACCGGTTGCCATACAGCATTCCACCTGAATCACCAGGTACTGACTCATTCTAATCTTCTGAGGCAGAGGTCACTGCAACAACAACACTAAAAACACTGATCAGTGTAGAGTTTTCATGCATTTTACTTTAAGTTTAGAAACTGACATTTGTATTGTTGGTGAAATAAACATGTGCATCATCAATTAGACACCATATACGTCTGTCTTTGGTTTGTAGCTTACAACAGAACAAAATGCAGAGATATGAGCAGTAACAGCAATCACCACTCTAATAAAATAATGAATGGTCATTAAGTAATAATATGAAATTCTTTTTCATGGAAGTATAATAACTGACAAACACTGTACTTTAATAATACTTCAAATATTCTTATGTCTTCTTACAGTTACATTAAAGTGTAGCATTAAATATCATAAACTACCAACCAACCCACAGCATTTATTAAATAATAAAATAACCTTAGATATTCCTTTCAAGTGAGGACATGAGGTTGGCTAGTGTTAGGGTAGAAGATGTTCATGATAGAGTGAGGTGGAAAAGGATGATTCGCTGTGGCGACCCCTGATGGGAAAAGCCGAAAGAGAAGAAGAAGATATTCCTTTCAAGTGTAACTGAATGATTTAGCAAGTCACCAGAACGTGAGCAGATGTAACTGTGGATATAATAAAGAAAATAATTATGGGAACTCTTACAGTAGTGAATATGGTACAGGATGATTCACGTCGCTCTTCAAAGACACGTTGGCGTGCTGCACAGGTTTGTAGGTGTGTGCATCTATTCCCGTTCGGTTTTATTGACAGTGTCTGTGCGGCGTCTTCCAGTGTTATTAAAAGGTCAACTGTATATGCAAAACATTTTCTCCATTAACTGACTGATGTATTAAACATCAAACATACGCACTGACTGTCTTCAGTCTCCCAAAAGATCCCATTGACAGTGAATTAACTTTATTTAAATTTACAAACCATGAAAAACTGCCCCAGTCTGACAGTATGTCTACAAAAGTACAGTACATGTACCCACACCTGACATTATAGTGGACTGGTGTTTATCTACTCTATATTTTATATTTCTAGCATCATATTCCAAAGGTATTTGATTTAATTACAGGTGAGTGATCAGGTGACACAGTAATGTGGTTTGCACTGGTAATAAAAATGAATCACTAATCAGTTGATACTTCGGAGTCTGACCTCACCCTTTGTTTTACAGTGAAGTTTTTAATCCACCTGAAGTGCTTTTGTTTGCACCCTCCTTTGTTTTATGATTTCACGCTTCAGGACGCATCTCCGAGCAGCAGGAGAACCGGTTCGCTGTTACAAACAAAGCCACAAAGCACTTGACGAGGAAAAGAGAACTGGAAACAAAAACCTTTCATCATGTAGTAACTTTTCACGTACAGTGAAACCACATCACACTCTCATCTTCCCCAGAAAAAGGCAGGAGCGTCCAGAAACTCCCCACATGTGGACATTAATAGTGCAATGAAGAGAAAACAAAAGTCATGTTTGACATGTGATAAGAAACCTCCAGTTGTGGGACTCTCTGGTTACTGATAAAGGTTTATTATTATGAAACGGCCATAAATCCATTTTATAGTGAAGACACCCAGAGCCACAGCTGCAGAAGCAGCCTGGACATTGAACACGTTTATGTCTCTGCAGATATTTCACCACTTAACGCCCACAATAAAACATTATTATCATGTTTCATAACATTATTTTCTTATGTACTTTTCCTTCCACACACATTGATTTAAAGGTTCTCTGAGCCAAAAGTGACAAATCTAAGTTTGTGATATTGTGAAACAGAGGAAGGAGGATGAATAAATGGAGGACTGGAATTCAGGAATTTCCTCATTGGTGTCAGTTTGAGTGGGTTCATCAGATGAAGAGCGCTTTGCGTGGTGAGGAACAGAAGCAGCACTGAATGCAGTACTTTATCTTTACATTGCTGCAGTACTACACTACAGACTTTTAACAGAGTATACGTTTTTACTCTTCTTCAGTTTTCATGGGGGAGGGGGGTCAGTGTAACACAGCACAGAGTCAAATTTTACTCATAAAATTAATGAAAATTATTTTAAATATTGAAATGACCAAAAATAAAAAAACATCTGTATATACATACTGTGGATATATATTATATATAAAGTTATATATAGATATATATATATATATAGCTTGTATGAGATCATAGAAGCACATTTTGTATATAAAGAGTACAAGTTTACTTTTGATGCTTGAAAAACAGCAGGTAACGAATCATATCATCAAAAATACCTCATATCTCTATTTTATAACAGCATGCCCAACACATTTAGATGAGCAGTATATGAAATACTCTTTACTATTAGTATCGACCATAATATACTACGGTGCTTGTACAATACTATTTGCCAGTAGTACAGTAATTCTAATTCTAATTCTATTTTACCACATTGAAAGAAAAGCACTAGTACTAATAGTTTAACTCTATAAAAGAATCATTTCTGTATTAACAGTACTTTAACGTTGATACTTCAAGTACAACAAATTGTACTTTAGCAACATCTTAAGTTCTGTGTTCTTACTTGTAACTAAGTATTTCTACTTTTAGTGAGGAGGGCTGGGAGTTCTGCCTTATTACAGTAACATGTGATAAAAGGTGGATTCAGGTTTTTAACCTGTCGCTGTAGAAACTCCACAGAGCAGCAGAGCAGCGACCAGCAGCATGGCTCAGACCCTCGACCAGTCCACCTTCAACCGAGAGATCTGGACTCGTCCTCAGCAGCGAGACGATAAATTAAAAGGTGATTAAAAACCCGCGAGTCTTCATGAACCGACTTCAAAATCCCCGAGTTTCATCTGACGTGCACAGAAAACACGTGTGTCACAAGTGACTCACTCACACTGGTGAGAACCACACACATCCTCCAGCGTGAGATCAGCAGAGGAACTGAATCCACCTGTAGAACTGGAAAAACACCTGGATGACGTCACCGGACATCGTAATTAGCGCCTTACTTCCAAAATAAACGTTTGAACTTATGAACACGTGCAAATTAAAAGTAGCAAACATGACAGATGAATAAAACAAATCATCTGGATAATTAAAAGTAAAACTGTAAAAAAAAAATATAAATAATATGAAGAACATAATATGATCAGAGAATATCAGAGAATTTAAATTAGATTTAACTCCACTGCTAAATAAAAACTTTTATTTGTGCAGACAAATATTTTAATATATTGAATCAGGTCATCAGGAAGGCTTGTCTCTGTCACCACCTGCTGTTCACAATCAACAGGATCTTTATGGAGATTTTATTTTACAGCTGTTGCACTGAAATAAACGACTAGTGTCTATTTTTTGCATTTATTTGTCTCTTCGAATGATCACGTTTCTTTAATATCTTGTCTTTAGTTCTTATTGTAAAACAAACCTGTCTTAACAAACCTGTAACATCATAGTAAAGTGTAAAATACTGCAGTTAAATATAAAGACGTGAGAAACAGGAGGTTCCCAACAAGCACAGGCAGCATGGGGACAATTTGATCCTAAAATAACTAATAAAGCATAAAAACACTTCCAATAAGTCCATAAATTTAGAAGGACAATGTGTCCACATCTTTATTCGTGACTCTTAAACACGTCTTGCTATATTTGATGTATCTTTTGTGTCGTTTTAGCACGAGCTGCTGTGACAAAGCCTCCATCCAACTTCAGCAGCAAAGCCTCTTATCAGATTACAGCTGCAGTCTTTTACAGAGACACAGAGATGACAAGAGCGACGTCCACTCACAATAACAAGACTCATTTCATAGAAACATTTCAATTCATTCAAATATTCCCTGTAAAACATATCACATCATATTTACAGTATGTAAATCTCTTCATATGTGCAGGTTGTAGTACAAACCAATCAGTTTTAGATTAATGTGTAAAAATTACAGTCAGGATGCAGAACATGTGGAAAACAGCTGTAGAAATGAAAATGAATGTAGTAGTATGTGCAGTACAGTATATATTTATTTTGCAGTACATTTGTGAGACCGTTACATCAACATTGTTTCTTGAAATATTTATTTTGAAGTTATATCCTCATATGTACACGACGTGTGTATAACTACCCTTACATTAAAATAGGGTTGAGTCCTCAGTTGTTGAGAACTGGTCAGGATTTGTGCAGTATCCTAACTGTGGTTCAGATTTAGCGCCACCTACAGATGTTATATGGTAACATGGACGACTCTTTGTAAACAGATGACTTGTTAAAAGTTATTTGTGTTGTGATTCATTTTTCTTTTTTCTTCAGTGTGAAAGTTGAATTTTCACTTCCCACATCTTCCTCAGTTTCTCTTTCAGTCCTGCCACTACTACTAGTAGTAGTAGTACTACTACTACTACTACTACTACTACTACTATTGCTACCACTACTACCACTACTACTACTACTGCTCCCTTCTGATCCTGGTCTATCACTACAGACAGAGTCCTGTTATTTATTTAGTTAGTTAGTTTATTTATTTATTTAGTTAGTTAGTTAGTTTAGTTAGTTAGTTTATTTATGTATTTATTTATTTATTTATTTAGTTAGTTAGTTAGTTAGTTAGTTAGTTAGTTAGTTAGTTATTTATGTATTTATTTATTTATGTATTTAGTAGTATTATTTATTTAGTTAGTTAGTTAGTTAGTTTATTTATGTATTTATGTATTTATTTATTTATTTAGTTAGTTAGTTAGTTTATTTATGTATTTATGTATTTATTTATTTATTTATTTAGTTAGTTAGTTAGTTAGTTAGTTTATTTATGTATTTATTTATTTATTTAGTTAGTTAGTTAGTTAGGTAGTTTAGTTAGTTAGTTAGTTTATTTATGTATTTATTTATTTATTTAGTTAGTTAGTTTATTTATTTATTTATGTATTTATTTAGTTAGTTAGTTAGTTAGTTAGTTAGTTTATTTATGTATTTATTTATTTATTTAGTTAGTTAGTTTATTTATTTATTTATGTATTTATTTATTTAGTTAGTTAGTTAGTTAGTTAGTTAGTGGTGCGTGTCTCTCTGTCCTTTGCAGGATGTTTCCCAACACCTTTCTGTTTCTGATTATGTCAGCTGTTGAACGCTGTTCTGAAGCAGAAAGTAGAGAAAGGTGTAACAATATAAATATAAATGAGACTATAAGAGGCTTTTCTTTGACCCTATGGAGGGGCGTGACCCCCCAGTCCTGACACCTCTAGGTTGTGAACTATCTAACTCTGTATAAAGTCAAACTAGCTCCACCTTGAGCAGCTCCAACAGTCCAATTCTTCTGTATTGGTCCTTTGTTACTTAAATAATCTGTTAGTCAGTCAGTGCAGTGGGATTAACACCACCCGGTGCTGGTCTAACTACCCGTGATCCTTCCCTCCACCTCTGTATGTGCAGACCTGCCCCTCGTATTTTGACCCACCCAGCTCGCCACGTGAGGAGTAATTACAGCTGCAGTCTGCACGCCCAGGCCAGTAATCCTGTAGGGACAAATCCCTCCCACCAGCTCTCCCCCGAGCGCCGAGCATCCCGCTGGGTCGAGTCCAGACAGATGCTGAACCTGACAGCTGGATTGTCGACATATTAGTGTGAGTCTTTGATCAGCACTGGTGTCAGTATCGTGATGAACAACATCTGGACCTGCACTACACAGCAGATGATGCACTTGATGCTGCTGTATGTGTTTAATTACCAGAAGGCTTCAGTAGTGGCTTTGAAGAGTCAAGTACTGCAGTAACAATATATAGCACTGGTACTTGTAGTAGTTGTACCTCATATACTTCGACTACAGTCAGTAGAAATAACTTACAGTCCCAAATAAAGACTGGATACAAAAGCGAAATCACCACTTTTATAAATGGACAAAGTTCCCAAACCTCCAGTAATGATCCGTTACAAGCTGCCCCACACTTCAGACCAGTTTCAACTACTGAGACACAACAGGGTTAATAAAGTGCAGCGTGGGGTCATAATCTGACCTGTTTAAAATCCTGTTTTAGTGTATTTATATCGACCAATATCAACATAATGCACAGCTTTTGATCCTTTGACCCTCATTTAAAGTCTTGACTTTAGTCTTAGCTTCAATTTTTGTCAGAGCTGATTAATTCCAACTTCACTGGGCCACAAAGCTCAGTGTTGACCTTTAACTTGTGTACATCGCAAAATGCATTTAACATAAGCTGTGCACAGTGAATCCTCTTCTGTTGATCCAAATTACATCACTTAAAAGAGACACACATACCATCACTGTTTCAAGTGGCTGCTCACTTCAGATGTACAGCACCTTCCTACCTGAGCACCTCAATCCAGGTCCACAATCTGGTCCAGTATGTCTAGAGGTTTTTGTTTCTAGACCCACTGGACCAGCAGGAGCCCCATCCTCATCTCCTGTGGCTCAATTCAACAAAGTCATGATGGTGGAAACAAAGACCAACAGAATACAGCGTTGTTGTTGGATTTTCACTTCTGAATTATTGAGGAACAGCTGTAATAACACACACACACACACACACACACACACACACACACACACACACACACACACACACACACGCACACACACACACACACCTTCTCTCTTTGATATAGGGCAGCTGCATGGCTCTAAATCCCATCATTGCTCTGAATCCTGTGTCTCTGCTGCATGTGTGAGCATGTGAGCTGCTGCTTAGCCTGTGGCCCCTCCCTCCCTCGATCAACAATCATCCTCTTTTCTCTGTTTACTCCTAAACCACTCAACCAACAACTGGATTCTTCAGTGTCTCAGTGTTTACTCCACAAACACACATTCCTCCATCTGTCCGCCCGCCCCGGTACACCACCACCCCACCTCACCTCACCTGAGCATCATGCGAGTGCTACTGGAGAGCAGCTGGATGAGGTTTGGACCAGCGGGCAGGGGCTCGTACGACTGGGTGACAGGCTCACCGTCCACACAGGAGAAGCAGGTGTGTACAGCTCAGTGTTCTTCTCACATCATGCTTTGAAATGATGCTGATTTTAAGTGGAGGCTTCAAACGTAGACACGATGTTTTAGCTGCACAGTCGTCAAATGAACATGATCCAAAGTTACTTCTTAGCATAAATGTTTAGACAGATGAAATATGAATCTGTGCTGCAGATGGTGCTGCAGGACTGAAGAATCAAAACAAGGCAAAGCAAGATCTCAGGTGTCAGATCTCGAAACCTTGAACTGTAAACAGTGTTTGTCCAGTGTTCTTTTTTTCATGGTCACTTTAGCAGCTTCTCACACAGCGCGACTTAAAAATTCATTTTGGATTTTGGATACCAGAACATCTGATATGATAAAAGTTCCAGAACAGTTGTTCTGTCAGCTGCTGTTTTGAATATTAACTGTCTTACATGAACTTTATAAAGCTGCAGTTCAAAAGATAAAATAAATGGGTGTAAAGTGAAAACTGAATAGTAGATCATCAGGCTACAAACTTTACTATAACTGAAGTAAACAAAGATAAAACACTGTTCAAAAAGTCTCCAGTGACTTTCAGCAGATCTCTCTGTTGTAGGAACATTAGATGTAACATTATATTACTTTGGCAGAAACTTAACTATTCTTAAATCCTTACATTCAACAAAACAGTTTTTTATCCTAATTAACAAAAAACAGCTAAATGAACTGTGAACAGATTTTTACCTGGCTAAAACCTGAGCCTAAAAAGAAAACCACCTTTGCTCACTTGTTAAGCCAGTTGTTTGTGAACCCCGCTTCCTGAAAAGTCCCTTTTCCTTGAAAGTCCTTTACGCCTCACATGAACTCTCAGACATTCAGAACTGCAGCAGTTTGTTCTGGAAACAGTCGGTGACACTCAGACAGATTGAGTCCTGCAGATCACCGAAGTCTGCAGGGTGCGGGGTCATCGAGGCAGCATTAACTAATTGGTAGGAAAACTGAGGCAGGAGGAATTTGGGACACTGAGCAGACGTAAACAACCACATGTTGTCCTGACACAGTTGGAGGGGCGCAGGCTCACCCCTCTTGTCAGGATGAAATGTGTGATGAGCAACAACTGGTGCAACTTGTTCTCAGACAACTAATCCACCTGAAGGTTTTGTTGTGGTGTTCAGGGCCCCACACACAGACCAGTGCATGTGGTGTGTGCTGACACCTGCTGGTCACAGCCAGAAATAAAATCTACCCTCTGAACCTGAACCAGTATTAAATGCAGCAACTTGCAGGCATCTGGCTGCCAGTAAGTTACCGTGTATTCATCTACAGCACTGTACTGTTAAAACACCACAGTATGTTCTTGTTGTACATTTTAGTATTTTATAGTTTATAGATAAGCTGCTTTATTTTTCTACTGTACATAACAGTAATTTTTACAGCTATGTAAAATACAGTGAGTCTCTTCTTTGTTCTTCTCTAGGGCAACAAATGGACTGAGTTGGACCAAGGGGAGGACAGACAGTCTGAGCTGGCGGTCTATGTGGTCCTCCTGGTTGTCTCCGTCCTCTTGCTGGCTCTCCTGGTGGCCCTGGTCTACCGCCGGTGTTCTCGCACTAAGCTGAGCCTGGCCAACATCATCGCTTTGGATCTGCAGAATGCAGACGGCAGCGCTGAGTTCCTCTCCTCCCTGACCAGGAACGCAGAACGTCACACCAGCACCAGCTCCGATGGATCAGATGGAGTCTTTGTCATGGTCTACCTGCCCCCACCCTATGAAGAAACCCTCACCAAGATCACCCGTGCTGCCAGCCTCTCAAGCTCCAATGATGTGGAATTGGTGAAGATAGACAATCTGGAGGCCAAGCTGTGTCCAGAGCTCAAGTCCAGCGGCCAGTTTGTTTAGTTATAACTCCATCATTAACTTTGTTGTCTGTTCATTTGAACATATTTAATTAACAATCTCAGCAGCAGATGTGTAGATATTTATATATCTATATCTATGTATTTAGTTTTGGTGTTACAGTATTTACTGTGTGGCTCATTTTAAACACTCATGAACCTTGTTACCAGTAGAAACACCTTAGTAATCCAGATCTGACACAGCAGAGATCAAACGTTCTAATTTTTCTGCGTATATAATAAAAAAAATGTATAAATAAAAATAACTAAAGTTCTAAAGTGAGATAAACTTTGAGAACTTTCTTCATGTAGTTATAATAGAGAGTTCTATCAGCTCAACTGAGGGCGAAAATTTAGAGTCAGGTGTTTTAATTGGTGGGATGATAATCAGCTGTGAGTGAGGAAGGCTCTGCTACTGGGAGGATGTTCAATGCATGAGTGAGACCAAAGCAGAAGGTTTTGCCTCCGACCACCTAGAACATTTTAAGAATATCCTGCCAACACTTTCAGAATTTAGATAAGTCTTGTGGGAACAATAACTGCTTTACGAGGTACCTCAAGATTGGCTTGAGATGTTGCATGGACAGAGTTACAGTTGTTTTAATTCTATATGAATCTAAATGATTCATATTCATTTAAACTGACATATTTAAATTAAAAAGGAAATAAACAAAACACTGCAACAACAATGTCAAGATGCTTCATTTTATTATGATCATCACAAGTTGCCCAAACACTGTAAACAAGTGATGTTATGACAGTAAATGATGAATTGAAGTTATGCACATCCAGCAAAGTACAGAGAGGCTTGTACAGCTCCACACACATCGTTCAAGACTGACCCGAGCCTGAAAACAATTAGATCAGAATTAATTGAAGTATTTTCTATTTGCTCAGTAAACATTTCGATATTTAATTTGAAAAGCAGAACATGAACATGAACTTACAGGCCTCCTAACCCCAGCACAGCCTGGCCACTGTGGAAATACATGTATTAAATCAGAATATGTATTGAAATGAATGAATAACAGGGAAAGAAATAGATTCTCTGGACATTTAAGTCAGATGAGCTTCAGGATTGATCACTGGTTTGATTCCTGTGAAACTTGGCTGAAGATCACACCCCTCACTTTGTCCTGGTTCCAGGTGACTCTAAACAGGTCAGGTTACCGACAGCAACTTGCAGCTCGTTCCTCAGTTGACATTTGGACAACAGCTGTCCTTCAGCCAGGCTGCAGCCCAGCACTGCCAGCAGAAACGCAGCATATATCTTCATCTTGACTGGAGATCTCCTTCTATCTTCTGATTCTGAAAACCCAACAGGACATGAGATTTATACTGTCTGCACGACCACATGTAACAAATAACACACGTCATTGTTCTGCTCAGATAAAGACCACTCCCTTGGTTTCTGGACGTCCCCAGTTCTGGATGTGAACTTTGTCACATGTTGATGTTTAGCTTTGGGTTGCACAGCTCCAAAGACAACAACAAAAGTGATCCGTCCACCGAAAACGTGTTTCCCTCTTTTGTCCTTTTCAAAAGTCCAAGTCATGATATCAAAACAAGAAAAGGTCAAACTGTCTGTGTCCTCACATGAGACAGAGACAGTCATAGTTTAGGGGGATTTGATGTCAGAACACGCAGCGTGTTTTCTGTATTCTACCCTAAACGCAGTTCTATGTTTATCCCCAGCAAGAGAATGATGAAGAGATGCAAAATATAAAGGCTTTGCAGAACAAACTTAGTAACACATTCTGTTGGTAATAGTTCCCCTGTAGGATCTCATTACACCTTTATGACTAAAACTTTTAGAACCATTGTCCATCTTCAACATCAGAAGTCAAAAACGTGGACAGGAACGATTTTACTGCAAGAATTCTTTTGTATTTGTTGTTCATGAGCTCATCAGCACTGAATGTTCTGTCTTTTTAAGAATGTACCAAATGGTTGCTCTAACAACACCTAATGTTTTTTTGGTTTCTGATTGATTTGATTTGGTTTGTTTTGGTTTTTCAGCCCAATGACACTTTGTTGGCAGCGACAGCTCACCCGACTTTGTGTGGACAGCATGCACCAAGTAAAATAAAGACAAAACCTTTTGTCCCTACTAGTTATCGTTATGCATGATTCCAAAGCCCCAAAGATTAAATTATTCTTCAAATGTACTTCATGAACTTTTTTTTGTCAAGCAGCCTTAAACCTTTCTGACATCTGTTGAATGTTTCCAATAGTTCTGACACCTTGTGACATAATGTGGCGTCGGACCAGTTTCTCAAAACAATTCATCATGACAGGTGTCATAGCTACTAGTCGATAGTCATTGAGGCTGTCAATGGAGGTCTTTTTAGGCAGCGGGACAATTGTGGCGGACTTCAGGCATGGTGGGATAGGTCATAAGGGTTCATATTCTACATTAACACACACTTCTACATTCATCAGGTCCTTCTACAAGTCTCTAGGAGGAATACAAAGGGCTATGCTTCGCTCTAATTCCATCCATTCCATCTTTTTGTTGTTGTATCCATTACCATTTCAGTGTCATTAAAGAATTTAATCTTTTTACTTGTGAGAAAGCTCCTTTTTATTTGCCGTGGCTTCTACTCACTTTTAATACCTGATTATATATCACTTTATTGTTGTCACTTATTCTCATCAGTAGCTGCTTATTTAAAAGAAGAGTAAATAATTAGTGATGTTATGACACTAAATGTACAAAGTTATCAGCATTTAGCGATGTAAACAGAGTCTTGTTCATGTTCACACTTGTCTGAGATTGTCCTGAGCCTGCAAATAAACAGAAGAGATCAACATTACTTCAGGTATTGATTATGGGAATAAATCACACTAAAGTATTATAAAAAGCTGAAGATGTAGAATCAACTGATGAACTTACAGTCCTTCTTCCTCTCTGCGTTTTGACCCAGCGTGATCGTCACTGTGGAAATAAACGAAAATATCCAAATTATATGATGAAAATTTCAGCAGATCCATGGATAAAGCTGTTTATCACCCTTTACTTACTATCAGCCACACTTATACTTACCTAAGATCGCCAAGGATCTTCAGCAGGCAACTGATGTCATCACTGATGTCATCATCAAGCAGATCTGAAAAACAAAACAAGACAGTTTGCTGTAGATTTAACATCGAAAGTAATTTGAATCCAGTTAGGAGGATGACAACAACAACTTACTGCTGCAGGATATTCCACAGACATTGGCTGTTGGAGTTATGCCGTCGTTGCAGGCCTGGCAGCTGCTGAGCTGGAAAATGCCGTACAGTACGCAGTTCTTTGGATCAGACTGGGTTGGCCATGAAGGTTTCCTGTCATTGCGTCGCCCTCGAGGACGGCCACTCCTCCCGTCATTGTGATTGTCTTTCTTTCTGTGGTCTTCTTGGTGGTTCTCCGCACTGGTGTTCAAACTCGATGTCAGTCCCTCATTGCAGACACCTGAAGTGCAGTTTCCACGTGTTTGCAATGAACGCTGTTTGTCATTTCGTTGTACCCGATGATTGGACACCCTTGAGTTGTAATGCCTGCCTTTATCTCTACCATGATTGTCTTCCTTTCCTTCTTCTTGGTGGTTCTCAGCACTGGTGTTCAAACCTGATGTCAGTCCCTCCTGAGAGACACCTGAAGTGCAGTTTGCACGTGTTTGCAATGAACGCTGTTTGTCATTTCGTCGTACTCGATGATTGGACACCCTTGAGTTGTGATGCCTGCCTTTATCTCTACCATGATTGTCTTCCTTTCCAGGATGATCATCGGCCTCCTCTGTGCTGTGACTGACTTCCTTCGCAATCGGCTGCGTCACAACACTGGTGTTCAAACCTGAAGCCAGCCCTGCCTGACAGACAACTGAAAGCACAAGAGAAAGAGATAATGAAGTGACAAATGTTTGTCACGCCTTTTAGTCCACACTTATCTATTTCTAAGGTTTACTGCAGATATAAACGGTCTTAAGATGACAATTCCTGTCTTGTAACTTCAATTCAATAAAATTTTACTTTTTAAAACAGTTTTACACAACCAAAGTAACTATGGAAGTTTACATGAACAGTGAATGTGTATGAATCAATAATCAGATTGTCCCTGATGAGCAAGCCGAGGGCGACAGTGGCAAGAAAAACTCCCTGAGAAGGAAACAGGAAGAAACCTTGAGAAGAACCAGACTCAACAGGGAACCCATCCTCATTTGGATATTTACATGCTGTGTGTTAGGCAGCAGGCAGTCCAGTATAACATTTCCCTAAACCTGAAATACACATCAAACATACTCCGACCAACCACAACATTAAAACCAACGTGGGCTCTCTCTTCAGCTACACAGCCCAATATGCAGCAAGCTGCAATGTACTGCATGCTCTGATTCCGGTCAATCAAACGAATCATTTACATGCTGCCTCATTTACCTTGACAAGAGCTACAGTACACTGGTGTTATTCACTCCACATATCGGTGCTTTTAACATAGTGGCCAGTTAGTGTATGTTCTCCAGAAGAAACCCACAGTTGGCTCAGTGTTGTAATGTAAAACTGGTACTTACGTTTGGCCACTAAGTTGTTTCCAGTCAGATTCTGGTTAACAGTTGCATTTTTCAGCTCACCCCACAGTTCACATTCTGGCACCAGCCTCCCTTCAGTCAGACTGCAGCCCAACACTGCCAGCAGAAACCCCACAAGTATCTTCATCTTGATCCGTGACTCTGGAAACATCCATGGCCTGATATATATATATATACTGTCTGCAGAACCACGTGCAACATCTAAGAGACAATACCTACAAACTACAAAAAATGCTGTGTCACTTCTTCTCACGTCACATCTGTCACTTACAGATGTGGATCAACAGGTTTGTTTGCACTACAGATGTCAAGGCAGAAAGAAAGATTAACCTGACAACATCCTTCTATGTTCAAAGGTGATAAAATCAGATTAGCTGATAATATACTTATAGCTTCAACAGATCGCGTGTCAGCACTGGCCATATGGTATGTGTTTTATATAACTCCATTAATAGTAGTATTGTTTATACCTTAACTCTGCACTGTAATCTATATTTCAGTGCTGATGAGACCATGCTGTATGTGTTTGGTGCCACTGTAAACGAGTATCTGGAAGTTGAGTGACGTTAAAATACTGGACAAAGAGGACAAGTGGTTTGAGAGAGGGGTGAGGGAAGCCCTGCATGTGCAAATCAACACTCCCTCTCTCAATAGAGGTGGAGGACTTAGACACAACCTGTCTTCTATTTATCATGCTGCCCTTTCATCTGTCCCCAAAAAGGCCAGAACCAGTTCACACCTGCACCAGGTTGGACACACTTAACGACCCATTCAGGTGTTAAGAGGGGATGGGCAGAGGTGTCCCCCATCCCCATTTGCGGCCTCTAACCAACTATCTTCAGACTGGAGAAGCTACTTGGATGAGTAGCGAAACGTTACAACTAACTAAAGGAAGTCCAGTTGCCATGACTCAACTTCCAGATAACTCCACCTGGACGACTGAGAATCTTCACCGACACTGTAAACGAGGCCTTCTCCAGACCTGCAGATCTCCCTGTCTAATTGAAAACTTGTTTCAAACTCTAAAAAAGATAAAATGCATGCACGTGACAAGAGTACGAACCACTGACAACCCAAATCCAATCTGTGGTCTTGTCTAGGAGCGTCCAATACAGGTCCTTAGCTCGTTTTCCAACTGTCCTGGACACCTTCTAATTAGCAGCTGATCATATTGTTTGATAGTATTAGTAGAGAAGCAGGAAACTTTGGATAAGAAAACAGAATAATATATTTTCCATATCGATCTTGATATTTAACATCCTCACAACCATGACACCCGATGCCAGGAGAACCTTAGTTTAAGGTTCCTCACACCTGGTTTCAGGTACTGTTCCCTTTACTGTACATGCAATAGCGATTTCCTGTCTGCCCACCCTGGAACAGAGATCCATCCTCTCACATCACAATAATGTCACACAATAATGGGTCCACGCTGACAAAGCTCCAGTGTACATGTGTAAAAAATATTCTACAACAAAGACAAAGGCAAATATATCATTCAGAGTGTTTTACTACAGAGCAGTGATGCGATAATTTGTACGGAATGTAGTTTGGCAATGACTTGATAAAAAGACATCGTCTGAAATCCCCAATTCTTTGCAGTTTTACCTACAGTCTTTTGCAGGGGGGGTTGGACATTGTTAACAAAATGCTGCGTCACATCATCTGACACTTGCAGATGTGCCTCAACAGGTTTGTTAGTAATACAGATGTCAAGACAGAGAGAAAAGATTAACTTGACAACAGCTTTTAATGCTTCCAGGTGACTGTTGAAAAGACATAGTCATGAGACTAAAACCACATATGGTAACAGGTTGTTTTCTCCTGACATCATGAGATATTTAAAGTCTCAAAGGATCGTATGACAGCACCGGAAACATGGTGTGTTGTAAAAGTAGCTCTGTTTAGTGCAGAAATGATCTAAAATCTAACAAAAGAAAGAAGTGCAATTTTTACCACGACTGTTTTACAATGGTGCAAAACTGTTGAAACATCTACACAATGTTATTATCGCTGAAATGAAGAAAAAAGACGTCATGTGAAATCCCCAAATTCTTTGCAGTTTTACGTTGAGATGCATTATTCTTAAGTTGTCAACCTATCTGCTCATGCACGCCCACATCTTTCACAGAGTGATGAACCTCACCTCAATGCTCAAGTTTTGTTTTTTTGTCAGGTGTTTTAAATGGTGGGATGACAATCAGCTGTGAGTGAGGAAGGCCCTGCTTTATTTTTAAGACGAGAAAATTGTGTTTTTAATGTCAAACTCTGTTCTTGACAACACAGGTTTGTACAACGGAGATTTCTGAAGAGCTGTTGATGTTTAGCAGGCTGGAAGAAGTTTATTTAGCACCCACAGTTTAACAATGTCCTGGAAACACTTTCAGAATTTGGATAAGTCTTGTTGAAACAACCCCATGGTTTCTGTAAACCACTTTACAAGGTACCTCAAGATTGGCTTGAGATGTTGCATGGACAGAGTTACAGTTGTTTTAATTCTATATGAATCTAAATGATTCATATTCATTTAAACTGACATATTTAAATTAAAAAGGAAATAAACAAAACACTGCAACAACAATGTCAAGATGCTTCATTTTATTATGATCATCACAAGTTGCCCAAACACTGTAAACAAGTGATGTTATGACAGTAAATGATGAATTGAAGTTATGCACATCCAGCAAAGTACAGAGAGGCTTGTACAGCTCCACACACATCGTTCAAGACTGACCCGAGCCTGAAAACAATTAGATCAGAATTAATTGAAGTATTTTCTATTTGCTCAGTAAACATTTCGATATTTAATTTGAAAAGCAGAACATGAACATGAACTTACAGGCCTCCTAACCCCAGCACAGCCTGGCCACTGTGGAAATACAGAATATGTATTGAAATGAATGAATAACAGGGAAAGAAATAGATTCTCTGGACATTTACGTCTGATGAGCTTCAGGAATGATTCCTGGATTGATTTCTATGAAACTGCAGATCACACCCCTCACTTTGTCCTGGTTCCAGGTGACTCTAAACTATTAACTAAACTAAAATAGAAACTGTGACGTCGCAGGATGTGGGGTGACCAGACATGAAGCATTCTTTGAATTCCAACACAAGAAAGCGGTTTAGTGGAAGAAAGGTTTTCAGCCTACGGCGGCTGTTTCTATGTCGTGTGGAGCACCAGGACATTTAAAATGAACTTACCCAACGCTGGGCAGGGTCTTCACCAGGCAACTGATGTCATCCAATAAGTTGTCATCAAGCAAGTCTGAAAGCAGAAGAAGTTCAATGAAGATCAAATTTACAATGATGATAATCCAGTTGCACCCAGATATAAATCATTCAAGCTCATACTCACTGATGCAGGGAATGCCACAGAGGTTCTCCGACAGATTTAGGCCGTCATTGCAGACCAGGCAGCTGCTGAGCTGGAAAATGCCCAACAGCTTGCAGTTCTTTATCCCATCTACCTCCTTCAGGATCAGGTTCTTTATGGTCCCGATGTTCAACCCTGATCCCAGCTCTGCATTACACACAACTGAAGATGGGAGAGAGAAAAGAAAACTAGAGTGAACCCCCAAGAACTAATGTGGAGAAACACTAGTAAATAGGAACTTGCATTCATTTTATCTTTGATTATACATTTAAAACAGATTTTAACTTAGCTTATCCAAGATACATCAGAACATCTTACAAAGGAAATATAAGGAACTAATTCATTTATTACATTTGGTTTACTAAAATCACATGATACATATCTCAGCATTTCCAGCAGCTATCAAACCAACATATACAGGAAATACAGTCGTACTCTTCACTGTTTGTAATGTAGAAAAAACAACCAGTGCTTACGTTTTGCCAATAAGTCGTCCACACTCAGTCCAAGTGAAGCTCCAATTGCCGTCAGGTTACCGACAGCAACTTGCAGCTCGTTCCTCAGTTGACATTTGGACAACAGCTGTCCTTCAGCCAGGCTGCAGCCCAGCACTGCCAGCAGAAACGCAGCATATATCTTCATCTTGACTGGAGATCTCCTTCTATCTTCTGATTCTGAAAACCCAACAGGACATGAGATTTATACTGTCTGCACGACCACATGTAACAAATAACACACGTCATTGTTCTGCTCAGATAAAGACCACTCCCTTGGTTTCTGGACGTCCCCAGTTCTGGATGTGAACTTTGTCACATGTTGATGTTTAGCTTTGGGTTGCACAGCTCCAAAGACAACAACAAAAGTGATCCGTCCACCGAAAACGTGTTTGCAAATGTTCCCTCTTTTGTCCTTTTCAAAAGTCCAAGTCATGATATCAAAACAAGAAAAGGTCAAACTGTCTGTGTCCTCACATGAGACAGAGACAGTCATAGTTTAGGGGGATTTGATGTCGGAACACGCAGCGTGTTTTCTGTATTCTACCCTAAACGCAGTTCTACGTTTATCCCCAATAAGACTATTAAAACCATTGTCCATCTTCAACATCAAAAATAAGAAACGTGGACAGGAACGATTTTACTGCAAGAATTCTTTTGTATTTGTTGTTCATGAGTTCATCAGCACTGAATGTTCTGTCTTTTTAAGAATGTACCAAATGGTTGCTCTAACAACACCTAATGTTTTTTTGGTTTCTGATTGATTTGATTTGGTTTGTTTTGGTTTTTCAGCCCAATGACACTTTGTTGGCAGCGACAGCTCACCCGACTTTTTGTGGACAGCATGCACCAAGTAAAATAAAGACAAAACCTTTTGTCCCTACTAGTTATCGTTATGCATGATTCCAAAGCCCCAAAGACTTAATTATTCTTCAAATGTAACTTTTTTGTCAAGCAGCCTTAAACCTTTCTGACATCTGTTGAATGTTTCCAATAGTTCTGACACCTTGTGACATAATGTGGCGTCGGACCAGTTTCTCAAAACAATTCATCATGACAGGTGTCATAGCTACTAGTCGATAGTCATTGAGGTTGTCAATGGAGGTCTTTTTAGGCAGCGGGACAATTGTGGCGGACTTCAGGCATGGTGGGATAGGTCATAAGGGTTCATATTCTACATTAACACACACTTCTACATTCATCAGGTCCTTCTACAAGTCTCTAGGAGGAATACAAAGGGCTATGCTTCGCTCTAATTCCATCCATTCCATCTTTTTGTTGTTGTATCCATTACCATTTCAGTGTCATTAAAGAATTTAATCTTTTTACTTGTGAGAAAGCTCCTTTTTATTTGCCGTGGCTTCTACTCACTTTTAATACCTGTATGAGAAGTCCTCACAGAGGCCTCTAGTCTGCTTGATTAGATGGAGTAAAGCAGGAACAGGCACCTGTCACCTGGCAATGCAACTGGTTGTCTCTGGTTCTTTTGTCCCATTATTTTTCAGTCCTACTGGGTGTGATGGTGCGAATATGGCTGGATGATTAATGTCACCTTAAAATTAAAGCTGAAAGTTTTGATTCTGCTCACATCACACATTCAGTGTTTGAAATTCAAACAAACAATTCAACAGCTTTATTTTAATTTCATTATTTATTAACCGAACCACATGTTGTTTATGTTGCAGATGGTCAAAGTTTCAGTCCCTTCCCCACCTCCTGAACCCTCATACTGTTCCTCATATCACTGACTTTAAATGTATCATGTGTAATATAAGGGGGTCACTTAATGGTATAGCTAAATAATGTTAAAAAAAAAGTTATTTGATTTAAAAATAAAAACACTTTATTATATTTCACAGGTTCTCTTTAGTGACCAGTTCATGTTGGAGGAAATCTCATCATCAGACCACACAGTGAAATTTAAATAAAGCAGGTGCCACAAACTTCACTTTATTGTTGTCACTTATTCTCATCAGTAGCTGCTTATTTAAAAGAAGAGTAAATAATTAGTGATGTTATGACACTAAATGTACAAAGTTATCAGCATTTAGCGATGTAAACAGAGTCTTGTTCATGTTCACACTTGTCTGAGATTGTCCTGAGCCTGCAAATAAACAGAAGAGATCAACATTACTTCAGGTATTGATTATGGGAATAAATCACACTAAAGTATTATAAAAAGCTGAAGATGTAGAATCAACTGATGAACTTACAGTCCTTCTTCCTCTCTGCGTTTTGACCCAGCGTGATCGTCACTGTGGAAATAAACGAAAATATCCAAATTATATGATGAAAATTTCAGCAGATCCATGGATAAAGCTGTTTATCACCCTTTACTTACTATCAGCCACACTTATACTTACCTAAGATCGCCAAGGATCTTCAGCAGGCAACTGATGTCATCACTGATGTCATCATCAAGCAGATCTGAAAAACAAAACAAGACAGTTTGCTGTAGATTTAACATTGAAAGTAATTTGAATAAAGTTGGGATGATGACAACAACAACTTACTGCTGCAGGATATTCCACAGACATTGGCTGTTGGAGTTATGCCGTCGTTGCAGGCCTGGCAGCTGCTGAGCTGGAAAATGCCGTACAGTACGCAGTTCTTTGGATCAGACTGGGTTGGCGATGAAGGTTTCCTGTCATGGCGTCGTCCTCGAGGACGGCCACTCCTCCCGTCATTGTGATTGTCTTTCTTTCTGTGGTCTTCTTGGTGGTTCTCAGCACTGGTGTTCAAACCTGATGTCAGTCCCTCCTGAGAGACACCTGAAGTGCAGTTTGCACGTGTTTGCAATGAACGCTGTTTGTCATTTCGTCGTACTCGATGATTGGACACCCTTGAGTTGTGATGCCTGCCTTTATCTCTACCACGATTGTCTTCCTTTCCAGGATGATCATCGGCCTGCTCTTTGCTGTGACTGACTTCCTTCGCAATCGGCTGCGTCACAACACTGGTGTTCGAACCTGAAGCCAGCCCTGCCTGACAGACAACTGAAAGCACAAGAGAAAGAGATAATGAAGTGACAAATGTTTGTTACGCCTTTTGGTCCACACTTCAACAAACTTCTTGTCTATTGCTAAGGCTTACTGCAGATATAAATGGTCTTAAGATGATAATTCCTCTCCCAGACTTGTAATCATTCCCCTAAACCTGAAAAACAGCTCGAACATACATACTCTGACCAACCACAACATTAAAACCATCACGGGCTCTCTGCAGCTACACAGCCCCATATGCAGCAAGCTGCAATGTACTGCGTGTTCTGATGCCCGTCGATCAAACGAAAAAAACCCCCAACCCTTAAACCCTTGAAACAAATGAATGGTGTCATTCACCCCACCTTTCAGTGGTTTTAATGTTGTGGCTAATTAGTGTATGTTTTATCTACAGAAGCCATCCACAGTTGGCTCAGTGTTGTAATGTAAAACCGGTACTTACGTTTGGCCACTAAGTTGTTTCCAGTCAGTGTCTGGTTAACAGTTGCATTTTTCAGCTCACCCCACAGTTCACATTCTGGCACCAGCCTCCCTTCAGTCAGACTGCAGCCCAGCGCTGCCAGCAGAAACCCCATGAGTATCTTCATCTTGACTATGATCCGTGACTCTGGAAACATTCTTGGCCTGATACATATATATATACTGTCTGCAGAACCACGAGATGCTGTGTCACTTCTTCTCACGTCACATCTGTCACTTACAGATGTGGCTCAACAGGTTTGTTAGAAAGAAAGATTAACCTGACAACATCCTTCTATGTTCAAAGGTGATAAGTGAAAAGACATTCATGAGAGTAAAATTAGATAACAGGTGATGAAATTTATAGCTTCAACAGATCGCGTGTCAGCACTGGCCATGTGGTGTGTGTTTTATATAACTCCATTAATAGTAGTATTGTTTATACTTTAACTCTGCACTGTAATCTATATTTCAATGCTGATGAGACCATGTTGTATGCCTTTGGTGCCACTGTAAATTAGGCTTTCTCCAGACCTTTAGATCTCCCTATTTAATTTAAAGCTTGTTTTAAACTCAAAAAAGACAAAATGCATGCACATCACAAGAGTACGAACCACTGACAACCCAAATTTAATACATGGTCTTGTCTAATGTGTCCAATACTGGTCCTCAAGAGCCACTGTCCAGCTAGTCTTCCAACTATCCTGCACTTACGCCTTCTAATTGGCAGCTGTTGGTGTTGTTTGATAGTATTTGTAGAGACGCAGAGAGGTGATAAGAGAGCAATATGACGTATTTAACATCCTCACAACCATGACACCTGATCACAGGAGAAACCTTAAAACTTTAGCTTTAAAAGTTCCTTACACCTGGTTTCCGGTACTGTTCTACTTGTACTGTCTGCCCATCCTGGAACAGAGATCCATCCTCTGTTGCTCTTACTGAGGTTTACTTAGTGTTCGTACTTATCTGATTTTAGTATCTAAAGACAGAAGGTGCCAACAATCATCAACCCCAGAGTTTCACTGTGTCTGGTTGAATAAAGTGTATTTTACTATGTTCATGTGTGTGCAGGGACATATGCTGTACTTAGTTTTCTTGGCCTCAATTAGATTTCCTGATTAAATAAATTGGCAGCATGAAAACAGAAAACATTTTAACAGAAGATCCTGTTAAAATATGAGTTTGCAACAAAACTATTATGACTACTTATTGGTCCGGACTGATAAAGCTACAATATATGTGTAAAAAATATTCTAGATAAAACAAGATGAGGTGAAGTTGATTTGCCTCAGTGTTCTGCTGTCAGTGTATAAAGAAACACGATACAGCTGGAAGTCATTACCAACTTTTGCTGTATTTTTGCAGTGCAGACAGGTAAATATATCATTCAAACTGTTTAACTACAGAGCGGTGATGAGAAATTTGTACAGAATGTTGTTTGGCAATGACTTGTTAAAAAGACGTAGTCTGAAATCCCCAAATTCTTTGCAGTTTTACATTGAGATGAATAAGTTGTTGTTAACCTATTTGCCTGTGTAGTCTTTTGCAGAGCGCTGAGCCTCGCCCTATCCTTATTTCTGCACGAGTCCAGATCCTAGCTTACATAGGGTGCTGCTTTGTATATACATAACTAACTCCAATAAAGGAAGAGCTGTTGTTCTTAAAACAGTACATTCGTTTACACAGCTTCTCATTTCTTTTGGAATTGGGGATTTTACATTGTTAACTCTGCTCACAATGCCACTCTCTGGGTTCATACAAATGGGAGTCTGGAAAAAATGCTGCATCACATCATCTGACACTTACAGATGTGCCTCAACAGGTTTATTAGTAATACAGATGTCAAGACAGAGAGAAAAGATTAACTTGACAACAGCTTTTAATGCTGGTGATCCAGCATGATCCAGGTGACTGTTGAAAAGACATAGTCATGAGACTAAAACCACATATGCTAACAGGTTGTTTTCTCCTGACATCATGAGATATTTAAAGTCTCAAAGGATCGTATGACAGCACCGGAAACATGGTGTGTTGTAAAAGTAACTCTGTTTAGTGCAGAAATGATCTAAAATCTAACAAAAGAAAGAAGTGCAAGTTATCACCTGGACTATTTTACTATGGACTAAAGCTGTTGAAACATCTACACAATGTTATTATCGCTGAAATGAAGAAAAAAGACGTCATGTGAAATCCCCAAATTCTTTGCAGTTATACGTTGAGATGCATCATTCTTAAGTTGTCAACCTATCTGCTCATGCACGCCCACATCTTTCACAGAGTGATGAACCTCACCTCAACTCATGCTTATGTTTTGTTTTTTGTGACCTCAGTCCCAACGTTTCTGAGCCCTGTTGTTGATGTTAAATAGAAAAAAAGAAGATTTAAAAAAAAATGAAACTTCTCAGTTTCATTTTTTTCTTAAGGCCCTCTGTCTGTTCAATGGAATATAGGTTTTAAAAAAATTGTAAATCATTGCATTCTCTTTTTATTACCATTTTACAGAACAACCCAACTGAGCGTGGAGACATTGTTGTGAGAATGAGCAGAATAACTTGTGCTGCATTTGTCACATTTGCTGTAAATAAGAAGGAAACCAGTTCTTTGGCAGTTATACATGCTCCCATCATAACATTACCTGTAGTATACTGTGCACATAAAGTTGCTAAGGTTATGAGCAGTTGTTATTCTGAATACCTAAACTCTTCGTTTCTCATTATTTGTGGGAAATCTGGTGAGAACTAAAATACTAGAGTCTGTCTCTTTTACAAAATGAAATGTGAGTTTCAGATCCCTGATCAAACTAAAATGGAATTAAAATGAATTAAAAACAAACCAAATGTTCAACATGCTTCACTTTAATATTGTCACTTATCACTGGCTGCACATATAAGATAAGATAACTGCTCTAATGATAGTTATGTCACTTGATGAATGAAAGTAATTCAACATTGAACACCACTGAAGTACACAGTGGCTTTTACATCTTCACACTTTCCGTCTTTCCAGATTCTGCAAAAAAACAGGCCAGATGTAAGTAAGTAAACCGACTCTATTGATTATATTAAAGATGGCAGAAAATCAATGATTTGTTTCTTTCTTAATTCAGATTATCAAAGGCAGAGCATCAAATGAACTTACCTTTCTTCTGAGTCCTCCAGTTCTGTCCCCAGACGGTCATGGTCACTGTGGAAGCAAGAAAGTAGAATATCATTAAGAATATATTTAATCCACAGTATTTTAATAGACAAATTCTCTCTCTTTGCACTTCAGGTCACAGCTCAAACTCAGTGGTTGCAAGTCATTCCCCGTATCATGTCTCTTCTCTCTGGTACCTTGAGTCTAAACTTGTAAATAAACTTTAAAATTCAAAATTTGTGATTTGATCATATGTGCATTTTTGTTTAAAGAAAACAGAGAGAGTTTCAGGCTACTGTTCCTGTTGTAATGAAGATTTTTATTGTGACAGAGTGATATCTATGACTGTTCTGTAGTGAAATGTCAAAATTAACTTACCCATGCGTGGCCAGGATCTTCAGCAGACAGTTGATGTCATCCTGAATGTCGTCATCGAGCAAGTCTGGACATAAAACAAGAAGACAGTTTGCTGAACATGTAGACTGGAAATAATTTAACTTGAGTAAAAATTTAATGAGACAACGGCAACAACATGCACCTATTAAAAAAACCTAAACTCACTGCTACAGGATATTCCACAGACATTGGCTGTTGGAGTTATGCTGTTGTTGCAAGCCTGGCAACTGCTGAGCTGGAAAATGCCGTACAGTACGCAGTTCTGTGCAGGAATAGTGTGTGTTGAAGGCTTCTTTGATGATGGATGCCTGTTGTCGTGGCGTCGCCATCGACGATGGTTCCTCCTTTCATCGTTCTCTTCACTGCTGCTGTCTTCATTTTCAGAACTTTCTTGGTGGTTCTCAGCAGTGGTGTTCAACCCTGATGGCAGCCCCTCCTGACAGACACCTGAGGTGCAGTTCTGTGGAGGAGGGTGGGTTGATGATGAAGGTTGATTGTCATGACGTCGCCATCGACGATGGTTCCTCCTCTCATCGTTCTCTTCACTGCTGCTGTCTTCATTTTCAGAACTTTCTTGGTGGTTCTCAGCAGTGGTGTTCAACCCTGATGGCAGCCCCTCCTGACAGACACCTGAGGTGCAGTTCTTTGGAGGAGGGTGGGTTGATGATGAAGGTTGATTGTCATGGCGTCGCCATCGACGATGGTTCTTCCTTTCTCCACTGCGACCCCCTTCATTTTCATGGCTTTTTTGTTGATTCTCAGCGCTGGTGTTCAAATGTGATGCCTGCTCCGCCTGACAGACGACTGATGGTAGGAGAGAAAGAAGAAAAACTAACTTTTTGAACATCCTGACAAAAAATAAAATAAAACATTGAGCATTTTCATAATCCTTAGAGGAGAAACCCATCTGGACACTACTTGATTCTAGTTCCAACTACATTATGAGTCTTCATCAAATTGTCATCAAACTGACCACAGTTTATACGACTACAGGGATGTGAGTCTGAGCGGGTGGTCAGTAGCACAGGAGCACCTCAGGGGACTGTCCTCTCACCTTTCCTCTTCACCCTGTACACCTCAGACTTTCAGTACAACACTGAGTCCTGCCATCTGCAGAAGTTCTCAGATGACTCTGCAGTGGTTGGGTGTATGAGCGGTGGGGAGGAGACCGAGTACAGAGGTCTGGTGGACAGCTTTGTGAAGTGGTGTGGGAACAACCATCTGACCTTGAATGTAAGCAAGACCAAGGAGATGGTTGTGGACTTCAGGAGGAAGGAAACTGGCTTTGACACTGTGTCCATTCTGGGTGAGAAGGTGGAGGTGGTGGAGAGGTACAAATACCTGGGAGTTCACCTGGACAACAGACTGGACTGGAAGTTCAACACAGAGGCTGTATACAGGAAGGGACAGAGTAGACTCTACTTCCTGAGGAAGCTCAGGTCCTTTAATGTGTGCAACAAGATGCTGCAGATCTTCTACCAGTCTGTTGTAGCCAGTGTGATATTCTTTGCTGTCGTCTGCTGGGGCAGCAGCATCAGAGCCAGCGACACTAAGAAACTAAATGAACTGATCAGGAAAGCTGGCTCTGTGCTGGGGGCTGCTCTGGAACCTTTAGAGCAGGTGGTGGAGAGGAGGATGCTGCACAAACTGCTGAGCATCATGGAGAACAGCTCACATCCTCTCCACAGCCTGCTTATCAAACAGCGGAGCAGTTTTAGCCAGAGACTTCTCCAGCTCCGCTGTGACAAGGAACGGTTCAGGAAGTCATTTGTGCCAACAGCCATCAGCCTGTACAATGACTCCCTGACAGAGAGTCAGTGTCCACGCTGATGGTTTAACAATGTGTAACTAAGTCACTTTACATTCAAGTCCTACTGTGTGTTATTATTGTTATTCTACTGTGTTTTGTATATTGTTGTGTAGATTATGTTACTCAATGTTCAAATGTTTTTGTGTGTAATGGCTGCTGCAACACCAGAATTTCCCCCTGGGGATCAATAAAGTATCTATCTATCTATCTATCTATCTATCTATCTATCTATCTATCTATCTATCTATTTATCTATTTATCTATCTATCTATCTATCTATCTATCTATCTATCTATCTATCTATCTATCTATCTATCTATCTATCTATCTATTTATCTATCTATCTATCTATCTATCTATCTATCTATCTATCTATCTATCTATCTTGTGTGTGTTTGTGTGCAAGCTAAACTGATTTATCTTATTTCTCTGTACCATTGAGTTCCTCTGTTGTTTAAAACATTTAAGAGACTACTATAGTTTTAAAGTCTTAACTTGAAATTACCCAAACGGTTTAAAAATGAAACTATATTGTATTCATATATTTAATCAGGAGGAAGCAGAATGATGAATCCTCCTGTCTGACACATTTCCTTCTAATGGGCCACAATGTTTTGTATTATTCTGATTTGGATATTCTGGGCCGGTGATCATGTAAATAATCTCTAGGTAAATGTTGCCATGCAAATTAAGCCAGTGCCTCCTGTGTAAACACATTTATCTGATGTCGCTGAGTGTTTTATGACATGGATACAGTCAGTCACTGTGGATAAAAATAATATAAAGATAATACATTTTTTTTGCCTCCATTTCTTAAAACTATGTTACTAGCATAGCAACATTTGACAATTTAGTACAACCACCTTAGATAAATCACATGACACATATTCAAACCAGGATTCTGTGCAGCTTTCAGTGTTTGTTACTTACTCGTAGCCACAACGTTGTCCACAGTCAGTCCATTCGGCATAGTCAAGTTGGCAGTTGCATTTTTCAGCTGGTCCCTCAACTCACATTTTGACACAATCCTTCCCTCAGTGAAACTCCAGCCCAGTACAGCCAGCAGAAACGCAGCAAGTATCTTCATCTTCATCTTCCAGCTATTGTCTGTGACTCTGGAAACATAGGTGGCCTGATATTTATACTGTCTGCAGGGACACAGGCAAACAAATGAGAGGCAATAGTCCATTGTTTGTTCTGGTTAGAGAAAGACAAACCCCCTGGGTCCTGGAAACAGGACTCTGGATGGGAACAGTATAATATTATTGTGTCACATGTTATGTTCAGCTTTTGATGCGTGAGCTCCAACTACGTCAAAGTAGTAAACATGATCCATCAACCTGACGACATCTTTTCATATTTACAGGTTCCACCTTTGTCCAGTTGAAAAGACCCAGTGAGGAGAATAAATCAGATAGGTTTAGGGTCAATGTAAGAAACCTATAGTTTCAGGGGATCTGGTTTCCAGAGTCCACTAAATGTGTCTCCTTTATTATCCTGAACACAGATATCATGTTAAAGTCAAGAGAGGAAGGAACAATAGCAGCAACAAAATGACTGAGCAGAAATCTTCTGACACATAGTGTACGTTTCAGTGAAAAATAAAATGCAAGGATTATTTTATTTTTATACTACATTTATAATATTTTGCGCTTTTAAATCTGTATCCACCCCATGATCCAGAGCTGGAAATGAAAACGCATTTATTACCAGGAAAACCTTCTCTTTTGTGAACAAAATTGAATTTATTTATTCCAGATTATTCAATAGATTTTGAAAGGTGAAAATAATTGCAAATACATTTCTAGTATTAAATAATAAGAAGGCTCAGGTTAGCTACAGTCCTGTTTTGGAACGGTCATTAAAGGCGGAACAGACTTCAACCCATTTACATCCAGCCAAATAATCACCTAATTACAATTTTATGGGTTTTCAGCTGCAAAGGAAACTAGTAACAAAAGCTATGGAAAACCCACAGAGGAGTGTAAGTAAAAGTTGTCACAGCAGTAAATACTCAAAGTACTAGTACCTAAAACTGTACACTGTAAACTGACTCATTTTATCAATGAGCAAAAAGTGTTATCAATATGAACCACATCTTTCCTTTCCTTACTTCATTGTCTTAATTCTTTAACTTTCAGTGCAGACCTTCCTGAGACTGGATGCCAGTGGGAATCTTTTGATGAGACACTCATTAACCTCAGTGTGTTCAGACAGTGAAGCTATCAGCAGCAGCAGGAGCAGATTATGGAGCAGAATATCTAAATTAAGAAACAAACAGCTCTTTGTTCCATTCTGCTAATACATAAGTGGATCTGATGGTGTTTTATTGGAACACACTCAAGATGTCATTGACATTAGGTTCATTTCCATGTTTGCTCATTGTTCTAGGTTTTCTTTTGTTAAACCATCTGATTCACTGACTACCAGCTGGACACGCCTGTGCACATACGGTATCTGTTGAGGTTAATGATTTTCTCTGGCACGGATCATGTTACAGCCAAACGTCTCCATGGAACATGGAACCGGGTAAAAGACAGTCCACTGTAGAATCAGGCTTGTTTCTCCAGATTCTCTGATTCCTTTTAATGATATGATTTACTGAACGATGGACTGATGGCGGATCAGGGTGACAGGTGACTGGCTGGCCTGTGTTACAGGTCTAGCCGGTGGACTCTTTTTACAGGCTGTACTGTTGTAATATGAGCAGAATGTGGTTTGGCAAAGTCTTGCTGCAATGAGGAAGGACTTCTGTGGAAAAGATGCCTAATTGGTTGTGAGATGTTCGGCCAGGTGAAAACTTTTTCTGTCTTTTGTTTCCCATGTCCCAACTTTAGAGAAACATGTCACTCATCAAAACGAGAATTGATTTAATCAAACTGTGATGTAACGTCTCAGTCTCAAGGTGCATGTGTTGCTTTGATTCTGTTTTCAGTTAAATATAGATGAAATTCATTCACTCTGTTTTTATTTTCACAGAAATCCAACTTTGTCATCTTTGTTTGCTGTACACGGACACATTTAAGATGAAAGGATGAACAACAGCTCAAAAATCAACCAGATTTTAAATGAAAAGCACTGGAACAGGTGACTGACTGTGTTTGTCGGTACATAGGTGTGTCCTGTGGGATTTATTTTCAAAGAATGACTGTGACTCTGAATGACTGCTGTTGGTTTGAGCCTGCTTGTTTACCATTTGTTTTTAAAAATGATAAATCAACATGCAAACCACAGAGATGGCCATGTGAGCAAACCAACTCATTTTGCATATGAGCAATGAGAAATAAACAATCAGAGCTACTGGGTGTAGTCAGTGTGTTTATTTGTGATGTCCTGAAAGTGACAGACACCTCTGGTGTAACACAGAAGGAACGGGTCACCTAATAAACACAGCTACAGCTAATGACAGAAACATTGTGAGGGCTGTGTAAACTAAATGCATATTCACAAGAGAAAAGGTCAAATTTATTGTTTCAGATAAACTTTTGAATTTGAAAACCCGAAAGAAGGAAGTGTGCTGAAAATCAGGGGGTGGGGGGTGGGGGTTCAGCACAGTTTCCCAAATAAATGGTGTAACGCCAAGTGTCTCTGTTAAGTGGTAGTTTGAAGGATTCTTGTTGTTTATATTTAATAAAATTCAAATTCTATTAACATCTTATGGAAATTTATTGGGAACCTATTTAAACAGTACAGGATGGAATGTTGGAGGAAACATGAGTCTCTTTTACATTAAATAATTTCTTTTTATTGATTTAGTGATTTCATTCCTTTTGTCCCCCCGACTGTAAATATAATATATCATTAATCATGTGAGTATTAAGGTGGATGTCACTCAGTCATGCAGCTGAATAAAGTCTTTTTATGTGTTGCTGAGATAATAATAAAACACGTTCATTACAATAGGCTTTTTTTTTAAATATTTCACGTTCCCTTTGGAGGAAGGTTCTCCATCACCTCCCACTGGTGCTGACTGGTATGATTTTATTATTAAAAGGCAAATTATCAAAAGCAGAACGTGCAAATTATCAGGCTAACTTACACTACTCCTTGGTCCTTCCAGATCTGCACCCCCATGAGTTGATTACTGTGAAAAAAATCAAAATACATTAAAAAAAGTTTTTAGAAATCTATTAAATTGACAACATTTTCATCACAGTTTACTCCAATCCACGATGACATTTGGTTTTAAATGTGACCATAACTGCAGCATTCTTAAATTTTGTACAGTGTTTTGTGAACTGTTTTCAGTTTATTTCACCTATTGTGCAAAAGTAAAAAAAAAAACTTAAAAAAAAAAAACTTACCCAAGACTGCAGGAGGTCTTCCGCAGGCAACTGATGTCATCCGGTAAGAACTCATCATGCAACTCAGGAAACAAAACAACACAGTTTGCTGCCATTTCAGTTTCAGACAATGGGCATTTCTCACACCAAAGCAGAGTCTGAGTCCAGTGAAAAAACTGTCTGTTGCTGTTTTTATAACCTCTCATGTGACGCATGTCATCTGACGAACATCATTTGAAGAAATTAAGCAATAATTAAGACAAACATTCATTTTTACTAAACCTTACATGTTCTTTTAGTGTCTAAACTCGACCCAGACGTCTATGAGTATCAGTCTGAAACCAGCAATTCTTGACAAATGAACTTGAATCGGACCTGGAGCGCTCATGTTAAAAAGGAAGAGAAAACAAATATGTTCTTACATGAGGCCCAGTGACAATGACTTGTACAGTAGATATGAAACAAAGGTCAACTCACTGCTGCAGGGTATCCCACAGATATTTGACGACGGAGTTTACACCGTTGTTACAGGCCAGATGACTGGGCAGCTGGAAAACACCATAAAGAGTGCAGGACTGAGGAGGCTGAGGAGGGTTGTGATGAGCAGGGTTCATGCTGTTTCGTCGCCCGAAAACAGAATCATCTCAAGGTCCTTTAAAATCCCTTTAGAGAAAGAAACCTCCAGCAGAACCAGGCTCAGGGTGGGCGGCCATCTGCCTCGAGGGGTTGGGGTAATTGGAAAGAGGAGAGAGAAAAGAACAGCAGACAACAAAAAATGACAGCAACAAGCAGCAAAAACCCTGGACAAGTTGGTAGAACTGCAGACTGTAAACCTGCAGATCTGAGGTTGAGGGTCCTGCAGAAAACTGAAATGAGAGGAGGAAACTCAAACTACAGGAGAGCGAAGAAAAAAAGTGTCGAGTCACATTTAATTTTGGATTTCAGAGCAAAGACGTCAGAATAGTTAAAATGATCCGTACACCTTAGCTAATCCAGTTTTTTTATATTTAAACTTTTGTCATGTTTTAAAGACACATTTTTACGACTAAAGACATGAGATATTTCTAATTTCAGGGTGTTTTGTGTCAGCACCTGCAGTGCGTCAACAGTTTGTCTTTTATTACACAGAGCGCCAGCATCATGTTACACACAGCCGTTGTCATTGTAATCTCGCTTTGTTCTGAACAACATGTATTAGAACAGATTTTCAATTTGTGAATTAAGAGTTGAAAACTTTCAATGGGATTTAAGTGTTGCCTTTCTTTCTTGAGCAGTTTATTAAGTTTATTGGTGACTTATACTCTTTACGTTATTTTACTACAGGACAGTCTGTAAATATACAGAACAGGAGAAACGCAACTTTCTGCTCTTACTTTATTAAATAAAATAGCAAACAAGCTACCATAATGCAGATGGTCAGTTTCATTCTGTGAGTCACTTTAAGCCTGGAAAATAATAATTTTATGACCGTGTAGATCTTTTAACAGGAAACCTTGAAGTTGTGACACATACTGCGCATACGTTCATTCATGATGATGTTGACATTCACAAAAAAAGAGCAAAAAGACGTTTCCACCATATCAACCCTCACTACAACCAACATCACCTTCTCTCTTACTGTGCATTAGAGTTTGTTCTTTTACACATTTCCAACTTGAACAATGCAAAGGATGCAAAAAAACAAAAAAACAAATGTAACAAGATCCTCTGTGGGAACTTGCTGGATGCACATGTACAGTTTGTTCTTTTACACTTTTGTGTTCTCAATATTTGTTTTGCTTGTGTAACATGATGCCTGTTCTCTTTACTAATTGAGTGTATTTTTAATGTGCAACCTGTAGACCTCTTAGAAAGCCGGATTAGCTAAAGCTTTAAGGTGTACGGATCATTTTAATTATTCTGATGTCTTTGGAGCTTTGAAACCCAAAATTAAATGTGACCCAGCACAACACGGGTCATGTCCAGAGTCGTGTTTCCAGAACAAAGGACTTATCTTTATTTGAGCAGAATAAAGATTTTAAATTGCCTCTCATTTGATTCCTGTGCCTGTGCAGACTCTATAAATATCGTGACAAACGTTTTCAGAGTCAGAGACGACATTTGGAGTCGAGATGAAGATTCTTGCCGTGTTTCTGCTGACTGTGTTGGGCTGTGGCCTGGCTGAAGGGGAGCATGTGTCGAAATGTGAACTGAGGCACCTACTGAAAATGGAAATGGAAAACCCGGAAATGAAGGCGAAGATGAAAGTGTCGAATGTGGACGATGTATTGGCCAAGAGTAGGTACCAGTTGTTGATTTTACATGACAAACACTGAAAAGAAAGATTAGAAGTCAGACAGAGGGGTCATCTTCCTCTCTGTATCTGTGTGACGATTTCTTTCTCTAAAAGGAGTTTTTCCTCTCCACTGTCTCCTGGTACTGTGTTTGCTCAAAGGGGGGGTTTCTCACTTTATTTCTGGGTCTTACAGTACCTTGAGATTGTTGAGTTTGGGTTTGGCACAGTATGGCAGATCCAGCTAATTAAAGAAAATCTACCCAGACGTTGTGGAAGTGTGGACTTTGACATGTGCAGAGAATTTGTAAGTGGTTTATTTCTCTCTTCGCTCCTGCCTTCAGTTGTGTGTAACACAGAAGTGGCCACAGGATTTAACACCAGCGCACTGAAGGAAGTGGCTCACGGGAAGCAAGACAATGGGCACCAAGGAGGCCATTCAGGCCCAAACATGCCCCATTCTCGAGGGCGACGAAACAGCATGAACCCTGCTCATCACAACCCTCCTCAGCCTCCTCAGTCCTGCACTCTTTATGGTGTTTTCCAGCTGCCCAGTCATCTGGCCTGTAACAACGGTGAAACTCCGTCGTCAAATATCTGTGGGATACCCTGCAGCAGTGAGTTGACCTTTGTTTCATATCTACTGTACAAGTCATTGTCACTGGGCCTCATGTAAGAACATATTTGTTTTCTCTTCCTTTTTAACATGAGCGCTCCAGGTCCGATTCAAGTTCATTTGTCAAGAATTGCTGGTTTCAGACTGATACTCATAGACGTCTGGGTCGAGTTTAGACACTAAAAGAACATGTAAGGTTTAGTAAAAATGAATGTTTGTCTTAATTATTGCTTAATTTCTTCAAATGATGTTCGTCAGATGACATGCGTCACATGAAAGGTTATAAAAACAGCAACAGACAGTTTTTTCACTGGACTCAGACTCTGCTTTGGTGTGAGAAATGCCCATTGTCTGAAACTGAAATGGCAGCAAACTGTGTTGTTTTGTTTCCAGAGTTGCATGATGAGTTCTTACAGGATGACATCAGTTGCCTGTTGAAGACCTCCTGCAGTCTTGGGTAAGTTTAACACAGTCTAAAAAAAAACTGTAGAAAATTTAAGAATGCTGCAGTTGTGGTCACATTTAAACCCAAATGTCACCGTGGCTGTTTCGCATTTTTTAGGTTTAGTCCATAGTTAACAGTCAGAGAGGAAACAAGGACAAAAAGAAGTAAACTGTGATCAAAGTGTTTTATCTTGTTTGAATGTATTTTTATTTTTTCCACAGTGATCATCTCATGGGAGCGAAGACCTGGCAGGACCAAGGAGGAGTGTAAGTTAATCTGTTAATTTGCTCGTTCTGCTTTTGATAATCTGCCTTTTAAAAATAAAATTATTACAGTCAGTTGACTTAACATTGAACATGTAAAATATTACAAGTTATCATCAACTCTTCTGTTTCTTTACCAGGATGAAGCCCATCATGGAGAAAAAGTGTGAAAATGTGCAAGCCCTTGTGTATTTCTCAGACTGCCCATAACCTTCATTTATTTAGGGTCATTGATATTTAACGTCACTGACCAAGGATCAGTCTGTGATAAGTTACAATAATAAAGTGAAGCATGTTGAACTTGCTGTTGTGTGTTTGTTGTCTGCTCTACAGCACTGTGGACAACGTTTCACGGTGGGACCTAATGGAGGAAATTTAGATTTCTTTTTGTGAAAGACACAGATTCACCCCTGCATCATAAACAGATTCGAACAGGTCAGAGAGAGAGAGCTGTGCGTGAGGTTTACAAGCATTCTTCCACTAACTGCAGGTGAAATGTGTTCTATATACACCACAGACTAAGGATGATCTGTATCTGCTGGATCTGTAAACAGGCTCTTGTCTGTGTGTTTCAGAGTAATTCTGCCCTCTGCTGTGCAAAATTAATTAACACATCACATTTTTAAATACGTCACATGCATTTTATCATTATTGAAGAGAAAACACGTTAACACACTCCTCCTTCTTCTCTTTCGGCTTTTCCCATCAGGGGTCGCCACAGCAAATCATCCTTTTCCACCTCACTCTATCATGAACATCTTCTACCAGCCAACCTCATGTCCTCTGTTATAACATCCATATATCTCCTCTTTGGCCGTCCTCTTGTCCTCCTGCCTGGCAGCTCCATCTCCAACATCCTTCTACCAATATATTCACTATCCCTCCTCTGAACATGTCCAAACCATCTCAGTCTGGCCTCTCTGACTTTGTTGCTAACACAGGCAACGTGAGCCGTCCCTCTGATGTACTCGTTCCTTATTCTGTCTAACCTGGTCACTCCTAAGGAGAACCTCAACATCTTCATCTCTGCTACCTCCATCTCAGCCTCTTGTCTCTTTCTCACTGCTACCGTCTCTAACCCATAGAGCAGAGCTGGTCTCACCACTGTCTTGTACACCTTTCCTTTGAGTCTTGCTGACACTCTTCTGTCACACAACACTCCTGACACTTTCCTCCACCCGCTCCAACCTGCCTGCACTCTCCTCTTCACCTCTTTTCCACACTCTCCATCACACTGAACTGTTGACCCCAAGTACTTAAACTCCTGCACCTTCTTCACCTCAGCCCCCTGTAACCTAACGCTTCTACCTTGATACCTCTCGTTCAGACACATGTATTCTGTTTTACTACGACACACTGGTAAAAATAATTATGCTAGATTATTAGATCTGCAAATCACAGACTTCCTGCCAGACACTAAGCAGGATGTACACAAAGCATCATAATCGGCTTCACACACACCTGGTGAATTTCTTCACTAGATGTTTCCTTGTTACCAAACAGTTGCGTCTTCATCGGTCCATCAAGATTCCTGAAATGTCTGCATGACACTTCCCTCACTGACTACTGTATACAGGTGGGAGATTGATTACCTGACAACCAGGTGAAGCAAAAACAATTAGAGGCTCTATTGCGAGTTGAGTTCAAAGTTCATAAAGAACCAGTCCAGCCTGAACCTCATCACCCTGAGTGGCCCCCTAGTGAACACTGTAAAGTTATTTTTACTTTGTGGACAGCATAATGACCCAGCACCTCCAAATGTAGAACAAAATCAGTTCCCCAAAAATAAAGGTGCTGCAGAGGATGTGCTTACTAAGGCAAGTTCAACCTGCCATAGTTAAAAATATCTTCTCCTGTGGAGATGTACACAATTTATCTGCGTGCAGCACACCTTTGTCTATATTTATGAAGGTGTAGTACTTTTTTTCTTCTGTGTTTTTTTACATTTGCATTAATTTTCAATAAATCCTCAAGATATAACTAACAATAAACCTATTTGTCATTCTGAACAGGAAAAATATTTCATCCTGGAGCCTTTAAGGAATTTTCTTAACATAATAAATATCAATAAATAGATAAACAATTGAAACATGATCAAACTCATTGGAATTTATAATAAAAGTTTTATTATTTTCGTGACACTGGAGAGAGGATTGTCATACCAGTAGAGGGCGATCTAATCCTGCAGCTGTCCATACTTATGGGGCTGCCTCACAGTAGTTTTGCATCTTGGGACAGCAATTTAGTCCATCTTGCACAACCTGGCGGATTCTGCTCTAATGTCCAACGGCTTTTCACGAAGGTTCTTGCAATTTGATTTCAGGTGTTTTACCAATGGCAATGGCATAAAGGTGGTTGGTAGTGAAAGTGAGAATAACAACCTGATAACAACTCCTCCCTCCTCAGGCAACTAGTGAACTTTGAACTAAAAACTACTTGTTCTTAATGTTTTATTTAACACACTGAAAAGGGTAATTGTTTATTCAACAAATGACCTGGTCTAATGACGTCCAGGTCACAAATGATATGGTAACATTACTCTAAAATGTCACCTTACCTTTAATAAATAACTTTTAATAAAGCTTCTGGCTGTGAAGTAAACTGGGTGGACTTGTTTTGATTAGATATTTGTATTGTTTGTGAAAAGTTCAGCAGGTCACATGCTACAACATGAGACCTGAGAAGAGAAGACATGGTTATTCTGCCAAGACACTACCAATTGCAAGACTTTCTTTTAAGAAGTCGTCCGCTAATATTTGATTATAGATCTTTCACTGTTCTACATGTTTAATGTTTAGGATGATGGATGATGGATGATGCCGTAATGAAGAATACTGATAAGAGTCACATAACCGCTCAGGTATGGGTATGGTCATGGTTTTTATTCGGTTGTTTTATAATAACTTCTTCTTTCCTTTTTGTTGGGGGGAAGAACATGTTTTTTTTATGTAACTCCTTAAGGAGTGTCTTATTGATGGTAGACAGAATCCCAGATTTATTTAGCTTAAGTACGTACCTTCTTTTCTTTGTTTCTGTTTGTGTTACCCCCGAAAACCACACCTGCTACAACTTCCAAAGGCAGACACTTTTTGTAGTCACTGTATTTATTTACGTTCTTGGAAGTGGACATTTGTGGTCTGAATGAATATCTACATACTGAAGTTTTGTTACTGAGTTTTGTTATTAAACCATGTTTCACCTAAAACAAAATTCATAATATACATGTAGTGGATTATTTAGATGGATAGAACTTGTCAGAGCTATGGAGTTAATTAGGTAGATAATTAGGAACCATGATTAAAATCACCTTGAAAGTTTTCCACAGATCATCTTTACTGTTACAGTAGTTTAATTTCTTCATCAGACCTTTATGTTGAAAATAGGTTGACAATGGTGTAGAATTATAGACATGCAAAGCAACAAACCCAATATGATTCACTTCATTATTGTCACAAATCACTGGCTGCATATTTGAGAGAATAGTAAATGCTCAGTGGCTGGTTAGGGCACTAGTTTGGTGGTGCTGGGCATCCGACAAAGTAGTCTGTGGCTTTGATTCTTCTGCAGTCTCTGTCAAAGATGAGATGGAGCCTACAAACAAACAGAAACAAATTCAGCATTATTGAGGTAGTCAAATGTCATTTGTCAAGTCACTTGTATAAATAGTAAAACTTACATTTTCATCAAATTCCGAATGAAGTCTGAACTGGGGGCACCTGGGCCACTGGGGCCGCCTGAGCCACTGGGGCCGCCTGGGCCACTGGGGCTGCCTGGGCCACTGGGGCCGCCTGAGCCACTGGGGCCGGTGGAGCCACTGACACTGTGGAAAGATATAAAACGTTAAATATGTGAAATCAGGGTATTAGCTTAGGACTGAAAAAAACTTAACATGCATCAAATCTGCTGATTGTGGTTTGACTGGAAGTGCAGCATTCCTGAAGGATTCATATAACAACAGCAGCAGCAGAACTCAAAATGTCTTTCTGTTCCTCAACTTACACTTTCACTGTGCAGAATGGTACAAGTGCAGAGTCCGACATCCCAACACAGTTTTCAGTGATGCAGAAACATCCAGAGCTCCAGAACAGGCAGAATAAGACTAAGACTGAGCTTTTCAGTGAGGGTTGGGAGGCACCTTATGCTTAGTCGTTAAAATTAGGAAATTAACTATATATATGTGTTTATAACTTCTGTGTCTGGGGAGAATCTGAACCAAATTATGATTTTGATTTTTTTTATAGTTTGAGATTTTTTCATGTGAACTTACCCACTGGTGAAGAATTTCACCAGGCAACTGATGTCGTCACTGATGTCATCGTCAAGCAAATCTGAAAAGACAAGTTTTCTGGTTTAAGGTGAATATGCAAGTTAAAACTATTTTAACCTCAGTGACAGTCCAGGTGATGAAAACGACATGCAAAAGACTCTCACTGCTGCAGGGTATTCCACAGATGTTGTCTGTCGTGTGTACGCTGTCGTCGCAGGCAATCCGGCTGCCCAGCTGGAAAATACCATAGAGCATCCACGGCTCTGGAGGAGAAGCCAAAAAAGTTCCATTGTGTCGTTCCTCCCAAGAATGGGGGAGGCCCTTGCCACGGTGCTCATGGTCTTCCTGCCCGGCAGCCAGCTCTTTTACTGCACTGGTGTTAAAACCTGATGACTTCTCCGCGTGACACACAACTGAGGGCAAGACAGAAAGAAACTGTCAAGTGACAAATCTTCTCCAAATGTCACGTTTCATCTTGGGGCAGACATGGTTTCAGTTTCTATTAACTGTCCCTGTGGAACTCCTTAGTTTGATGAACCCGATCCCAAACCCAATTTTGACATTAGTGTCACCTTTATAAAAAATGTCAGATGTAAGAATGTTAAAGACCTGAACAGGTCTCATGTTCAGACCCAAGCTAGCAATGTTTGGATCCAGCGTTGTCATGCTGCTTTTTGTACATGTTGTAAAAGCTGATAAACTCAAGTGTTTAAATTTTATCTGAAACATATGTACATTATGCAAAATATTTTATCTTCACATTATTGAGTACTGGTGGTTGTTCATGGTGATTGTAATGATCTAGTTCATTTTATTTATTACTGGGGCACCATGTTTTGTGTTTAAGTCTAGATATTTTGGCCCAATTATGATAAAAATAATCACCTATTTTTTCTGTAGATGCATTTACAGTTATTTTTATAGCACATTGTTTAATGCCGTATGAACTTTTTATGCACATTGCACACTCGTCCTTTTTCGAGAAACAGCATATTGAAAATAAAACACAGAGAAACAAGTGCATGCATTCTTTCTTTGGATTATACCTCCAATATATCTTTTAGCTACACAAATGACAAATCATCTTTTAACAGCTGATTAGCCTCTTCTCTTAGTATTTAGTATGAATGGATTACCAAAGACTCCTATCTAACTGGGAAATAGATTTTCTTTAGTAGGCATCAGCGTACCTATCATAAAAGTAATAACTACTACTTACACCTGGCCACTAAGTCGTCCCCGCTCAGGACCCTGCGTCTTCCTGACACAGTCAGCTGGCTGGTTGCAGTTTTCAGCTGGTTCCTTAGGTCACATTTCGCCACAATCACCCCTTCAGCCAGACTGCAGCCCAGCACCGCCAGCACAAACACCACAAGTACCTTCATCTTGATTCCAACTATCTCCTCTGACACTGAAAACGTGGCTTGACATTTATACTGTCTGCACATCAGGGATGAAAATCTTTTGTTCATCTCCGGTAAAGGCCACTCCTTTGGTTCTCAGAAATAGAATGTTGAACGTGAGGAATGCTATGTCACATCTCCTGTTTGAAGATGTGGTACAGCAGGTTTATGAGCCCTGCAAAGATCACAGCATGAAGAAAATATAATCTTTTAGTATTTTGCTTTCGTTGTGTTGAAAAGACAAGTGAACAATGAGAGTAAAAATTCAAGAGATAACAACTGATCTTGTTGTATATCCATGAGACATTTTGGTTTCGAATTAATGACAGCAGTCTGACCTGAATGCACCCAGTATGCACGACTTGTGTGCTTGTTTCTCCAGCATGAGAACGCTTTAATTTACACATGCTCATAAAATAATAAGTATTCATAATTATTGCTGCCAAGTACAGATCTTTTTTTTATTTTTAGCGACAACATCTATTACTTATCTGACAAATAGGCAACAACTAATGCAACATGAAATGCAACTAAAGCTACAGAAAAGAAATAGAAAATAGAAAAATAGAAATGCAAAGCGATGCAGAGTGAATCAGTGAGTAGGTGATGGCCTGCAGCTCTACTTCTGTTACTCATTAGTCAGGAAGTTTCATGAAGATCAGGCTCAGTCTAATTAATTAATAAATACATAATAATACATTCATCATGTGCACATACACAGTAACGCTTAATTAAACAATCACAAATATTGTTAAAAATTTAGGCTTTTACAGCTCATAAAAAGTTCACCAGCTTCATACTATATTGCTTTTCATTCCAGTAAGCTACCGGGAAGCAGCCTTTTTAGTAGGTATGAGGAACCTTTTAAAGCAATCTCTCCTGTGATCTTATGACATTGGTATGAGCTCTGGACTAAACAAGAATGCAGCCTAAATTGTAGGCCTCATAGATTCGCAGATTCTGAGCTAGGACACGTCTGTCACTCTGTGTTTGTCTCATCCTGGTTTGAAGTGTTTCAAATACAGATAACATTTTAGTATATCAGTGTAAGTAAATATAAATCGTACATTTAAATTATAGGACATCTGAAACTCAAAATTGAAATCTGCTGGAGATCCATTAGGTAGATTAGAGGTTAGAGCTTTTGAAAAAGTAAATGAAGCCAGGAAATGGTTTGTTTTAGGTTGTTTGCCAGTGGAAGAACTGCTTTTGCTAACTGGACAATCGAGGTACCACCACAAACTCTTGTGGGTCATACAGTGAAACTTGCATTATACACACAACACAGCAACAAGTGCAAAATGCTTCACTTTATTATTATGAAACGACCATTCGAGGTTGATTCTACCAGTGGCATCTATTGCACTACATGTAAATGATGTTATTAGCAATTTTGGAAATATACAGAGTAAGTTTGATCTTTGCACTCCTTCTTAAAGATCTGCCTGTACCTGCAAATAAATAGAAAAGACCAATATTACTTAAGGCATTTTACATTTGTTCCAAAGTAAATGGAACAAATGAATAAACAGAAATAACTTACATTGTTCTCAACTCTTCCCCAAAGCCATCTTGACTGTGGAGATACATAGAAAATTATATTTAGCACATGTTCCAACAACCAGTTCACCTTTAAACAATCTAAAGTACATCACACAGCAAATATGGATTTTTTTAACAGTGTTAAAAACAACACAAAGTAGAATCACTAATGTTTTCAAAGTGTTGCTTTTACTTGTCCAGCTGCAGTTTAGCGCCTCAGTGAGGCACAACGTGAGTAAGGTCAGGGTGAAGGAATCAGTGATTAAATATGTGGTGGAATCCCTACAACCCAAAAGTTCAGGAAAAGCTCATGGTTTCATTTACTGAGGACAGTGTAATGCTCCTTTAGTAATAGATTTAAAATCAATATGTCTTTGAAAAAGCAAAAAGCTTACAGAAAGAAAAAAAAAACAGAAATTAAACCTGCACTTTTCAGCCAGGTTAAGATCTATCTTATGTTTAGTGGTGGTAAAGCAAATTAAAAATGAACTTACTTGTTGGTGATGATGCTCAACAGACAATCAATGTCATCACTTAGTTCGTTATCAGTCAGTTCTGAATGAAAAATGATTTAACATTTATAGTATTAGTAAAATGTTTTGTATACTGATGAAACTACATTGAAATATTTGGAAAGAACATGAAGCAGTTCTGGCTGTATGTCTAGTTGTCCTTGGACAAGACACTGACATCCCCTAGTAGCACTGTCATCTGCTGCAGCTGTACAAAAAACAATAATTTCCCAATAAAGTAAGTATGTTACTACATCTGGTGAAAAAGATCACTGCTAGTGCATCAAAAAATCTTTAGGATAATGTGAGAATGTCTGTACATCAGCTAAACTCTGGAGAAGTTGGGTGATTCTAGGGGACAATGAATGAAGACACACAACAGAACGGCTTCAAAAAAACTAAATCCACATTTTGACCCAGTCAGAGCTCAGACCTCAACCCAGTGGAGATGCTATGGTACGACTTGAAGAGAGCCACACATGAAATGTCCAAAGAATATGACAGAACTGAGCCACAGGTACAGAAGGCGCCTGGTTGGAGGTCAACTAGTCATTAGGTCAAAGGGTTCACATACTTTTTCTACTCTCTCTGTGAGGGTTTTACAGTTGTCCTCAATAGACATAAAAGATCAGAATTAGTTTGTGTTATTATTTTAGGCACTTAATATTTGTTAATACACTTGACTTAGATAAAGATCAGATCACATTATATATATATATAATAATAATTATTATATTATTATAATAATTAATGCAGAAAATCAAGGGGAAGACTCTGGTATGTTTATAACTAACTTTTTGGTCTTTGTATACTAGAATTTAAAACTTTGGGCCTTGATGCAGACACTTTGACCTTAGGTGCTTTCCTACATCATTCAGCTTTGCCTTGTACCTCGTATCCCTCTAGTAACCTGGTTCTGTAAAAAGCGTGTCTGGGTCGGGTCGGGGATCAGAAAGTCAACATGGGATCATGATACAAAAACATGCAAAACATGCTCCGTGACTTGGCCTCATCTAGTGTTTTTTATTTTATGTGAACTGCTCTGGGCTTCAGGTTCTACTGAGCTGTGTGTTACACTTCATTGCTGTAATCCACTGGCCAAAAGTAAAAGTTTAATCTGCATTCACTCCGCACACACCTTTACCAACCATGATGATGGCAAATCAACACAAATGAAACTGAAACTCACTGCTGCAGTTTATCCCACAGATATTGGCTGAGGGAGCGCCATCAATGCAGGCCAGCAAATTGCTGAACTGGAAAACACCATAGTAAGTCTCAGTCGTATCACTATCTTGTGGAGATCGGCGGATCCTAGGTTGAGGAGTAGACTTAGTGAACCACAAGACTGGGTTTGTGATGGGGGGTTTAGGCTTCGTCGTGGCTTCCGTGGGTTTGGTGGACCGAGGGGTCGGTGAGTTTGTGGGGAGTTTAAGCTTGGTGTCTGGTGTGGGCCCGGGGGCATTCCGTCTATTCCGGGTGTGGTGCTCTCCATGTCCCACATGCTCCTCATTGATCGACTGGTTCACTACACTGGTGTTTAAACCTGACACCAGCTCTGCATAACAGACAACTGAGGGAGAGAAGAGAGAAGAACAAACCAACAAATAATGTTCATAAGTTACATCAGTTGATTCATACTTCCACAGACTTTCTATGTAATAAGTAAATAATTACATAATATGTGTAATTAATATGAATACAATCCCCAGAGCTTGATTTTTAATGGTTTTATGAATCTAATTTCTTCTGCAAAAATGATCAAGACCTACGATAAAAGGCAGATCGGCATTGACCATGATGTCTCAGCTGGTTTTAATTTGTGGCTGCTTTGGGTCATCATGGAAGAAGTGTGACACAAGCCATGATCGACAAACTGCATCATATCATCACACAGTCACTGGCCAATCAATCATCAGTGCTCTCTTCAAACCAGTAAATCACTTCACGTGCAATAAACTGATCAAATGTTTGTTTGTTTTTATTTGAGAAATTTCCCACGAACATCTTTTAGTTTCTTTTACGTTTCTTTTTCTGTATTTTTACAACAGTATTTGCAGTGTTTACCTTTTCTGAGATATTTGGAGCTTTTCTAATTTTGGGTGATATTTGTTTAAACACTGTGTCATACTGCACAAATATGTCAAATTTTAAAGTTTAGATCACTGGGCTCAGAAAAACCTTCACACAAGAATACAGTGAAGCTTACTTAGAATTCCAAAAAGTTCAGCAGCGTTTCTTATCTCCAGTAAAATTACCTTAGTAGAAAATAACACAAGTAATTCTGTCAAACATGCCAACGCTTAAAATGTAAATAATCTGTAAATGACACAGGATTATTAGTTTGACCACAAGTTGTGTTCTTTGAGGGAATAATTTGGCTTTGTTGCATATTCTTAATGGTCTGTTAGTTTTAAAACATTTTGCAAATAAAATGCATCATTTTGACGTCATCTCCTGTTTCAGCCTCTGTGTTATTGGTTTTAAAAACTTTGGACACAAGTAAAGTACAAGTAAAAACTAAAACCGCCAGGTAGATTTAACATCATGACTGAGTGGTGCAAATGCATGACACACTTCCACATTTAACATTGTGACTTCCACACACCTTTATAACATCTATACCCAATTACAGACATCAACATATATACAAATACACTGTGCATAAATTTAGGCAACTTTAACTTTAACATATCAGAGAAACAACTTAGCAGCTCAGAGACCAAGGAGATTTATTTAGTGCTACATATCCAGTCCTACAATTCCAACGCATATAATAGGGGGGCTTCAAATTTTTTTATTTAGGTAACACCCAGTACTCACGCTTGACCACTAAGTTGTCCCAAGTCGATCCATTCTGGCTTGTCATCAGGTTATTAAACGCTTCCACTAGCTGGTCCCTTAGTTGACATTTTGACACAATCATCCCTTCAGCCAGACTGCAGCCCAGCACAGCCAGAAGAAGCGACAGCAAAACCTTCATCTTGACTCCAACTATCATCTATGACCATGTGAAAAGATATATATACATGGAAACACTGCCTGCTGACACTCTGGTTACAAATCAGAAAAGACTTTTGTTCTGCTAAGATAATAGATACTCCCTCGAGGCCTCGAAACTGGGTTCTGCAAACCCAGCATTATTACATACTGCTGGGTTTGTGAACTCTATGTAGGCCAGTCTTCGAAAAATGATCCATCTACCAGGAAAACATCTTTTCATATTTACAGGTTACGCCTCCATCCTGTCCTGGGAAGACAAAGGCATTAGACTGATATGAATGCAGCAGCAGTGAATACAGGGTGTGTTAAATGTGGATCCCTTGGCTTACTTAGTACAGTATCATGTTAAACCCAACAAAAGAAAGGACAACATGAAAGCTGAGCTGAAGAAACCTAAACACTTCCTACCAAAGTAAAATGTTTTATGCGTAGAGGAAAGACGTCATCGCAGAAAAAGTAAGAGAAGGTGAAGTTGTGCTTTGCTTTAAGAGGCAACCCCGGTGTGTCACAGAAAGCAGTACAGCTAATTACTGTAGAACTCAGCACAGTCATCGAAATAACATTTTAAATTATGTTTTGAAGTACTTACAAATCCAGTAGGTTCTTATTTCCTGCTTTCTTACTCTCTTTGCAACGTATCAGATGAATGTTTGTTACATGTGGTTCAAAATGTGGCTCCGTAACTTTCAGTTGTTTTTTTTTAACTGTGTCACTGACATTAATTTATTTTTCTTGTTTCACACAAAATTTTAAATCTAATAGAAAATGTTTGTGATCACAAGCTCTGCAGAATCAGACGGCCGTGTCTGGAGCTACTGCAGCTGACAGCAGGAGCCTGAGGTTCAGGTCAGGTAGGTAGGCTTAGGTGAATCTTTATTGAACCTCTGACGGGGAAATTCAGGTGACACAGGAGTAGAGTAACCAAATCAAAGACATCAGAATATATAATTATATATATATAGTTTATACTGGACTGCCTGCTGCCTACATAGCATGTAATCACCCGTATGAGGATGGGTTCCCTGTTGAGTCTGGTTTCTCTCAAGGTTTCTTCCTGTTGCCTTCTCAGGGAGTTTTTCTTGCCACTGTCGCCCTCGGCTTGCTCATCAGGGACAATCTGACTATTATGATTCTTACTCATTCACTGTTCATGTACTGTTCTTTGGTTGAGTAAAGCTGCTTTGTGACAATGTCAATTGTAAAAAGCACTCTACAAATAAAATTGAATTGAATTGAATTGAATCAAAACAGAATAGGTTTATACATTTAGCTTTATTTTTCTCTGTTAGGCCCTTTTCTTTAAAACACAGCCGTGTGTGATTCTGAAAGCTGCTGCATGACCCAACTTTATTTACCAACTGAAGAAAACATGTGCATGGTGAACAGGTGTGGACTCAATCATACAACTAAATATTATTTATCTGAGACATTAACTTTATTTTCTTTTTACATTATAGAGACAGTAGAGACAGTTAACACTCAAAAGAACAACATGTGAGTACAATATGCTTAACTTTGTTATGAACACAATTCACTAGCTGAATATGAATCCTTTCAGTGATATATATGGCCCTAAATTAATGAAGTTTATGGGCAGTCAAGGACTGGGGCATCGCTGCACTTTGGTTCTAAGATGAATCTGATCCTGCAAATAAAGATAAAAGAGTAAAAGATTTGTTTAATGTTTAGTAATTAACAGGTAGTTCATGCTAAACAGATGCAAATTAGCAAGATTAAGATAGAACTTACATTCTTTGTATCTCTTCATCAGTATCGAAGGCTTTGTGACTGTGGGAAAAATTAATAATGTACTAAATACTGAATATTCAGTCAGAATATAAACAGAAACCAAAGTGATTCACATAATTTAATTTGTGTTTGTCGGACAGAGAGTAAACAAACACTATGTGTGATGCACTTCGGGACAAAACCCAAAAATTCAGCTACTGGTTATCAAGGACAAAACATGTCCCCAGAAGATTTATACTATATATTTATAACATCCCTAGTTTGATGCCAGTTGTATGGTATCTATTCGGTTTGTTCCAGACTGCGTCACCCTTCCTCCATCATCTCAGTCCCCAAAAACCCAACATACACAGGAGTGTTTACTGATTGCTTACTTAGAACCTGTGGTAATGAAGTAATTTGAGTGCTTTGTGCTGTCTTACTAAAATTCATCACTGACACGTCCTTGGACGTCCTACAGAACTAACAGATCTGTACATGATGCTGTGGACTTGGAGCTTCAACTTCACCCTGCAGGATCCTATTTAAGGATTATAGTTCCCCATTCAACAGCATCGTTCCTGTCTCTGTAACAGAATGCGCTCTCTCAGTTCATGTGGGATTGTCCCCCTGCAGACGAATCTAAGATTTCCTGAATGACAGGAAGCAGCCTCCTCCCAAGGGGATAAGTCTGTTTGGTGAGTAGGTGACCATCTTGAGACTAATTGCAAACAAAACAATTTCAATCGCAATGCTGTAAAACAATTGAGATGTTTGTGGACTTCGGGAAGAGCTTAGGACCAGATGCCCCTCTCACTCTATGTGGCCTTCCATTTCCTGGGGACTGTGAAAACCAGTACCTCCAATGGGACCAGAACACGAGGGGACCTGAATGACTCTAGAACCTTGAAACACGGAGCAGGGACTCTGTCTGAAGCCTCCCTTTACAAACAGAAACCTTTTGAAAACACTGTCCACCAGTTAGAGGTTGAAGTTCAAAAGCTCGCACCACACAAACAAGTTTCTTCTGATCGCTGTGGGCCTGGTCCCCCACTTACACATCACATTAGTGCAATTTGGTGAAAATTCAAAAATGTTAGCATTATTAAATATTGTGATATTGAAACTTACAGTCAAATTTGAGTAAATCTTTGTCAGAAAGAATTAAAACTAGGAAATTTAACAACAAAATTCTATTTATATTATATTTCAAGCTGTTTGTAGGACAACTAAACAAGGTAAAGAGAAAGTAAATCAGGGTACAATAAACTTTGAAAATAATAAACTGTGGAACTGTTGTCTGGTAAAAAAAATTACTTACAAAAATGTGATGAGGATCTTCAACAAGCAGATGATATCATCACGTATGTCACTGTCAATGAAGTCTGGAGCAAGAAAAGGGAAAGGAAAGGAGAGTACAATGTATTTCTCGTTAGACATCACTGAAGTAATTGATCAGTACTGAGCCAGATGTTTTCTTTATTGTGTGCTTCACTGGTTTATGTCGACCCGCTAGTCCTACAGTAGGCACAGTCTTGCTTCTTCTTCCAGGTTTTGGTCTGATTTCTCTCTTGTGGCTTTCTGGTCTTTGTTTCTCTGAACTCCCCTCTGCAGTGGTTCGATCCATTAATCACTTGCTCCAGATTTTCACCTGTGCTCTGGCCTATTTCACCTGCCTGTTCTAAGTTTGCCTGTTAGTCAGACTGGTTGTTTCAGCTCTGCAAACCTGGTTACTCCCTCATGACCTGTTGTGAACTAACCTGTCCTTCTCTAACCAGCATCTCTTCATCACCCTTTCTGACTTACCTTTTCTTTACTTCTTGAGCTGTGCTTTGGAATCTGGATTTTTGAGTGTGTACTTTGAACCATGGTTGCTCTGTGGATTTGGCCTTGTGAAGTGTTTTTGTCTTTGGATGGAGGACTTATTAATGATTTGGCACGGTGTGAGTGACTGTGGACGGTTTGTGGATTCTGGGATCATCCTTGTGGTCAGCCATCTTCTCCCCAATCTGCTCTGCCATCTTCTCGCTCACCTCTCAGACCTCACCTGTCTCCTAGGCCTCTCCACTCACCTACCTCACTTTGCCAATTACAATAAATACTTTAATCCTTTCAATACAAAGCTCTGGTGCTTTTCTGGGTCCAGGCCTATGTATTGGCAGGAATCTGCTGATATTATACAAGTAATTAAAACAAGTAAAAACAAAGTTACCTTTTCCAATCAGAACTGCATTTTTATTTTTTTATTTACCACAGTTCCTGTTACATTCAACATCATAGCACTGCTTTTGTGCAATTAATATTTGCCTGTATCAGTACAAAAGTTTAGACTATAGAAATGGCTACCATGCTACACCTTGAGAGTTGGCATGTTTTGTTTTTTGGGGGGCTCAATAAAGTTTTAACAACAACAACATGTAGATTTAAACAATTTCCCTCTGGGATTAATAAGGTTTTTTGAATCTTGAATTTAAAACAAAATGAAATTGAATCTCACCCCTGCAGTGCACCCCACAGAAGTTGAGTGACGGAGTTACACCGTCGCTGCAGACCACGTAATTGCTGAACTGGAAAATGCCCCAGAACGTCTCATCGTCATCTCCTGGTGGAGGAAGGGTGGATGGTATAGGTGTACTGGCCGGCGGAGGATTGTTGACATTGCGTTGAAACCTACCATCAGTCACAGAGGTCTGCATCTTCACTGCGCTGGTGTTGAAAGCTGTGGCTTGATATGCGTGACACACAACTAAAAGCAGCAGAAAAAGAGGAAATGACAAATCATCCTCAGATGATCCAAACGTTTTGATCCACACTCAAACTTCTGTAAATATTTGTTTGCTGTTACTATTCATGCTCCCCAGAGGATGATCCCTCACCAGTCTTCTTCCTGTAGCTCCTTCATCTAATGCCACCATCAGCCCAAAACATAAACTTGGATGAACCCAATGCATTTGGGACATTATGCGAGTTTGACTCTTGGGCCAACTTCACCTTCCCTTTTTTTTTTTTTTTTTTTTTTTTTACTTGATTTATACTTAAATCCCAAAACTTTGCACCTACAAACAAGAATTGTTATCGTTGTGAATCTGCACGTCACCCCTTTAGACATTGTTGCACCAAAATTAGAAACATTTACAGCAGCAGCTTTGAAATATGACGGTGGAGTCTTGAGCTGAATACTGGAATCACAGAAACCTGCTGACATATTAAAATGTTTAGTAGGTCTTATACTTACATACATCTTCAGTCCTTCACAATCGATGTTTGTGACAACACTAAACACAAAGTAAGCCGTTAAGGCAGATGGAGCTGTTATTAGTATTAGAAGAAACTAAGCTTTGATCATGCATCCTAATTTAAAAGATAATGGAAATTAATTTATTGTCCTTGTTCTTTTTCATCGTCGGTAGGTGTTAGTGTTTTAGAAGTTAAAAACCAGATGGCCTACTCACGCTTGGCCAGTACAGTTTCCCCACTTAGTGCTTGCTTTTCCTTCGGTGGCAGGTTATCAATCTCAGTTTTCAGCTGTCGCTTCAGTTCACATTCTGAAATAATCTCCGCTTCAGCCCGATTGGAGGCCGGCACAGCCAGGAGAAACACCAGAAGAACCTTCATCTTGACTTCAACTATCGTCTCTGACTTTGTAAACATACGTGTCATGACATTTATACTGTCTGAAGAGCCACAGCTAACAAATCAGAGATGACACAGATCTTTTGTCTTGCTCAGATAAAGGGTCCCCTGGCTCCAGGAAAATAGAGCTGTGGAAGTGAACAATATTGTGTCACATCTCATGTTTAGCTTTGTGTTTCTGAGGTAAAAAGAGGTCAGGGTAGAAAAAAAACATTCTATTTACCTGAAAATATCCTTTCATAGTTACAGGTTACACTTTTCATTTTTACTGTCATAGTCACAGTAAACTAACAGTGAAACCAGTTTGAAAATGTTCCTCGAGTCCCCGGAAGGCATTAAAAATAGGGTTTAGGTGTCAGCACTGGCAGTTTGGCAGTGAATACAGTGTTAAATATGATGTCGACCACAGATATCATGTTAAAACCACCAGCAAAACAGCAACATGTAAACTAAGCAGAATAAACCTACAGTATTATGTTAGTTTCAGTAAAAATGCACGAAAAAGTTTAAATTTTCAATTTACACTTGACTTTTTACATACACTTTTTTCAAGGGCTCTTGTAAGTCTTTACACTGGTTCAATGAGCACAGCAACAACTCACACAGGAAGTTGAAAGATCAGAGGAAAGTGTAGGAGAAACTGCAGATCTCTCATCTCAAAGTTTACTTATCATGACAGCACAGTGAGCCAATAGTTGACTTGGCAGTTCACAGGACGTGATGGTCATGTTGGTGTAAATGTCTTTACATCAACCTATTTACTGTGTGTTGTTGTTTTGGGTGTTAATTAAAGTAATGGCTCAATCAGTCGATCTGATGTGATGAGAGGTGTTTTATATACAGTATTTGAGCTGGTTGTGTAAAGAAACAACGGTACAACAGTGTGCCCAAGTTCAATTCAAGTTCTATGGCACTAATGATCTTTACCATCAAAACCCTCTTTGTCAGATCCTGGATTCAGACATGACATTAAGTAGATGCAGTTCATCATTGTTTTGATCTCTTTATCTGACTTGTTAATAGAAATGCGGCCAATCATCTTTACTTTTAATTTAGATTTTAGATTTAGTCAATTCAGTTGCTATTTTTTTTTTTAGCAATTAAATATATTTAGATATCAGGTCTATTTTTTAAACATGTTTTGATTTATAATGGTCATATCAGTGACCTTTGATTGATTGTTTCAGATTTAATAAATGCAGCACAGAGAAAAGGCATTGTGACTATTCTCTTACTAGAATAGTAAGAGAATAGTCTTACTATTTGCAGTTTTCAAATGCAGAAGAGGACCCATTCTCATTAGATAAAAATTAGAAAAACATCCAGCATCCAGGTCGCAACAATTAATTTGCTTGATTATTTCTCCAAGGCATTTGCTGGGTGATAAAACTCTCGTTATCACTCATCTGTTTTTTTAGTTTAACACGATTTTGTGTGCATTAGAACAACAAATCCTTCAGGGGGTCCTCTCCTTAACCTCTTGACTCGTTATCATAAATTCCTCCTGACCCTTAAGATAGGTTCACACTGATTTGAATAGATGGTACACAGTCATGTTCTAATGTTCTAAAAATGACTAAATGTTCTCACTACCTATGTTGTTGAAATACTTGTTGTTCAGTTTATTCTGACATTTTTCATGGCAGCTGTAGCAAAAGACATTAAGGACAAATTGACTGTAGAACATCAACTGGCTGATTCACTTCAGGCTGTTTTCAGAGCCCATGATGCTGAAGAAAGTGCATCTAGGGATGTCCTCTTCAGTTATCAAAGGTTATCACCACAGTTAGGTGTTTCTGTGTAGCCCTTACACCACCTGCTAGTCAGCTCAGTATGTTGTTATCGTGGATCAGTATGCCACTATCATTTCATTTTCATTGTCATCACTGTCTTTGTCATAATAACTATTCAATTCAATTCAATTCAATTTTATTTGTAGAGTGCTTTTTACAATTGACATTGTCACAAAGCAGCTTTACACAACCAAAGAACAGTACATGAACAGTGAATGTGTATGAATAATCAGATTGTCTCTAAAGGTTAAATCCCAGAAAGGGGTTGGTGAAGTTCAGCCAACCAACTCATTGTTCAAGCTCTGGTCATGTCTCAGCTTGACTACTACAGTGTCTTACTGACGAGGTTTCCAGCTGCACCATCAAACCCCCCCTCTTACCTACAAAGTGGTTAACTCAACACCTACCTAGCTGAACTCCCTCATGGTGACTACTTAGTAAAGTAGTACCAAGTCAACCGTACAGAAAAATATTTATTACAGATTTTAGGTTTTCCCCAATTAAAGACACATTTATGCAGACAAGTGTAACATGCTTCACTTTATTATGCTTATAAATCAGTGGCCTTTGATTTGGCCAAGGAACTTAAGAGGTTAATCTCAGTGATATATATAGTAATAAATGCTTTAAGATAATTTGCATACAGCAAAGTATTCAGAGGCTTGGACATTTCTGCACTCTTCCTCTGAGCTGGGCCTTTTCCTGCAAATAAATAGAAAACAAAATCATCAATTTATAAGTATTTTACATGTCTTTAGCTAAGTACGGACACTGTGTTGATGTGATGATGAACTAAAACATCATCACACAAGAATAGTTTAATTTGGTCTGCTGGTTCACAAGATGCAGATCTTCCACTTCTTCCATTAAATATAATCTTATCATACTCTTCTGTTAATTTATTTTTAATCCAACTGGCTGCACTTTCCTTTAAAACGTATTTCTATGTACTTTCTTTTTGTTTACTGTAATTTGTACGATATCGCCAATACACATTCCAGGTATCTTTAATATCTGTGTCCATATACCTATATTTTTTATCCTAAATCTTGGAACTTATAACTGTAAGTATACAGGTGAAAGTGGTAGTTAAGTCAGAATTATGGAACGTGTTCATAGCAATTCAGTTAATTATGACATTGAAAAAAGGAATCCAGGTAAAGGCAAATAAGAACACTCCTACATTTAATGAGTTGAATGACGTTGTAAATAAATAAATAAAAATCTGTTCTCAAGCGCAAATCGTGGTAATGTCCACATAAATAAATGGACAATCAACTTTGAATATAATACTTTTACACTGTTACTGTGATGTGAAGAAATCAACATTAACATACCCCAAACTGATGACCTCCAGCATGCAGCTAATGTCATCGGTGATGTTATTATCAACCAGTTCTGGAAAGAGAAAACATTAGCTGGTTTAAGGCAAACAGGAAATGCCCCCCCACCCCCCCAAAAAAACTTCCTTGATCCTGCTCTGTCATGCTCTGCACAGCCCTTCAGGTGTTAGTGATTATGAAATAACATGAAATAAGAAGCTGCAAAACATAATCATCAAGGAAATTTGTTTAAATTCGCACTAAAATTTTTAGAAGCAAATATCTTTACAGCTGCCAGGATTTTCTGCGAGTTTGACATCATAGGAGGCATCAACAGCTCATTACACATTAAAATAATGTGTTAAATGGTACTCGTCAAACACCAGTGTCAGCATCATCAGTGAAGTGAAGACTTCAGCATGCTGGACTTCATGACAGAATCACCAAGAATAAGTCGTATCTCAGACTGGCCCATACAAACAAAAGACTAACTTGGGCAAAAGAGCACAGACATTGAAAACTAAAAGACTGCAAGAAGATGTTGTCTAGAGATCAGCCCAAATTTGAGGTCTTCTGATTTGTGGAAGCAGAAGAAATGAGAAGATGCTAGAACAGTGCTTAACACCTTTAGTCAAGCACAGTGGAGGCAGCGTGATGGTCTGGGGTGCTCTGTATAAGTAGGAGATTTGTACACAGTGAAAAGGACCTTGAGGAACGAAAGCTATAGAAATTCACAACTAGAAAACCTAAAGTCTACCAGGCGGTAATTGCTGCAAAAGGTGTTTGTTTGTTAGTTGTTGTTTTTTTGAAAAGTTTGAAGGACATGATCATTTTCGTCAAAATTATTATTTTTAGTCTGAAAATGTCAGCACGTCCTGTTCTTTTGATATATTTCCTATTCCGGCTATTTTCGTGTTTGTTTCCTTGGAAAACAATAATAGCTGAGTGATCCTAAACTTTTTAGCAGTGGTGTGTAATAATTTTGGCAAGCCATTAACCAAATACCTGTTCTGGTGTGATAAGTCAAACTGGCTGTCGAACTGTGGAACTGGTACGTTGGGTGTTTAAGTGAAATACTAGTAAGACCCCACAAATGCACCTGTGGTCAAAACCGAGTAATAAACACCAACTCAGTTGACGCACATCTCTACAGCTGAGAAAATGACATGTAGATCTAAAACAAACACCAACTGAAATTTTAACTCACTGCTGCAGTTCAATCCGCACATATTGGGTGACGGAGTTGCACCATCACTGCAGGCCAGGTTATTGCTGAGCTGGAAAATGCCAAAGAGCATCCCAATGGCACTGGTATTACCATCTTGTGGAGACCACTGTGCTCTTAGGTGGAACGTTGGTGCCTGGCTAGATGGTTTGGGCTCGAAGTGCGATGTGGGCTGACCAGATGGGTTGACCCTGGAGTGTGATGAAGGCGTGCTAGATGGTTTGGGCTCAAAGTGTAGGGATCGTTGAGTGCGTGGGCGGTTGGCTGGTGGCTGGCCAGGTGGTTTGGACTCGGAGTGTGATGAAGGCTGGCCGGATGGTTTGGACTGGTAATTTGATGAAGGCTGGCCGGACGGTTTGGGCTCGAAGTTTGATGAAGGCTGGCCGGACAGTTTGGGCTCGGAGTTTGATGAAGGCAGGCCGGACGGTTTGGACTGGTAATTTGATGAAGGCTGGCCGGACGGTTTGGACTGGTAATTTGATGAAGGCTGGCCGGACGGTTTGGACTGGTAATTTGATGAAGGCTGGCCGGACGGTTTGGACTGGTAATTTGATGAAGGCTGGCCGGACGGTTTGGACTGGTAATTTGATGAAGGCTGGCCGGACGGTTTGGACTGGTAATTTGATGAAGGCTGGCCGGATGGGTTGGGCTCAGCGGGTAGAATGTGTTGGGGCTGGTTGGGTGATGAAGGTTGGATGAGCAATGGAGCCTTATGGGCGTTCCGTCTGTCCCGGGAGGGGCCCCCCTGCTCGCCACTGATCGCCTCCTTTACTGCGCTGGTGAGCAAACCTGACACCAGCCCCGCGTGACAGACAACTGAACCCAGGACAAAAAGGTTTTTTGTTTTTGATCCAGACTCCACAAAACACCTGGCTGATGTTAATTTAGCTTGCTATATATGTATATTTATATGTATGTGTGTGTGTGTGTGTGTGTGTGTATATGTGTGTGTATATATATATATGACTTTTATTATTGTTTAAAATTAAATTGTTTGTTTGTTCAACTAAGACTAGAGCCGATAAAGACTTGCAGGTATTTATCACACAATGGAAAAGTAGAAGATACTTACGTGTGGCCACAAAGTTGTCAGCACTCTGTCCATTCAGCTGCACCGGCAGGTTGTTGATGGCTTCTACCAGCTGGTCTTTGAGTTCACATTTCGACACTGTCCTGCCTTCAGCTAAATTGTAGACCAGCATCACCAGAAGGAACACAGGGAATATCTTCATCTTGACTCTAACTATCGTCTCTGACTCTGAAAACGTATCTGGCCTGATATTTATACTGAATGCAAAGCTACAGATGACAAACATGACAATGAACATCATTTGTTCTTCTCAGAGCACCACTCCCTTGGTTTATAGAAACTCTGGAAATGAACAATGATGAGCCACATCTAACATTTAGTCCTGTGATTCTGAGCTGTAAATGAGTCATGGTGGTAACATGATTTGTCTACCTGAAAGCATCTTTTCATAGAGCTTCATCCTGATAAAAGAGAGTCATGAGACGAAAACTAAATAACCGTCAACATGTTCTGTGTTTTTGATGTTGTGGTTTCTGGACTGTTAAACCTAAGCTCTCCACATCCACCTATTTAGATCCCGTGGGTTTAGTTGTTGAAGTTCTTCTTTTATTAATCCTCTTATATTTTGTCTTCATTTTGTGTCTATGTCTTTTATTGTAAAACACAGAATGCAGGTTATACATAGGCCGATGTTGGAGTTGAGACCCCAGCCTGTGAAGTTTATTTAAAAGCCTAATTATGATAACCCTGTCAATGATTATTTTAAATGCATGCGCACAGCTCTACACTGATGTGTCAGATGATCTGCTCTCCAAAGTACCTGACGAAAGAAGCGTGGCAGCAGAAAGAGGCGATACTCAGTCTTCTTCTCCTAGTGTCTGTAGATTCATTTAATAAAGAGCATAGGTTTGTTTGACAATTAACACAACACCAAGTGCAATATGTTTCACTTTATTAGGGTGACAAATCATTAGCCCCTCATTGAAGAGAATGAATCCATACAGTGATACAGTATTTATGATATTAATTGAATTACAATCATGGGCAAGTAGCAAAGTACAAAGAGGGTTGAACATTTCTGCAACGTGGTTGTAAGATGAGCCTGATCCTGCAAATGGCAGAAAACACATTTGTAAACAGTGTAAACAAAACAAATTTGTAAATTGTGTAAATAAAATTTATCAGCTGATTATGCGAACATGATATAACTTACATTTTGTCTAATTCCTCCCGGCTATCCTCCCCTAAGCCACTGTCACTGTGGAAATACATGAGAAACAAAAAGTTTAAGGCCACACAATACATGACAGATGCTGTTTGCATCAGTTATCAATGATAAAACATGTGGTGTCCTCACAGATGTGTAATTAAGGGGAAAATCATGAAACGGCAGCATCCCTGGTGTGATTCAAATACTAATTTAGATTTGGTGATTGAGCTGGCCAAGCAATCGGAGTATTGCGGCAGCCACCTTCTATCCATGCTGATTGAGGATCTATCATCTGTCATCTAGGCAGCCTATCATGTTTTGATGAGTTCTGTATTGTTGTTCTCCAACTCAAACTTGGATTAATTAGTCCAGAAGACTTGGTTCCACTCATGTAAAGTCCGCTGTTTGTGCATTGTGATCCACTGCAACCTTTTCTTCCAACATTTTTGGCAACTTTGCACATGAGGCCCACTAACCTATGTCTCCCACACCCAGTGTCTTTGCACTTTGGTTTCTCTCTTATTTTATTTAACAATGCCGCCAACTGAGGAGCAGTGAGGCTTCTGTTTCTCAAGGACGATATTCTTAAGTACTTGAATTCTTAAGGAAATGGGAACTTAGCATTTACACAGCGTCTTCTCTCCGGATCGGGTCCAGCTGCAGTATAACTCGAGGGGACTGTTTAAATAAATCTTTAATTTCTTGGCTATTTCTTATGAGAAACTTGCTATTTTAAAATCCATGTACTAACTATTACATTTAACGACAATGTAAAGAAACAAAATCTGTAAATACTAAATCAGTATTTAAGGTTAACTTAGAGTAAAGTCAAGATAGATTAATGTACAAATATATTTAAAAATAAGTAACTGTGTGAATGTTTTATATTTGGTGATTACACTATAAATACATGTATAAAAATAAACCAACCCAACACTGGTGAAGACCTTCAACAGGCAGCTGATGTCGTCTTGTATGAGGTCATCAACCAATTCTGGTTTTTAAATAAAAAACAGTTTGTTGGTTAATGGAGAGTTGAAAATACATCCTTTGACACAAGAGGATGACCTTTACTATGAAGTGCCACAACAGACACCATCCACATGTGGATTTACAGTTGCAACAACATGTAGATAAAACAAAATGAAAGTAAAACCTACTGCTGCAGGCTATCCCACAGATGGTGGGTGACGGGGTTGTGCCATCGCTGCAGACCAAGCGATTGCCGAGCTGGAAGATGCCGTAGAGCGTCCCAAACTTATTGTCCATCTTGTGGAGATCGACGACGCCGTATAAGACGGGTAACTGGTTTGGGTGGTGTGGGCTGAGTGGGTAGCATGGACTGGTTGAGTGGTGCATGGTGGTTCAGTGGTTGAGGTTGTGTTGGGAATGGAAGGTCTTTGATGTTCTGCCTGTTCCGGATGTGAGGCCAGACTGGACTTATATGGCCCTTGGGTACCTTTACTGTACTGGTGTTTAAACTAGAGGCCAGCTTTGCATGGCAGACAACTGAAGACAGAAGAGAAAAGAGAAAAACATACAAATCATTCCAAATGTCGCACTATTTGATCCACGCTACTACAAAGTTGTCTTTAATTTGCTGTGAATATGGAGGATCTTCAGAGGATGAGTCCTCTCTGATCTTATGGATTTACCTCCAACATGTAGATGTTATTCACAATCCACAGGAGGTGAATCCAATGCATTTAGTAACATTTAACGTTTAAGTAACATTGATTGATGGGATCTCAATTGACTACTAACGCAGGCCCATCAGTATTGTTATGAGAACCAGAGTCCACAATAAAACGAGTTCAGACATCAAGATAACTGACATGCAAATAAGAGTCGACCTCTAGAATTATAGAAAATATATATAGAAAACCCAACAAATCCCACGTGAGCAGACACTAGGCAACACCTGGGTTAGGGTTAGGCACTAAATACCTGTATGTGGGGTTAGTGAAAGTGAATGTTTTCCCTTGAAAAGTACAGTGTCCTTACTGTTAGTGTACAAAACTGTTAGTTGGTCACGTGACTGGTTATAATAACAGAACAAATTAACTTAAACTTCGATCTTTTATGTAAAAATTCTGCACAGTTTTTACCAGTTGGAGAACAGGAACAGGAAGGAACAGGAAACACACACATTCGTCTCAGTGTTTCTAATAGGAAAGCAACAACAAGCACTTACTCTTGGCCACCAAGTTTTCTCCAGTTAACACCTTCTGGTTTGCCTCCACCACGAGGTGACCAATGACTTTTACCAGCTCATCCCTCAGTTCACATTTTGGCACCAGTCTCCCTTCAGCCAGACTCCAGCTCAGCGCAGCCAGCAGAAACACCACGAGTATCTTCATCTTCACCTTGACTTGGACTATCACCTCTGACTCTGAAGAATATGTGGCATTATATTTATACTGTTTGCAAAGGCACAGGTAACAAACAAGGGAAAGCATACGTGGTTTGTTCTTCTCAGAGGACCACTCCCCTGGCTGTCAGAAACAGGACTCAGGATGTGAACAATGTTGTCACAACTGACATTTGGCCTTCTGCAATGTGAATGAGCTCAATGTTCTCAATATGGGAAATCATTAAACCTTTTCATATTTACAGGTTATGACTTTATCCTATTAAATATATATGTAAGCAACAAGAATAAAACCAGGTGAAGCAGGTTATAGAAGTGACTGTGACATCAAACTAGAACAGAACATGTAGACGATGGAAATAGTGTTTTATATTTTCATTTATTCAAAGTAGTCGCCCCTCACTTTGACCTCGGTATTCTTGGCATTTATTGGTTGCTTTTCCTTTACTCTCCGCTCCAACTCGTCTCAATCTGTCTCACTTGGATTCAGATCGGGTGATTGAGGAGACCAGGCCATCTGATGCAGCACTTCACCATTCTCCATCTTAGACAAACAGCTCCTAAATAACCTGGAAGTGTGTTTGGATCAGACTAAATGCAAACCAGATGGGGTAGATGTCACAACAAAATGCTGTGGTAGCCATGCTGGTTAGGTGGCACTCAGTTCTCATGAAGTCACCAACATCATCACCAGTTTCTCCATGCCTGACGAGGTATTGTTCATCTTCTCTATGTTTAAACGAAGACGCAGCAGTTGGAACCTGGTTTCCTCAGACTAAAGGACAGTCCCGCTTAATATGCATTTCCTGTGTTTCTTGGCCCAAGCAGGTCTCTTGTTATTCTTGGCCTCTGAACAGTGAATGTTGAAATATGTGTGCTACATGAAAACTCCTCACTAGACCAGTTAGGGTTAAATAATGTGTTGGCAGCTGAACTATAATCAATAATCTTAAATCTTTTTTTTTTTTTTTGATTGTCAGTGCATTTTGTTTTCATCCTCACTTGTAAGTAGCTTTTGATAAAATTGCCAAATGACTAAATATGAACGTAAATAAAAATTAGAAACCATGTTGAAATCTATTCAACCCTGGTACGTTGTAACTGATCAGTGCGAGTGACAGGAACATGGTGTTGGCCGCTCGCTCCATCTATGTGATCGAAACATTACTGATTCTGTACATTTAAGAGAAATGAAGATGAATGAGGCAGAACACCTTAAGGTGTGAAATGCGACGATACTTTACTTGAATGTGTAAATGCGTTTGAATTTATGATAGAAGTGTAAATGTTTTCTTGCTTGGGAAGGTTAAAACCAAAGCAAAACAGCTTTAATGAAACTCCAGAGAACTGAAACATACATTGTTGGCTTGTTTTAATTTTTTTTTGTCTTTAGGAAATACGACAGATTAAAGCAGTGAATTATTTAAACTACCAAGATACATTCAGTTAAACTTCACCCTCTTAAACATAATGAAGAGGAACGAAGTCTAGAAAGAAAAAATGAAGTGCTTCACGACTTTTTAGGAGGTACTGATCCATGTTACTGATAATCATATATGACATAAATCACTGTCAGTGTGACATCCTGCAGGTCGACACTGTACTTTGACTCATTCACATTCACTGAAGAAATTACAGGTGTGAAAACAGTAGCCTGGGGCGTTCTTCAGTAAATACCTGTATGATGACAAAAAGGTTTGTTAAACACTGATTATTTACATTCAATGTAGTTTTATATTCAATTTAACAGCTTTAGTAGCTACTATGCAAAATAATAAAATCTAAAAACTAAATTATAACCTTATTCACATCATTTATTCAGACTGATTTCAGGCTAATTTAACTTTGTTGTAAACTTACCACCAGTAACGAGTCTTCTCCACGCAAGCGACGTCATCCCTGATGTCGTCATCAGTAAAGGCTTTAGACAAACAAAGAATTAGTTAGGGATATTATCGTTTGTCATTGTTGTTTTTCCTGTGTCTCTGGTGCAAAGACTCACCTGTGCAGTCTGTGTGACACACGTTCCTGGACCAGCGATAACCTGAATTGCAGAAGTGGCCGTCAGACAGCTGGAAGAGGCCGTAGAGGCCGAGGGACCAAGGCTGGCTCTCGTCACACTTCCAACGTTTCTCGTGTCCTCTGTTCTTCTTCTCATCGCTGTCTTCGTCCTCGTCACACATCCTGTGGTTGTCCTGCTGCAGCTCTTCCTCATCAAACATGCTTTCTACATTTTTCAATATTTCCACCAGGCTCCTATCCAGCTTGTCACACTCTTTGCTGTTTCTCTGAACATCCCGCTTTCTCCTGGGCATTAAAAACGTTGAATTGGTGGTGGTTGTTTCGTTGGTTGTTGCAATGGGTGCTGGTTGAGTAGTTGTTTCAGTCGCTGGTCCAGTTGTTGTTGTCTCAGCTGTTGTCTCGGTTGTTGTTGGTGTCTCGGTGGTTGTTGTTGTCTCGGTGGTTGTTGTTGTCTCGGTGGTTGTTGGTGTCTCGGTTGTTGTTGGTGTCTCGGTGGTTGTTGTTGTCTCGGTGGTTGTTGTTGTCTCGGTGGTTGTTGGTGTCTCGGTGGTTGTTGTTGTCTCGGTGGTTGTTGGTGTCTCGGTGGTTGTTGTTGTCTCGGTGGTTGTTGTTGTCTCGGTGGTTGTTGGTGTCTCGGTGGTTGTTGGTGTCTCGGTTGTTGTTGGTGTCTCGGTGGTTGTTGGTGTCTCGGTGGTTGTTGGTGTCTCGGTTGTTGTTGGTGTCTCGGTGGTTGTTGTTTCGGTGGTTCTAGTCATGTCAGTCGTTGGTGTGTCGGTTACTCGTGTTGAGAGAGTTGTAAAGCTTGTCGTTGGCCTGGTTGTTGTGGTTCTGCGTCTGCCGTAAACATTGACCAGACCACTGTTCAGACTGGACCTCCTGTTCAACTCACAGACAACTGTCGGATAGCAAACGGTGGTAATTAGTAAATTAGATTTTTTTTTTCCATTTCAAAGCAGAAGTGACTATATCAGGGCAGGTTATAGGTGAAAGCACCCTCAGGGCAAACAGGCAAAAAGACTCCAGCCTTGTCCCTTATTAAAGCAAGATTTGCACAAAACAGAGATTTGTAGCAGATGTGTCACTCAGGTCCAAAAACAGAGCGAAACAAAATCAAATATGAAACTTTAATTTGTCTTTTTTCTGCATGTTTTGATGTTAAGTTATGATTTTAAATCGTAAAAGTGCTGTTTTTGTGATATTTATTGACATTCATCTTTTCTCCATAAACAAACAACAAAGTAAAAACATTGAGCTTATTAACAACCTCACCTGCTGCCAGGATGTTGTCCTTGTATCTCTGAAGATCTCTGGGCAGAGTAATCGCCCTCTCGAGCTCTTCTTTCAGCTCACATTTGGAGACGATGCGACCCTCGGTCAGACTCGGCACCACAGCCACCACAGCCAGCACAACCAGCAGCCCCAACTTCATATCAACTGCTTTGCTAAGGTAACACATCATATTATATATTATTATATTACATAAATTATTACATGTGAAGAGTCAAATATCACTGGCACAAACTGCAACAACACTCACTGACAATAAAAAACACTGTTACAATAGGAATAAGAAAAAGAAGGATTTTTACCACTTGTCTTTGTGTTTGATGCTCGTGGATGGATGTTTGCCTCCTTGTGTCTCAGCACATGAAATTTCTGTGTTTATATATCGTGACTTTAACCTGTGAACCAACCTTTTTTTCTTGTTAAACGTTTCGATGAACAAGGAACTTCCATTCATGACCAGTCAGAATGAACAAATTAGTGTCATTGTGAAATAATGGGTTTCTTCTTTTAAAAACCAATAGTGACATCACACACTGTTCACTCGATACCTGAACGTGACATTTACAGCTTTGTTTGGTGATGTTCAGGATCAAATGACAAGAACAAAGAAGCAACACAGACAGAAATATGTGTTTTCTCAAGAGCAGAATATCGGACGTGTGTTGTTTTCTGTAGTCATATAGACGCAAATCAGACGCTTAACATGCCTTTAGGTTTACATCACGTTTACTTGATGCATTCAGTTGTTTTCTGACACTTTCAGCTTCTCATCACCAGTAAACCTGAAAGGTGTGGCGCTCTTAACATGCACACCCCACCACGATTTAATATAATAAAAACCAGCACCTCATAAAACCGATCAGTTGTTTTCACAATAGTTCTTGCATTTTGGTTTTTGTTGATTCAACATCAAGAAGAAATAAAAAAAATAAATAAAATATCAAATAAAATATGTGGTACATTTTGCTCTGTAATTACTAGGTAAATATACATCATTCTCCCACACAGATACAAGTAGTAGAGTAAGTACAATATGTGTTCATTCATAAAGAGCATTTGATTTTTCTGGTTGCTTTTTGAAATCTGCCAAAGTCATCAAATTCAAAACCAGATCAAAAATGAAATTTAGCCAATGTCCAGGATGTCTGCACTATTAATTCTGCAGCATTATATATCCCAGATTAGTTTATTAGTGCAGTGAGGCCTCGTCCAGAGAGTTGACTGCTCTTCCTCCTGTGATGGAGATGCCTTTTATCAGTGTTGTGTCCCCAAGGAAATGAGTGTTTCACCCTCCTGAGGAAATCCTACGGCTTTTATGTAGTTTCTCCCTTTGACTAATCTCCTGTAATTATGGTAAGGCATTAAGACACAGCCTGATGAAGATGCGCTCTACTAAAGTGCCTTCAACCCAGGTCACATATTAATTACATAGTAGTCACCATTCCTTTAAGGATTAATTAATCACACACAGCACAGTAATTGTTTCTCTGATCAAGACATTCACACCCTCGTCCTGAGGCCACGTCTCTTCATGTCAGGGAAATGGGAATACAGTATGATAAAATCCATGTGTGTTCTAGTTGGAGCACCGCTGTGTTACAACCTTCCTAACCTACAGGCAGGTCAGTGGAACACACACACCCTGTGTATACGTAGCCACGCTGCTGGATGAGGCCTGACATGATCCTGCTGAAATGGCCACTGATTTCAGGAAAAGGATGGCAGCACACATTTCTCTAAAATCCTACGATTCTCCTCAACATCGAAGGTAGTTCACACAAATGCAAGTCACCCATGATGTGGCCGCTGATGCACCTTAAGCTGGCAACTGTCTAGATGGACTTTTTCATTTTTGGTATTGAGTCTGTTTATCAGTCCAGAGAACATGTTTTGTTGTCTTTCAGTCTGTCTCTTACACTGCACTCTGAGATTTCAGTGCATATTTTACAGTATGTACTGTAGTTGATAACGAACCTTAATTCTTAATTCTTCATTAAGATAAATTATTTTAAGATAAAGTCTTTGGTGGTGGAGGTTTATTTTCTTATGCACTTGTCAGTTTTGGCAACAAACTCAAATTTGCTGTGATTTACAAAATACATTGAAGTCGGTCATGAGAACAGTCACACTGTGTCGCATAGTGATGTTATATTTATTGTTTAAAGGTCATCTCGAAAAATAACTTAGTTCAAATATTATAGTTACTACAAGAACTATACCTTTTATAAATTATACTTTAAGATCACATCAACTACACAGAATATGATTTATTACCTTCAGTCTACATCTTGGAGCAGAGTGGTACAATAACTGTGCCTTTCTCTGAGTCTCTCTAAACAGAACAGTGGGAGATAGATGTTTAGTTTGGAGGGAGAGATGTAAATGATGACATTTATTTTGTTTTCTTAAGGAGGGTAGAGCAAACTCCTGAATTTACAAAGCTGTCGAAACACATTCTGGACTTTTCCAGCCTTCACCGTCGGCCTCTGCGTGTTTGTCTATCGCTTCATGTCATGCATCCTGTGGGAGCAGTACCTACTGGACAATAACAGCTGTTCAACATGCATGTTGACACCAGTGTGGAGATTAGAGCTCTGTCCGTAGTGAGAACAGTGCGTGACCTCGCTCAGGTACAATGATGAGTTAGTAGTGACTTGTTGCATGTGATCACCTGCAGCTCCTGTGGTAGAAGGTGCATGTAACAGGAAGGGTCCTTCTAATTAGACAGTGTATATGTGGAACATATACTGTACTGCGTAAACTAACGTGCATCAAAAGCCCATACGAAGTCGTACAATTGCTTATTGTTGTCTGTGTCTCTCATGCTGCCTAATCTTTGCACGCCACGGCAGAACAAGAGGCATGGCGAACTGGTTCGTCAGGGTTATTTTTACTGTCTCACCATCTAAACACATCTTTGTTTTCAGGACGTCTAATCTGAAAGGTTCACGTTGTGACGATGTCGTGACATCAAGCTGGAGGAAACATAACATATTGTACTGGATTATTCTGTACAATGGGTCCCTGTGAGTCTTTTCATGGAGAGGTCAAATGTAGACGCAGAACTTGAGTGAACAGGAGTAAAGAATCTGAAGCTGAATACTTTGCAGGCTTCTTGCCAGTTCTTTCTGTTCTAACATGCAGGGGGCATGAAATGAGACATTTGAAACAAACAGTGTATTAAATACTGAGAACAGAGATCACAGCTGTTTCTATTACTGCAGAACATCTGAAGAAGGGAGGGTGGGGATGAACCGTGTCCATCTGTACAGCTCAGTCTGTTGCTGTTATTTCCCATCAAACATAAACTATTTCCCTCTAAGATTAATAATCTTGAATCTTTTATCATATTTATATTCCAACAATAGCATTAACTTAAAATCTAAACCTGCCAACACACTTGATTCTGTGTCATTAAAAAAACATTTAGCTGTGTGGTAACGTGTGACTTTCACTTTTGTCTTTGTCCAGTTATGTAACTTTAGTTTAATTTTAGAAGGAATGTGGATTATTTGAGTTTCTCAGGAGCAGAGACTCACTTAAAAAGAAGAAATCAATCAGATCAGATTATCAATAACATCCAGCTGATATTTTCTGTGTCACTTGGTTAAAAGGCAGATTTGATTATCTTTTTATCTAAAACCTTTGGAAACATTTGTCCGTACGGTTCCTGTGGGAAATGTTTATGTACCCACACAGTCAAGGAACCCAGAGGTTCCCCAGGAAAAGGGAAGGGGTTGGATCCTCCAGTGCTCACCCCCTCTGCACGTCTCTGCACGTGTGTACAGCTCTGTTTTTTTACAGATGTTTCCGTCTTTACACTGTTCAGACACATTCAACTTTAATTAACACACACAAGGAAGATCTGGAAGTGTAGAGCCGAATACCAGAGACACGACGTTAGTGTCAAGTATATTTCCACTTGTTGTATGTGCACCACTGTCATCAGAACATGGAGGAAAACTGCAAAGCTACATGTTCTGCTGCAGTTCACCACTGATGAGCAGTGTTAACTCAGTAAAATATGAGTCCATGTTAAATAAATATGTGCACTCATTGTATGTGTGTCTGTTCCAGACTGCCCCATCCTTCAGATCCTGTCAGACTAGAACTCAAGGTCGATTTTTAGGGTTTTTACCAATGTTTGTGATCTGGTGCTACATTAAAAAACTGAATTGAATAAATACATGATTTGTTTGTTCATCTCTAAAAACATTTTTCTTTTCAGATCTCCTGTCATTAGACTGACCACAAACCCTTTTGTTCTCAGCAGGCTACACACACACATGCACGTGCTCTGTGAAATAATTTCTTTTCATCATGTCAAATCCTGTTTCCCTGAACTGAATCTCCTCTTCTTACACACTGTAAATCCCCAACGCACCCTGCAGGTGTTTTCACTCATTACATCTGAGAGTTGACAGTTCACCAGGTCGACTCTTTTAACAATGAACATCCTGTAGGACATCGACGTCCGGCAATAAAACGAGGTATGACAGGAGAAGTGTGTCCGGCTGTTCCATTAGTTCATTCCTTTAATCAATACAATGATCTGTTGGTTGTTAGAATGCTCATTTTTTAAACATGTGAATGTCTTGAATCGTAGCGTAAACAGACTTTCACGGAGGGATGCACTGATCAGCATCAGGCCCTCGTGTCCCTGTGATCTGATACAACACTGCATTGAGCTCATGTTCAACCAGCTGGGGGCACATACAGTATATCTTACAGCTGTCGAAGAATAATACTGAAAATAAAAACTCAAACGTCTCTAAAGTCATTGAACTATTGAGGTCAAGTGCTCTAATGTGGCATTAGGAAACGCTGTAGTGAGTTATAGCATTAAACAGTTTAACCACATGGAGCAGTAGTCTGCTCGTACTCAAACTGCCTTCACTTTCATTCATGTAGTTGAACTACAGACACAAACGGGACGGATTAGTTTAGGACAGGTTTAGGTCTCAGAGAACGATTTCTAATATCTACAAAACATCTTATCTTTGTTTAGCAGAAGCATCAAAACCCTTAATTTTAAACTGTTTAAAAAGTTGAAAACACATTTTATGTTTTATTTATTACTATTGACTATTAAAATTCTGCACCAAGCTTCATGAAAACAGTAAGTGGTCACTACAAACTAAGTGAATACCTGCCAACAACAATGGCAGAGACACAGTGATGGGTTCAGTTCAGGTGAAGATATGATAAGTTTCCATTTTTTTGTTCACTGAATTTAAATGAAGCTTTTTACCCGCCCTCCTCTTGTGTCTGGTTCCCTCATTAAAATATTCCTACACCTGTTCTTGTGATTGTTATTATAGATTTTACAGAACGTTTCCATTTGAAGTTCAAACTCAGATGAAGTTGTTGTGTTATATCAGTTTGTGTCTTTGTGCGACTGGTTGTTGCGTGAGGCTCGTTGTTCTCATCATGATATTGTTCTTGAAGGCAGGAATTTGATGAGCTCATGTCCTTTCCAGCAACTTCAACAAGAGATTCCAGAAATATGATCAGCTGCAAAAACGTGTGTGTGTGTGTGTGTGTGTGTGTGTTCTGCAGCTATAACCTTTTTTACTTTACCTGTTCTTCACCTGAACGCGTCACGTTCCTGAAATTTATGAAACTGGTTCTGCAGCTGCTACTGACATGACAGTAAATCATCACAGTACTTTCTGCAGCGAGGTTTTGTCATCAAATATTTACATTACATAACACACACATGAAATAATCCAGTAAGTGAACTTAATTAGGCTTCCAGCTAGTTTCCTTTAGCACTGTGCTGTTTTGGTGCTGCAGCAAACAAAGTGTATTTCTACATACAGCATGTGTAAAAGTGTTTAATGCTGGTTTGATGATGTTATAGTGAAAGTATTTCAAGGTTTATGTGGACCATAAAGGCTCATTAAAAATATATTCATGTAGTGTTATGTTCAGAACATTCTGTGCACTATACCTTACATGTTTGGAGAGTCGTCTTCATGTGTTTTTCTATGACAGAGTGTTTTTAATACGTACACTTCACATGCAGAGTTGGAACTTTATTATTTATGAATGTAAAAACAAATTTTTTCGAGACCTGTTCGCTTTTGTTGGGAGATACATGTGTAATTCTTGCAGGTTTAGTGCATGTTTCACGGTTTATTTCTGTAGTTTCACAGTTAGTAGCAAGACGTAACACGATTAACAGGATCAACAGGGTGAGTGAGATACTAACCACCCCCCCAGACAAAGCAACTAAAACCTTTGTTGATTCTTTTGTTTTTTCACTTTGTGCACAAAGTTGGTTTTGGAATCTGCAGAGCGTCTTTGCTGTTTTGTCAGTGTGAAGGGAGGTTTTCTAGGTGAATCTGTTTCTGGTTCAACACACCTGACGTTAGTCTCAGTGAGAAGCAGCTTCTGATTTTAAGACACAGATACGTCAAGTTGACATCGACGAGCTAGAGGCGATTTTAGGGCCATGACACCGCGAACTGTTGGTGCTGGACGGACCCATCAGCAATTTTTCAGCTACATTAGAGTGATGAACCAGTGAGAGAGCCCACGCTGAGCGGCTGCTCTGTTAATAAATCACTGCACTAGAAGAGAAATGGAGCCCAGTGCAGAAACACAAGTCAATCAGAGATTTAGACACAAATATTCAAAACATGAATTAAATATTGTGACTGTTACTGAGGATTATTTTAATGTTTAGTCATGCTTAAGATGTATTAAAGGCAGATTAACACTCGTACAAACATCCTCCCCGATTAACAGCAGGCGGGCGAAGCACAGAGCGAACAGGAAATTCTCCACCTACTGTCGAGGTGCATGGATGAGAATCAAACATCAAAGCTAATGCAGAACCCAAGTCTGCAGTTTCTCACATTAGCACAAAGGAACTGCCTCTAATTCAAGTTTACACCTATAAAATACTGTTAATTCATGTTTTTTAAACAGATATTTGTAAAACTACACTTAATTTTGTACATGGTTTTACTGTTTTTAAATGGTTTTAAATGTAAAATTAAAAGTCTAAAGAAACAGCACAGTAGTTTTATGTTTAACATGTTTACATGTTTTTAAAACGTGTTTACTTTAACATTTATTTCCTGTTTTACTGATGGTATTCTTTATTCCAGTCATAGATCTAGTCACACTTTTTAAAAAGGTTTTTAATAATATTTGTTTTTCTTGGCCACAGTTTTTCCACTGTGTTTCTTGCCATATTCTTTAAGCTCTGAGCTCCACTGAGCTTCATTTCACACTTCATGCGGAGATGTTACTGTAAAATAACATATTTTACTGTAATTTAACAGCAACCTTTCTACCTTTATATGATTTCTTTTACAATATTTTTACAGTGAAGGCACAAACTTCAGAACACTGTGAAGTCAAAACGGTTCATTTCCACATCTACTGCACATCGTGGATCCATTGACCTGAACATTAGTGTTTGTGGTTTGCAGGTTTATTCTACAAACAACTGCTGCAAATGTAGACTCAGTGGATTTGATTAGTGTTTATATAGGAATCACGTATCCGGACAACAGGCTGTGGTGTTTTAGTTGGAGTGTGTAGAACTTATGAATCCTGAAATGTTTCCACCAAACTGCTCTTGGTAGACCGTCTGAGGGGGGCGCTGGTTCTGGATCGCAGGACTGTGACGGAGGAGAGTCCGAGCTTTCAGTGTGCGGATGTCAAAACTCTCCTGGTAGTTTTCATGCTGATGGTTCGAAGCCTGAAGAGACTTGTTGAGACTGGAGCTGCAAAACATTCATAAAAACATGCAGCTCATCTTTATATTCCAAATATTTTATGGTATTTTCAAGTTAACTTCAACTTCTAATGTTTAGATTCTATTTTTTAACATGAATTGTCACACCACCCTCACCCACAGTCCTTAGAGTACACAGTGTGGACTCTGCCCAGCTGTCCTGGGTATAATCCACGTACATCTCTCCCCAGACGGAACTTACTGAAGAGAGAAACATTAAAAACATTCAAAACACAATACACACATAATGAACACAGCAGAGTCTAAATCGGCCCAATGTGGGTAAATATGCATTAAAAGGTTTTTTTAGTTCATCACCAATAAAATTTAAAACACTGCTGAACACACTTGTAGTATTTGTACTTTTCTGTACTTGTACTTTTACTCGTGAGTATTCTGGCCACTGTTTCCAGGTTCATTTTACGGTTCACTCACTGTGGTGTCAACAAAGTTGGTCCATCTGTGTCTCTGGAGTCCGAAGACTCTCTGAACTCATGCAGCCTCAGAGCTACACCAGATCCTGCCATCAGGCCAAAAATAAGGACCCGGTCCAGAGCCGTGAATCCAGTTCTGATTAATGTCAAGAGGTTCAAACGTGTAAACAATGCTGGATCTGGCAAGAACGTCAGGCTAAAATGCTTTGTGAACATCAGATGATGGTTCTGGCTGTGACTTTTCACCCCCCTCGGCTTCAGTTTTCCATTAAACAACAGATTTCTGATTCAGGTGACACCCCGACCTTTAGTGAAGCACAAACATTAGGACAAAATGTGGAATCAGAACCATCGAATTTCAGTGTGAAATATAGTGGGTATTTATATTTCCAATGAAATAATTAATTTGTAACCTTTAAATGCAATCATTTTCATTTTAATCTTGCCCCTGAGCACATACACCTATAAAATACAAGGTTATACTGAATTATATTTTATTTATTATCTTATTTAATTCATTTTCAAGGTGTATTCACTTTTTTGTCACTGTGTGGTCACAGCCCTGAAACCAGAATCAAAACAAGACATTTCAGATTTTCAAACCAGAACATAAAGCTCAGCTTTGTTCTGTTCTGTAAATAAAAAATTGAGATGGATGAATCCCAATTCCTCACAGAGATTACAAGTTCAAGGCTATTGTTGAGTATTTTAAATTATGCAGTCTTACCTGCACAGGAATCAGATATGTCTCTCAAGACAAAGCTGAAACTCGATCACTGCAGTTCTCCTTTTCTTTTTTTCTTTTAAACTGAACTAAATAGTTGTTATTGAACGTGTGCACTCAGTTCTACTCAGTGTATCCAGCTCACTGCTTTCCTCTGTCAGGGATCCAGGACAGAGAAACCCAACACTGACACAACAGAGCAATCTGACACGGCTCACCTCTGTCTCTCTCTCTTCAGAGTTCAGAATTCATTCTTCATAGACACATGTGATTGTTCAGATGCAACATTTCCAAAGCACTTTATTAAGATACTGATGAATAAACACACCCAGGAAGGATTCCAGAGAAACCCGACCTGGAGACACAGTAGATATGTTCAGATCAGCTTACAGTCCCAGAACAACAGCACTTTATACCTGAAACTGTATCAACAAGACACAGATATGATGTTTTACCTCCTCTATTGTCCTATGGATTGAACAATTCCCCTAACTTTGTCGTCTGCATACTAAAATTGGTTAATATTAACATTTTTTATTTTTAACATTTTTTTATTAACAGTTTCATTTGATCCAGAGCAAACGTAGCCTTGTATTCTCTTGTTCAGAGAACGACGCATCGTCAAGTCATGACAGTAAAAATGTTGAAAGCTGAGGAAAAGGTCCATGAAAATAAAATCCATCCACAGGTTCTCGGTTATTCTAAAAGCTTAGTGACTAATTGAATCAGAGTTTGACCGTGGAAACTGTTCAGTTCAGTCTTAACTCCACTTTCACCTTCTTGCTTTTGTGTTATCATTAGCAGATGAGCTGGGATCAGTCACATCAGAAAGTCTTCAACTCCATCTGCTGGACAAAGACAGGAAGTGGACCAGTGACCACTGAACAACTACAGCTCCCATGATGCAGTGCTGCAGTGTGAGTACTGTTAGATTCATTTACAGTCAAAATTACAAAAGACAAATATCTGTATCAGCTGTTTTAAATAAATAATAAATAAAACTGAAAGTTCATTGGAAAATAAATTTACTGGAAACATTCATGCTCCCCAGATGATGAATTATACCAATTTTAATAAGCTTACATTGAGGAGAAACTTAATATTAATAGTATCAATAGTGTTTAATCTGCAAGAATAACTGAATTATTAGAGCAGTATGTTTTAGTTGCTCTTACACTTCTAAGAATAACAACTGGTGTCCATTTATTTATTGTGTTAAATATGATCATGGCGGAGGTCTTAAATGGTGTGGTGTTCTAGTTTTATCACAGACAAACAGAGAAAAAGTCACAGTATTTACATTAAAAGCTGTGAAACTGTGAATTCTATGTGTGTGAAGATGGAACAACTGATGACAAGTAGTTTAATTAACACAATTAATAATTCTAATACATGACATATTTCTATTAATGTTCTGGATATTGTCAGATTCTACTTTAAGTTGTTTAATTTGTAATTTCTGTGGTTTGATAACATTTGTCATTTACTGACATGAAGCAGATATGTCTGAACAATGTGTCTCATTTCATAGCTGACCCTGGCAGCTCTGACAATTAGGGCATAACTGTTAATTCACAGACTGTAATCAATTAATACGAAGTAGCAGCAGCAGTCCTCTCTATGTGGGCCTGCAGCCAGGCCTGGACCAGGATCCTCAAACAAAGCATCCATTCACAGGAAAGATGGGGAGGGAGGCAGGGAGGGAGGGATGGGGGTGCTATACATTTGAGTAAATGAATTAATAACAGAATAAAGTCTGGAAAGAAACGTCAGTGTGCACAAAAATCTAAAGTCTGCTGGTTCAAATCAGCTGATAAATAAAACCTGAAACCTGCTGTTAATCGGGGGAAGAAGGAGAATCATAAGAGAACTGAATGTGAACACGTAAATCCAGCAGAGAGGGGGTGAAAGAGGAAGAAAGAGGGGGAGCGACAACAAAAGCGGGGACCAACAAAAGCCAGGGACCAACAAAAGCCCTGGATGCCATGAGGAGAGGGATGCTGCATTCAAGTCCTCTCTGTAAAACCCTACTTTTCCCTTAGATAGGGATGTACAGACACATACAGCAAATCTGGACGTGCAGTAAACTGTCACCATCTTTAATAATTTTATCAATTGATCATTGGGGTAGATTTTAACGTTGTAAGACTAGTTTTCAAACTATTTACCAGCTTTGTTTACCCTTAGCGATCCATTTCCAGGCTTTACTGTACGAGTTTCCTCTAACTTAAACCTAACCTTCACCAGAACCCTGACCTACCATGTTAAATCAAGCTTAATCTGACCTCAACTTTGTTCTAGCCATAACCAGTTCCTGTGCCTACTCTCAAATGTTGTTTTATAAACCTGACGAAGTATAAATGTTTTATCTCTGTGCATGTTGTTTCTGATATATCTTTTTATGTGTAGTGGTTATCTCTGTCCACGCCACAGGGAACCCAGTGTTTCACCACGTGAAAGCTGGGATACGCTGCGGTTCTCTGGACGGACTCTCAAACAATTTGATATTTGACAAAGTGAGTTCTAAGTTTGGAAAGGTAAAGAATAGTACAACATTTTGAGGGTCTGTACATGTTGTCTCTACCATTTGTTCCACTAACTTTACCCTTCATACACCCTTTCCATGTGTGCATTTATACATTAGTGGGACTTTGAATGCAGGAATTTTTACCAAACAAAAACCAATTGTATACCTTACTCAAGTATTGAGTAAGGTATTCGGTATAGTAATGTGCTTTACTTGAGTATGTACACTTTTATTTCCTTGTAATTTTATTCCACTACAATGCAGAGGGAAATAGTGTACTTTTTACTTCACTAGTGACTTTGCATAGTCTTAATAGTATTTTTTATTAATTACTACGATTTATTTTTAATTCTTTTTTTTTTTTTTTTTTTTTTTGCAGCTTGAATCAATTAATAAAAAATAAATAAATAAAATTTGTTCATTTTCTTAGGAGAGTAACTCCACCATAAAATTGAGAAGATGCACAGCAGTCGAAATGGTACTTGTACTTCTAGTACTCTGTTAGGCAAGTACTTGTACTTGTACTTGTACTTGTACTTGTACTTGAGTACCGAGTTGCGTTTTTGTGGCACCTCCCTGATTCAACCACATTTCCCAGCTGATTGGGTGAGTGGCTGCACGGACGCACAGATGTCCGACAGTCCTTGAACGCGGCAGGAGTCCTCCCAGTCGGATCCAGCTGAACGTGACGCGCCGACTCGGAGCCGACAGAGTTTTCCTGGCGGAGCGGAGGGAGCAGGAGCCGGAGCCGGAGCTGGAGCTGGAGCTGGAGCGGGTCTGTCTCAGTGTCTGCCGCCGCCGTCTGTCTGTTGAGACCCAGCCACGAGCCCCCCTTTTCGGCTCCCACCGTGTGGACAGGGCACCAGCAGCTATGGACCCATCGCTGTCCTCCTGCTGTCTCCGCCGCTGACGGACGGTGCTCCGTCGGATGCTCCAGTGCCCATAGAGGAGGAGGGGGAGGAGGAGCAGGGGCATCCCTACCGTTCTTCTACCAGGTGACATTATTATTATTATTATTATCATTATGATTATTTCAGGCGGTAACGCGTCGCGGCTGGAAGCGGGGCTCGTTTGTAGGAACGCGGAGAGGCGACGGGAGGGAGCAGGGCTTTGGGTGTCGTCGTCTCGGGGGCTCGGGGAGCGGGTTCGTCTGGAGCCCGGAGGTGGAGGGAGGTTAGCATGCTAAGCTAGCAGCCGTTAGCGGGCTGCTGCTTCGTCATTTGCCAGTCTGGGAGGGATGCGGCGCCGGGGATGCTGCTGCAGGAGGGAGGGGAGGGCTAGCAGCGGCGTTGACGGTACCGACCGTCTGGCCTCGGCCCATCTCCGGGATGAACAACACCCCCAACCTCCGCCGTTTCTCCCCCCTCCTGCTCCCCCTCGTCTCCGGTGCCCCCCCACCTTGTCATAAACTCATCACCTGTCTCTGTGCGGACCAACAGAACCGAGTCACCGCGGAGCTGTTTCACCATGAGGATTAAATTCACCGCCCGTTAGCCCGCTATGCTGCCTGTCTTCCAGCTAGCTAGCCGGCTAACACTAGCCGTAGCATCACCCCCTCTCCATCCGCTAGCATCCCTGGCTAGCCCGCATCCTCCAGCCGAGCCATTAACGGTACAGGCCGGTGTGGCGGACCCAGCACCCGTCCCCCCCGACCCTGCCGGTTCACACCAGCTCTTTCACCGCCTGTAGCGGAGATTAATGGGTGCAGGAGTCCCCGTCAGACATTTAATCGTGTCTCGGCCCCTGAAATCTAACTTAATGGAGCTCGGCAGGCGGATGTTGTTATGTAACTGCTAATGACACCACACGCCCTTGAAACAAAAGCTGTTGTTTCAGTGTTTGTTTGTTTTGTGTGCGGTGCAGGACCCGAACTGGGCCGGTGATCGACCGCACACGGCCGCTGTCTGAGGCTCCGAGGGCCACAGCTCGGAACCGGCTTCTGAAATATACAACGGCTGCTCCTGTCGGCCATTGTTTTTGTTGTCATTGCAGAGCTCACATTTGTTTCTCCAGCCTCGGATCTTCCCACAGATGATGAATGTGTGCAGTGAAGATACACAACCACAGTGCTAGCAGCTAGCAGACCATGTTTAGCATCTTGTAGCCTCACTGTCTCATTTCAAAGGGCTGAAAAACAACAGAAATCATGTTTTATTATTAAATTCCATGTAAAATTCCAGCAGTGCCATTTGCAGGAGCACTGTAATGCATTGGGGAGGTTGGAGGGTTTGCTCTGCATTTCTTTGCTTTGTCAGTAAGTGGGGCCAGACAGTGGAATCATATTGTTTGACTTTTTGCAGAATCATACTGCTGATGTTGACGATGAATAATTCTGACTCGCTGCACATAAGAGTCTCGTCTCATGTAATTCACAACATATTTATCAGTTTAAAGTCTGATTTTATCGCTGCAGATGCATCAATTTTTCATATTTAAATATGTACATATATATATGTTCATTCATCAGAAATCTCTTTATAAATGCAGCCACATCGCTCAATCCCCTAAGGACGTTTTAATGAAGCTAAAATGAGGCATTGTAAAAGGCTGTGTGTTATCTCCACTGTGTTAACATACAGACTGCCAAAGAAAGTCTGGGGAAAGACCAGACTAACAGAACGGTAAATGCATCGATAGTGGAAGAACTACACACTTCTGCTTCTGTGTTGCAGAATATTATACTGTGATATATGTTGCTGTGTAAGTTCCACACTGTTTCCATGGAGAAGTGATCTAGAGTCCTATGTTTTTCTGCAAGAGTAGAGAAATGACAGACAAATCACAAGAACTCTACACAGTATATATAGAAATGGAGTGATGTTTCTTTATAAATATTAGCTCTGAACACATCATATCTCTCTTAATGCACCTTTCCTCTGGGAATGATCTTACATTTTAATCTGGATTGTGTCGGATGGAAATATGTTGATGAAGGCAGTATGATTACTTCACAGGTGATTTATGGTACAGTGTGTCCATAAAACCCAACATTAATTTCATATTTCATTCTGAAATTAGAGGAAAAGAAAACAGTAAGTTAGCAGCTTTAGAAGTTCATCTCACATTCCTGCTGCTACTTCACAGTTAAACCCTGACAATATCTCTAAATGTGAGGAAATCAAGGCTTGAAGCAGTGTGTGCTGTACTGTAATAATGTTTCTAGCTTTAGTTTACATGCTGACATACAGTAGGATTTCATTTGCTTTGGACTTAATCTGCTGTAAAATAGAGATTTGTTCAGATGTGTCCTGTGCTGGGTGGTCAGTTGACAGACGTGTAGGCTGAGAGAGGAGTAAATAGAGAAACAGGAGAGGGATGAAGGGATAAAGTGAAGGTGCAGAGAAGGTTTTAGAGTGCAGGGACAAAAGAAGGAAGGAAGAAGACTGAGGGAAGGAAGGCAAGAGAGCAAGCAAGGGAATAAAGATGAGGTGAGCCTGGGTCTGGGGTTCTCCTGGGGACACCTAAAACAAGAGGTTTCCTTTGAGTTAGGTCAGATTGTCACAAGTGAGCACAGACATTTCAGCTCTGCCTCGTTTTGTGCAATTTTATATAATTTAGATTATTCACTCATTAGCGAACTGAGATTTTTGATTAAGGGCCTGTTTCACAAACATGATTTGGGGGTACCGCTAAATTCTAGGTTGCAAATGATGGCAGCGTCATAGTGCGCACATGAGTGTGGCAGGGAAATTACAGATTCATTTAAATGGGTCGCAAGTAGGTGTGCAACTATGATTTTTATGTATTAATTAATAATCTGACGATAATTCATCTTGGTTAATGACTAGCTGTACAAAGCCCAAGTCATAATCCAACATCCAGTTTTCCATCATGGAAGATTAATTATACCCCCAAAATAAATACATGAAAAACTAGAACCAGAAGCATTTGGTATTTTTTTGTTAAAAATGACAGCTGGCCATCTGACAGCTGATGATTTATACATAAACTTCTGCAGCTCTAGCGGAAACAAAACAGTTAACTGAAGTAATCTCAAATCACAGCTTGCACGTTGGAAATATGCACATGTATCGTCTTTGTTGTGGGGAGAGGCTTGTTAAAACACACAGAACAAGTGATGGTCAGCTCTTACCTTTGACAGGTATTGAGATTACTCACTGACATTGTTAACATATCACATTTACTGAACAGGAGCGGCTGCATAGTGCAGCAGAAAGATCACTGTCCTCCATGTGGTGGACTGGGGTTCGAACTAACTGTAGCCTACATCCAGTAGGGGTCCATAGACAAGACCTCCTGCCTTACCCTGCCTTTGTACCTTGTATTTCACTTGTAAGTTGCTTTGGATAAAAGCATCTAATGACTAAATGTAACTTAAAGAAATAGTGTTTTTAACTTGAAATAGCCCAAAATTCAAAGAGAAAACAAGCTAAATTCATATTACAGCCAAAGTGTGCCAAATCACGTTCAGGTGCAGAGATTTCCTTGGATCTCACTTTACTTAGAGCAGGTTTACTGGTCTTGCTTTGTTTGTTGAAGGGTGAATAAAGAAATGTTTGTGTGTTCAGTCATATTTTACCTCTTCCACAGTCAACTGAACTGAATTTTGCTGCATTACAGTTAATGGTTAGCATTAGATCCCAAACATCTGGGGAAGCGAAGCCTGTTTTCTTGTAGATATGCTGTCTCCTTAATCTAGCAAGTTGCCTCAGCTCTTTAAATGGTTAATTAAATGTATTTTCTTACACACAATATTGATTTTAATGATTCAGAAGGTTCTACTATATGATGACATATGTTGATATTCCAGTGTAAAATGATCTGAGGTGTACCTCATGTTCTCATTATGCCAGTGAAATGCTTAGTATGTTAAATGCTAAAAAGTAGTAAAAATAAGTCCGATCACAAACGCACTTCCCAGTGCATGAAAATATTATGATCAAAATGTTTTGTGCGTGAAAAATATGGTAAAATTGATTAATTGACTTTTAAAAAGTTTGGAGATTTAGTGTGGTCTGTGAGGGAGGAGGAAAGAGAGAAGATTAGAAAGGACGGAGTGGAGACATAAGTGATATGAATAGGCTTAGGAAACAGGGAAGGAGACGAGGAGGCAAGAGTAATAGCTGGAAAGGTTGTGAGGAAAAGAAGGAAGGAAGGATTGTGGAGAGGTACCAGACTTTTGTAAGGAAGGAGGAAATTGATTAAGGGGGCCTTAGAAAAGATGGATAATGTGGATAGAAGGTTAAAAGGAAAGACGAAAGGAAGTAAGTGACAAAAAAGTTGGTGAGGGGCTAATAGAGATAAGGAAGGAAACAGGTTTGTGAGGAAGTGGAACAAGGAGGAGAGAAGGAGAGGGAGGTCTGAGGAGACAAGGAAGGAATAAAGAAAAGGAAATGTGAGAGGAGGGTGAATAATAGGAGTCAAGGAATATTGGAAAGGAGATACTTAGGTGAGAGAAGTAGGTGAGTAGGTACTAGTGTAGAAGATGAGAGAGGAGGGAGAAGAGGAGCAATTGTAGGGAGTGAAGATGAGAAAGGGAGGGAACAAAGAACGTAGAAGAGGAGGAGGTGAAAGGTGTGAGGAGGTGATGAAATGCGGAAGAGGGTAAGGAAATGAGAGTGTGAGAAACAAGGAAGGAAGGAAGGAGGCAATGGGGTTGGGAAGTAGCCATTGAATAGTGATTGACTAATGGGCTAAGAGCAAATAGAGGGGGAGAAGGTGTGAGGAGGCAAGGAAAGTGGCGAAGGAGAGAAGGAGGTAAGGAGGCAGGAAGTGTGTTTGGTTCTGAACAATGAACTGCGGCCTGCTGTGTTTGCTGTGAGAAGGAAACTATCCACTGACCTGCTCTGTGTTTTTATTTTTTTCTCCCTTCTCTCCTTTCTCTGCCTCCATTTCCTTCCAGGCTGACTCACCGCTGGAGCGCCTGAACTCTGAAGGAGAAGACGAAGTTTGAGAGGACGGGAGATCAAGGAAAACTGTGAAGAAGCAAGAAGGACAGAGGGAGGGCGAGAAAGAGAGGAATAAAAATCTTCGAGAGGCGAGGGAGATAGGACGGGAGAAAGTCAGAAGGTCGGAGGGGTGAGAGGAGGAACGAGAAAGTGACTGTGGGACAGATTTTGACACGACAGACTCAGCAGGGAACCGGCAGACAGATCTGAGATCAGGAGAGAGTGGGCGTAGGTAGGTTGGAGGTCAGAGGTCAAACGACTCCAGCCATACCCACTGTCTCGCTACCACTCCAACGCCTTCGCAGTCACCACACTGGGAGAACCGGAGACAAGGAGAAGCCACCATGAGCGACCAGAACGTCGTCAAGGAAGGCTGGGTCCAGAAAAGAGGTGAGTTCATTTGGTCTGGTGATATTTAATTAACAGTACACGAGTCAGGCTGCAGTACTGAAGTACTGCTTCATCAGTATTTGGTCTCGACTATCACTCATTTAACTTCCCGGTCCTGGTATGATTGGAGTGACGCTCACTAACACGTCAGCCATGGATGCATGACGACTGCTAGTGAGTAGTTCATCTCTGCAGATTTAAAATCACGTTGTTAAATTGTAATCTCATGAAAACACAATCAATGAACAGCTTTCTCAAACAAGTGTGAACTGTTTTTCAAAGCCTGATACTGTAGATATTATTCATAGAGCTCCATCATTGGTTGAAAAGTATTAAAACACATCAGTGATCACATAGTGAGTGACACAAACACACTGTAGTTCATTCAGACTCAATCCTTCATACACCATCCTGCTGCCACAAATATTCACTAGAGCACAGTTTTGGAGCCACTTCAAACATCAAACTATGTATTAATGAGCCATTTTTAAACCTTTCTATAGAAACCAGCTTCAGTAAGAACAGGAACTGTTCAAATCCATGTTGATGTGATTTAATGAAAATTAAAAAATTAGCACAACAACCTTAAACTTGGTTGATTCTGTGGTTATGTTGAACATGTTAATCATATAACAGATCAAATAAGTTAAACAAGCTAATTGTAAAAGATGCTTTAAAAAGTCAGTGTTTAAGAATCATAGAACAGGTTTACATTAACATTAATTTAAAGTCAATAGAAAGAGATTATTATACTTAATCTTGGATTTACATTTTTATTCTGGAGCTCTACTGAAATAGTTATTTTCGATTTACATATAAATCGAAAATCATGGTTCTGAAACTGAGATAGAAACAGCATCACAAGTCCACATTCTTGTGCAGATCATCTGTGTTGTGAGGCATTCAGGGACAGTACAGATTGTAGGTCCGTATTTAAAAGCTTGAAAATGAAACAAAACAAAACCTGAGGTGCGAAGTGCACTATGGATTTAGAGAATTATTATGACCCATGCATGTATTAAGAAAGCTAGATAATGTGTCTTCTCTCGTCTATTCAGCCAGTTTGAGTTTGTGGCCACTCGCGGTACTGCAGTGACAAATCCCCAGCCATCCAAAGTTGGAGTCCAGTGACGCAACATCTAAAAATGTCTTTTGAAACACTGATAACTTACTGTGTACTGTCCTTGAACGTAGCACACTGAAACAGATTTCCAGGTCCTCTTACAACAAGTAATGTCTGATATCTGGGATACTTCGTTAAATCTGGGGGCATCAGTATTAACATGCAGGAGACTGTACCACAGGAGAGGTGGAATGTCTCCAACAGCCCGGCAACATGCTGAGTCTCAGTTTCCAAACAGTTCCACAGTGTACAGTAAATGTCCCTGTTAGGAATGTAGAGCAAACCACTCAAATCACTTTTAGTTTTTAATTCAGACTTGATGTTTTGATGTACAGTATAGAGATACATGCTCTGGTGCTGCTACAAAGTGAGTTACCTCTCCTTCAGATGAAGGTGTGAATATGGCTGACATTCTGTGACAGAACAGAAACAACACTGCTCACCAGGTCTGAAAAGTCACTTCTTCTTTTTTGTTGTTTTTTTACTCAGAGGAAGCTGATTTACTGCAAACTTGACAGTTGAATGGAAACATGTTTGTTCGGGTCTTTGTGGCTGTTGAGTTTGTGCTTGTCTAAATGGTTTTATTTATTGCTGTGTATATCTGTGTGGCTTTAGATTTGTCTTTACCCAGGATAGAAAAGGAAACGTTCAGCCACAGCTGGCTGGTGTGCGGAGATACTTTAATCATTGACATGGAGTTGTATGATTATCTAAAGAAATACTTTAAATCAGATCAGCATTAGAACAGTAAAATTTTAGATGTTGCAGACCTGTGGTCAGTAGACTACTCTGAGGTGGATGCAATCTAAAAATGTGATTGTCACCAGTTACTTTTATTCATTTGTGTAAAAATGTTTTTACAAGCTAGCTATGTATTGATTCTAGTCATTCTGTACCCTGTGTACTTTTGATGAGCTGTGTAGAGAGTTTTTTAGGTGTCAGTGTGCATCAGATGCTGAAATCCTGCTTCACAGATGAACTTGATAATTACTTAAAGATGCAGCTCTGTGTGTGTCTACCTCAACCTCTAGTGGTTTTGAAGCGATTGTGCCGCTGTCCTGTTCTTTTGACTGTGCAATGTTGAAGTGCAACAGGAATGTGCACTTTCACCTCTCACATTCACCCCTCACTGGAGGGGTTGGTTTTTAAATACAAAAAATGTACATCCATCTTAAATGTGTGATCCCAATTTTATGATCCACGTGTGAGCCTGCTCCATTTTTTGTGCTTTGCACACATTTGAAAATCAATTTAATTTTAATACTGGCAATTTGAATTTTTGTATAAATTTTTCTCCAGGTTTTCAATGTGAACACTGCAGAGCTACACGACAATACCCTCTAACAACAATACTAAAGTCAAAAAAAGGAGAGAGAGGGTATGTGGTGCATTTAGAGTTCACATATTTAAAAAAGACTTTACACACATAACTGCAGGAGTTCTTTCTGCAAAGCACATATGTTTCAGCTACGCCTTCTTCAGTGTGACTTTGCTTTTTCAATGTTAACTGTAAAGTTTAATTTACATCTATCACACATGGAGGGTGACGGTGTTACCACTACACTATCCAGTCGCCCGAAATCAGAAACATCTACTCAGGATATTGACTAAATCAGTCACTGACATTAAAAATGAGGAATTACTCAGAGTCAGAGGTGATGGACTTGTCTTAACTTTCCTCCCACACAGTGTCTGACTAACTTGATCATTTTATAAAAAAAAGCTTTGTTTCCCTCGTCCACATTATTTTCTGACTTGTGCTTAGGAACTTTTTCATTTGCTAAAATATTCAGCCTGAGTCAGAAAAGCTGTGTTTTTATCCACCTCGGTGTGGACATGGACTGAACCACCCTGCCAGTTTGAAGAACAGCACCTCCAAACAATGGTTGTTTACCTGCCAGACGGCGAGCAGGGAAGGCAGGCTTTGCAGGGCTGCAGCAAAATCTGAGCTGCACTTGGCTGGTGTGTTATTTCCCACACTGGTTTGTTTGTGTGTGTGTGTGCGCATGCTGGAGGTGTGTTTGCCTGGTCTGAGCTCAGGACTGTTGGCTGGCAGACAGGGGGAAGTTTCTCTGTGGCACTATGAGCATACAGAGGATGACCTAACACTCTGGTTCCTTCCTCTTCAGCCCCCACAAGTCCCTGAATTGTTTATTGCACCTTGGTGTGCTTTAATAATCCACTTTTACCAGCAGTCTTGGAGAAACTACCCTTAGTAGCTAGATGTGCTGTTTAAAATCCAATGTCAAGAGTTCACTCACAGTTCAGGACCGTTCAGAAGATGGGATGTAGAAAATGAATTTTTAAAACCTGAAGTCGTAGTAAAAAAAAAAAAAAAAAAGTATGTTGAGCAAAACATTGTTCCTGCTGCCCTATTGTACTGTAAACGTTCTGTGGGTTTTCAACTGTTTATGACACATAACGTCCTCTGTATATGAATCACACTGGGCTCCCAATAGATGGGTTCAATTCAATTCAATTTTATTTGTATAGTGCCAAATCACAACAGAAGTTATCTCAAGGCCCTTTACAGTGCTTAAGGTTTAAGACAGGTATAGTTGTATAAAAAAAATGATATAGAGAACCCAACAATTCCATTTGAGCAAGAACCAGGCTCAGTGTGGGCGGCCATCTGCCTCGACCGGTTGGAGTGAGCAGCTCACACGACTTAGTGACTATGTACCTGCAGGTTCTCCTTCTTATTACCTAACGAGTGAACCTCTGGGTGCTTTTTGCCTCTCTCAAACTGCTTACAGCTTGTAAGTAGAACTGTTCAGTCAGAAGTCAGAACTGTCACAGCTTTCAGATTTCTGTCTCTGTGGTAAAGTCTTTGTCATCTTCTGAAGTCGCGTGAATCATCAGATGTGTGAGAATAGTGTCGTCAGAGGTTTGATTTGTTAGACAGATGCTGAGGCAGTTCAGCCGTTGATCACCAATACAGACACACTTTGGTTTCAGCACATCTGTTAGCTTTGGTGCTAATATGACACTGTAAATGTTCCTACATTTGTGTGTAAACTGATGAGTCAGAACACCAGGGAATCAACACTTCATGGCTTTGAGGATTTCTTGTTCAGATGAAAGTGCTAAAGATGTTTAAATTAATGTATTAGTTTAAAATTACAGAAACAAAAAGTGTTGGTGGTGATAATAAAGTGTAAAACAAAGAGAACTTCCACGGTGTTCAGCTGAAACTCAAAATTAACCCATTTAGAGATGTAGTCCAGGCCTATTTGAAACAGTAAGCTTTAATAAGCTGCTGACAGTATAACTCCATGAGCCTGTGTCAGGTAAATTATGTCATATTTGACTTGTGAACTTTAAAATGTTCCATGTTTTACAAAGGATCATGGAATTAAATTTAGTTTAATGCAGTTTTAATGCAGTTTCACACATGCTAATTAAGTTTTAATCTGGTGATTTATAGGTCAAATGACATGTAGCTGTCTGGGTTGAAACTAGGCTTGACGTGGTTAAAAAGTTAGGTGGGCGGCAGTCTGACTTAATCAAGTCAAGTGTTTATCTCTGTTTTTACTGTAAAACTGAGTCTTTATGTTTCCTGAAAGAAGGAATATACTGAAGTGGCTGCAGTTTTAGGAGATGTCCACTTAACGTGGCTGATTGTTGCACAGA